>NC_059135.1:97073837-97376867 GCF_020740605.2 Lemur catta | reverse complement strand
CAAAACACAAAACAAAACAACAACAACAAACCCCCACATTATATTAAGTGAAAGAAGCAAGGGGAAAAAAACATATTTATATCAACTATCCAGGATAGGCAAATTCATGGAGATAGACATTAGATTAATGGTCACCAAGGGCTTAGAGGAGAGGGAAATCAGGAGAATTGCTAACAGGTAAGGGGTTTCATTTTGGATTAATGAAAATATTTTAAGATCATATAGTAGTGAGAGTTGTGCAATCTTGTGAGTATACTAAGAATCACCGAAACTTACACTTTAATGTGATGAATTTTATGATATGTGAATTATAGCTCAATAGAAGAAAAGAAAGAAAGAAAGAAAGAAAAGAAAAAAGAAAAGAAAAGAAAAGGAAAGAAAAGAAAAGGAGGAAGGAAGAAAGAAAGAAACAAAGAAAGAAAAAGAGAGAGAAAAGAGGAAGGAAGGAAGGAAAGAAGGAAGGAAGGAAGGAAGGAAGGAAGGAAGGAAGGAAGGAAGGAAGGAAGGAAGGAAGGAAGGAAGGAAGGAAGGAATGAATTACAAGAATCTACAACTGAGAATTGTGTGTAGACAGCCTGTCCATGACTTTATAGACTTGACCAAATGCTTCTTTGTCTTCACCATTTCCACCCACCAACCTCAGGAGCCTGCTAAGGCTGTGTGTGGCGAATGTGCTCTGTGAGCACCATTCACAGAAGCAGTGAGAGGCATCGCCAGGTGAAGCTGTTGAGGGAGCAGAGGGGCTGGCGGCTGACCCTGGGAGAACCTGGGCCATCCCATGTCACCGCACAGCCTGCTCCCTTGGCTCTGCTGAGAGGAGGGAGGCTAAAGCTGGCCTGGCTCTGTGTTGAATGTCCTGAACCTCGGTGTCAGTCACGCCAGGCTCCCAGTGGGTGGACCATGGGGTGGGAAAGGCCACAGGACAGAGCCCGGAGGAAACCTTCCAATATCACTGTGATTGTCAGTCTGGGCCCTTCATCCCAAACTGTAAACAGGCATTCATTCAAAGCATGCAGGAATGGAATCAAATACATCTATGTCAGGAGGATTTATTGAGAAAAGAATTTATATATGTTTCCCTCCCTGTTCTAAGCAAGTAACCAGCCCCTATGCTCTTAGTCTTCGGGGTGATTTGCACGGCAAGGCAGAAAGCACAGCTGCTTAAATCAGCCTCCTTCCTGCCTATTCTTGCTATTTAACTGTACAGCATTGTAACTAATAGCTATATGAAGCTATTTAAACTCCAATTTAAATTAATTAAAATTTAAATTGAATTAAATATTCAGTCTCCGCTTGTGCTAGCCATGTTTCCAGTGATCAACAGCCACGTGTGGCTAGTGGCTCTGATGCTGGACAACGTAGGATAGAACATGTCCACCAACACAGGAAATGCCACCGGACACCCTGGCTGCAGCTTCTTGGGAGGGGCTGAGGCAAAAACACTGAGGAAAAGAGAGACGTCCCTCCATGGGAAGAAAACAGAGTGAGTCCCTCATACAGGCTCGTGCATGGGCTGGGGCGAGGGATGGGCAGGCTCCCAGGGGGCCCAGGTGGCTGGAACCCACACCTGCATGCTGCTGGCAGAGAAGAGGGCTTTGGCCCACGTCTCTCTGGAGTTAGCAGTGGCACCGCGTGCCTGGCTTGTGGGAATGTTAGTGGTGCCCGTGGCAAGCAGGTTAGGAGCCTCCTCCCCCGGGGAGACTGTGTAAGCCCCCCTGGCTCCTTGTGCTCAGGAAGGGGACCCAGTAATCACCAAGATTGCATTCTTGGCAGGCCAACTCAGATTCAGATTCAATTTGAAAAGAGAACACAAAAATGTTTTATTGCTTGCTTACCATAGTTTACAAAAAAGATTAATATCTGCTACTAATCAAATAACACATGATAGATGTAGATGACTAATTATACAAACAAACATACACAAATACATGTATCCTCCCTCGAACTTAGCAGTATTGAAATCTCTGAGTTTCCCAGTTGCAGTTCCAAGAATGTCAGAAGAGAACGAGGGTCAGTGAGGCCTGTTTGAAGCCAAATTTCCAAGGCCTTTCCTCAGCCTTCCTGCAGATCCTGTCCTAGCCCGCATGCCTCACAGCCTCCCTGCTCCTGTCTTGCTCATCTCAAACCCATTCTGCAGCTGCAGGAAAGTGATTACCTTAAAACATACATCTGAGCAAGTCACACCTCTTTTACTAACCTTTCCATTATTACCTCTTTCCTCAGAGAAAAAAAATCTGTGGCCTTAACAAGACCACAAAGAGCCTCCAGGCTGTGGCCCCATCACGTACCACTTATTCCTCTTAGGACTAAAATGCTTCCTACCTTTCTGCAGGTCCATGCTGTCTCCCCTCTGGATCTTGGTGCACGCTACATTCTAACGTATACCTTGTTTCCTTATATAAATGAGGGCGATAATATAGCCTATTTCATAAGGGTGTTGTAATAATGTGATAATTAATTCATGCAAGTGTACGGAATAGTGCATAGCATACAGTCCGTAGAGTTGAAAAACAAGAATTACAAAGTATAGTTATCTATACCATAGTTGACAATAGTTTATTGTATTTCAGAATAGCTAGAAGTTTTCAAATGCTCCCAACATAAAGCAATGATGGATGTTTTAGGTGAATCTTGTCCCAGTTACCCTGATTTGATCATTGTATGTTGTGTGCTTGCATCAAGATGTAATATGTAATCCATGAATATGTACAATTATTATGTATCAATAAAAAAATTAAAATAAAATACATATATTAAAAAAAATTACAAAGTAATTGTGCTGAGTTGTGAATGGCTGACCGAGGGCCGATGCCTGCACTGCTTGGGCAGCACCTGCACCCCAGAGGGCACTCCCAGATGAAGAATCCTCTAGTGGAGGATGTGCTTATGCCAGGTTTCTGGAAGGATATGGCTTTTTTTTTTTTAATTAAGGGATGGCCTTTCAGATCTATCCATCAAATTACTCACTCACATTGCTCACTTAAGATAAGATAGGCCTTGCTGAAGTTGCCAAGGAAAAAAAGTCAGTCTTGAATAAAGGGAGAGAAATCACTAGGGTAACAATAAGGGGATCATTCTACAAAACACCTGACCAATACTCCTCAAAACTGTCAAGCTTATCACAGACACAGAAAACCGGAGACACTGTCAGAGCCAAGAGGAGCCTAAGGAGACCTGTCAGGCGAATGTAATGTGGGTGTCCTGGATGGAATCCCGGGAGAGAAGAACATATTAGATAAAAACTAAGGAAATCCAAATAAACTCTGCATGTTAGTTAAGGAAAATGGATTGACATGGGTCCATTAGCTATAACAACGTATCATACAAACGTGAGGTCTGAACGATAGGAGGAACTGGGGACAGGGTATGTGGGAACTCTATATTGTTGTCTATTTTGTGTAAATATAAAACTATTCTAAAAAAGTAAATATATTATTTCAAAAAATATCAGGGCATCTGAGTTGCGTAAACAGACCCACTGTTGAGTGGATGTGTGGCTCAGATGAAGTTCATTAAGCTTTCTGAGATGCATTTCCTCATACATTGAGACAGTTGAAAGGAACAGAACTCAGTTTCCCACAAAATTCTAAAATTCTGTGAATTTGAAAACAGAAAGTAAGGATCCAATCCATAAAGAGTACCTTAGCTACACCAAGAACTGTTTCATGGAACTAAATCTTAATCTATAAGTCACCAATAAAAAATGTATTTGTGAATACATATTTGTGCACATGTGTGTATAGTGTGTGTGCTTGAGTGTGTATGTGTGTGTGTTTAATGGTGATGGTGTCAGGATTGGACATACGTTTGAGAACTGAAGAATGGCACAAATACCTCGACTCCCTCACTTAAGATGCTTCAAAAGCCAAATGGTCTGACAGCAAGTCAGCCTGAGCTATGGTTGTCTTGCTAAGCTCATTGATTCATTGATGAAGGACATATTTTAGGGAATTATTAAATGAACTCAGCTTCCTTGTTCCTCTTCAGGAACATACGACTCAGTGATTTAAACAATGATTTATACGAGGACTGAGTAGCTCAAGGGAGCAAAGGCAGGGCTGACCATTGTCACCAGGGAGAAATCAGCTTTTTACTGGTCATTTGAAGACCATTTCTCATTGAGAGGCAGGAGGAAAAATAGATAAAGTAGGTGAATTTAAGACGGGGTGGATGTTAAAGGAGATATCTCTCTAAGATAGAACAGATTCCAAGCCTTTTTATTTCATTTGCAGCTGAAATTCTGGGATAAAAGTGCAGGAGGAAGAGATGAAATTGAGAATATTGGTGCATTGCTTTCTGCTTCTTTGACTTACCAGCAAAGGAATTCTTGCTATTGGGCAAAGGCGAGTGAAGATTTTGAAAAGCTTTCTTCCACAGTCAGAATCTCAAAAGCAAACACTCCCAAATATGCCAAACTTCCCAATAGTAACATTTTCTCAGTTTTAATAGGAACCATTCTATCCATCTTTCTCTGGGTCATCTGGATAGGCCCCAGTGGCACCACGACATTTGTTAACACCCAAGGTGATTCCCAGTTCTGAGTGTTTTTATTTGTTTAAATCTTGAGGATAAAACCGTGAAGGCTTTGGGGTTCCTCTCAGGTTCACATTCTGGCTCTACCTTTTCAGATATGAGTGGTTTTGAGCAAATTACTTCACCAGTCTTCAACCTCAGTTTTATGGTCTTAAAAGTGGAAGCAGGCCGGGCGCGGTGGCTCACGCCTGTAATCCTAGCTCTGGGAGGCCGAGGCGGGTGGATCGCTCGAGGTCAGGAGTTCGAGACCAGCCTGAGCAAGAGTGAGACCCCGTCTCTACTAAAAATAGAAAGAAATTATCTGGCCAACTAAAAATATATATATAAAAAAATTAGCCGGGCATGGTGGCTCATGCCTGTAGTCCCAGCTACTCGGGAGGCTGAGGCAGTAGGATCGCTTGAGCCCAGGAGTTTGAGGTTGCTGTGAGCTAGGCTGACGCCACGGCACTCACTCTAGCCCGGGCAACAAAGTGAGACTCTGTCTCAAAAAAAAAAAAAAAAAAAAAAAAAAAGTGGAAGCAATGCTGCTACCTAGGAAATTGCTTTAACAACTAGAAGCGGAAACATGCACAAAGAACCTAGGACAGCGCTGAGCTCTCCCCACCCCCTGCAAGGGTCACCCAGAGAACAGCGAGTGTGATGCCTCCCCCTGCCAGAGGCACCAGACAGCCTTGGCCACGGGCACCCTGGCATAGCAGCCCATCAGCCCTAATCCCCTCCATCGGGTTCCCCACTGCCCAGTTCCCTTTTGATTAATAGTCTTTCCTTAGATATGCTAATATGTCCTTTACATCCACTTAGGTTTGGGAGATACTTCCTCTGTTTCGGATGGTTTGACGATGTCAGATAGTTTAGGTATACTTTGGAGTCGCACTCACAATGGTGATTGTATTTTTCCTGTTCTGCACTAAGTACCAACTCGAGAGCACTGATTGTGCTAAATATCAGAAAGGGTGCAAACTGGCTGTGAAACATAGTTGCTATTAAAACTTAAATTATATAAACTTTCGGTTGATGAATCATATTAAAAACAAAGAGAATACTCAAAACTAGAGACTTTCATATTATTTTACTGCATCTCACACGATCTCTGCTCTCGAAGTTATCTGTGTCTGCTGTAACTGAACCCTGTGTGTCTCTCCCAGTCCCACTTCCGGTTTCGGCGTGGTCATGGGTGAAATCGGCCATGCGAGGGTGTCACACGTGGAAACTGATGAACTACAAATCGGGGCTTCATTTATCGTCCTACTGATTCTCTAGACTTGAGAAAGTGATGGAGAAAATACTTGTGATACAGATTAAATTTAAAAATATGTCATGTTGCTTCCATTACATTGTAACACATGCACAAAATTGAGGAAATATTCTGCTATTAATAGTATTCAAAATCTGTTGTTTGATTCACCAAAAAAGTTGACAAACAAGTGAAGTTTCAACATAGGCCTTCATTGTTTCACTTTTGTCTTACCCATTAACGTAAATGAGAACAGCGACTGGCACTGATGTTGGAATTATATTCTTTTACCAATTGCAACCACAGGTTGACTGTGATTACCAGAATGTGGCAAAAAATCAACAAATATATTCTGTAAGTATAAAATGTCTTTATAGAATTTATAATAATAATCATATTTTACTGTTATTGTAAGTTTGCTGTGTACCCTTTGTATCAGTAAATTTATGATAAATTTATGTACACATATTCAGATACACATTTTTTTGAAGAGCTTATTGTTCAACATTTACCATTATACCACCAGGGATACTAAAAATTGTCTAAAATTGTGCTAAAAATTGTTGCTTACATGTATTATAGTGAATGATTCTTATTTTTTGTATCATTAAGTTCTTCACCACTGTTCCTGCCAAACCACACAACTGTGGAGATAATTTCAACTGGTTCAAGCACTTGGTGTTTCACTACAGAAAAGAACTTGGTGTCAATATTTGACTCTAGGCAGGCAAGCAGCCAGCGCACTGATTCTAGACACAAACTGCTTGGGTTCAAATCTCAGCCTTGTTGAGCTTAGTGGCAGCAGACAAATTACTCGTTCACTTAATGCCTCCTCAAAGAATCAAATAAAGACTACTAGAGTTTAAAAAGAAAAGAAAACCAAAATTGTTTTTAAAATGACAATGCCAAGGTTATTCACTTTCTAGGCCTGGGAGCACTCACTTGTGAAGAAATTTACTAAGTAGTTCACAGAGAAGAGAGAAGTCTGGGTGTTTTAAGGTTAGAAAGGGGAGGTGGTGGAGCTGTGCCAACTCAGCAATGAAAGCCAGCACTCGGATGGAATGGAATGAGCCCATACGTCTGTATGCAGTCGGTGCTAAGGAATCCCACTGCTCATGGGTCAGGCGAGCGTCTTCAGCCAGGTTGAGCGACAGTCACTCAGAGTTCATGGCCTCTTATCAGCTCCCACTGGTTAGAGCCAGTTATGAAAAAAATACAGCAGTCAAGTTTGTTGGTCTTGTTTTACTTTCTTGTGCTTTTTGTTTTGCTCTCTTTTGCTATATAACATCATTTCATATGATATATTAGGTTTGAATGTTTTAAAACATCCAAAGGGGAAAAATGATTTCATTCAACTGAAAATAGACTGGCCTGTGACTCTGGAGTGGGGCAGTGGTTCTCCGCGGGGAAAGTACAGTCGCGATGGGACGTTTGTGTTCCAGCCACGGGTGCCACAGGGTGTCAGGAAAAGAGCAACTAACGCATGTAAAGTACTTAAAACGAGGCATGTAATGAACACTCGATGGATGTCAATTGTTGGCACTCTTATTTCAAAATCCTAATAAAACCTAGTCCAGTCCTATGTCCCAGTAGATCTGACAGTGAACACCTCTCATTCCTCATATTAAAGAGGTTTGTATCACTTATAATATCTGTGTTCATAATTCCAGAGCTTTGCACAATGTCTTGGACACATTATGTCCTAAACAAATGGTGACCACAGTTAATCTCTTCTGGTAAGCAGCGATATTCTGAGGATTTTTATTTCTAATGTTGAATGAGATCATCTCTGAGCATAGAGCATAGTCAAATAATACATTTTCATTAAACATAGAACAAAAAGGCATTTATTTATTATGTGCCAATTATGTTTCTACTTTTGTCTCTACTTTACAAAAAAATGATGCCCAGAAAGGTTAAAGCACCTTGTCCAGGTACAAACAAACAAACAACAACAAAACAATGGTGAAGCTGAGATTTGAACCTGATCATATGTGACTTCTTTTGAGACAGAGTCTCACTTTGTTGCCCTGGGTAGAGTGCTGTGGTGTCATCAAAGCTCACGGCAACATCAAACTCCTGGGCTCAAGTGATCCTCCTTCCTCAGCCTCCCAAGTAGTTGGGACTACACATGTGCACCACAATGCCTGGCTAATTTTTTGTATTTTTAGTAGAGACGGAGCCTCGCTCTTACTCAGGCTGGTCTCAAACTCCTGAGCTCAAGTGATCCTCCTACTTTGGCCTCTCAGAGCGTTAGAATTATAGGCATGAGCCATGTGCCCGTCCCCGTGCAATTTCTGAACTTACTCCTGCCACTATGGCATGGTGCCATAGTACCTCCTTTTCAGAAACTAAAACTTGTCAGTAAAGAATTTCAGAATTCACAAGAAGAGATTCATGTGTCACAGGAAAAAAATTCTCTGATTTCAAAAGAACAGATGGATGTGCCCTTCGAGGAATCCTATGGGAGGGCTGGGAGGGAGTGACAGATGCTGAACACAGAAGGGCCCCTGCGCCAGCCAGGACTCCACGGAGACCATGGCGCTCACCCCCTGGCTTCTGAACAGGTCATTCTTCGATTCAGTTCGGTAACGATGGAAGATAATACCCTAAGCAACTCTAATCCCACCACGTGCACATGATTGGGGAATATATTTTACTTAATTTCTCTTAGTCTGTGTTCATATTTTCTTTTCCAACATTAGTAGGAAAAGGAAAAAGAAAGAGATTTGGAACAAAAAAGAGATTGATTTTTGTTCGCGCCATCCGTCATGTGCTGGGCTCTCAGCGCTTGGACGTGGAGGCCACACCTCACAACACCTGAGACATCTTTCTGTCCCCTTCACCTCCGTGACTCAGCTGAAATCTGCCAGCAGTGGTTTCAGTGATCTTTTGCTGCTGAACAAACTACCTCAAAGTTAGTGCCTTAAAACAGGGTCCACAAATTTTCCTGTAAAAGTTCAGATCATATATATTTTAAGCTTTGAAAGCCATATGGTCTCTGTCATGGCTACTCAATTCCCCCGGTAGTGCAAAAGCAGCTATAGTGAATATGTAAACAAATAAAGCTGGCTGTGTTTCAATAAACCTGCAAACAGTGGGTGACGCGGACTATCATTTGCTGATCTCTGGTTGAGCAAAACAATGTATTGTAGCTCAGAATTTCCTGAGGCCTTTTCCACATGTGGTATTGGCTGTGACCACGTTCACCTCGGAGTGTGGCTGGCACTGGAGCATCCCGAAGGCCTCATTCCCACGGCTGCCCCCCAGCTAGGATGGCTGGAACAGCTGAAGACTTTCTGGTCCTTTCTATGTCTGTGGGGGCTCTTATCATTCAATAGTCCCACTCACGCTTCTCCTATGGCTGTCAGATCCCATGATCACAAAGGTAGAAGCTGTTATGTCTTCTGACGCTTACACAGAGAACTGGCACAGAGTTACAGGGTCGAAACAAGGCACAATGACAAGGCAGCCTAGACTCCTGGACAAGGGAAAACGGTTCCCTCTGTTTCTAGGATGAGCAGCACGCACAGGCAGGAATGGAAAGGGTTGTCAGCGGCCACTTAACAGACGAACCACCATTGACCTTATCACGTGTCACGTGATTTACCTAAGATGACGGTGGGTGCAGAGGTTCCAGACCATGGAAGTTCATGGTCTAATTGAAGAAAAGAGGGACCACTGAATGCGTGGACAGAATAATTCATCCCCCAAATACTGGCTGAGTTTTAAATAGGTGGCAGCCACTGTGCTATAATGCCAGGAATACAGATCCAGATAGACACATCTACCTCTCTGAGTTTACAACATGATGTGATATATGGGCCTGAAAGAAATAATTGCAGCAATGTTGGGGATCAGAAAATCATACTCCAAACCGAAGGCCTCAGAAACAGCCTCAGAAGCAAAAGTCTTTCTCCAACCTTCTCCCGCCCTTCTTTCTCTGGCTCCTCATTCTCCCCCAAGGCCAGAATCCCTCTTCCCCAAGGCAGTCCGGTAAGAGAAACCAGAACCTCCCCAAAGCCAGCCATAAAACCTAAAATTATTACTCTAACTTTACCCACCTTTCTGTATAAAAGCTGGCCATGATGAAATTCTCTAACCTATCCTGTTTGACTGCAGGTCATAAGACCCCCATTCTTGAGAGGGTCCTGCCCCACACTAGAAGGAAGGAATGTTGCTCAGAGAGGCAGAGAAGAATCCAAACAGACAGGCTCCGCCGGGTTTCCCACTCAGCCTGCTAGCACTTGATCACACACTTTTGTCCAATCATGTTTCTATACAGCTGTCCACACGTTGTTGGACCTGAGCATAAAAATGGACAGTTTCCCCTGTATATTTGGATCTTCATTCTAAAGGCACCCATGTCACATAAAACTATGATCAGACAGACCTGCCTGCCTTTTCTCCTATCAGTCTGCCTTTTGCCAGTTGATTTGCAGCAAACCGTTAGAGGGCGAAGGGGAGGTTTTCCCTTGGCCCCTGCAGCAACATCATGAATTCTAGACTAGAAATTTGAATAATCAAGGAAGCATGGAAACATGCCTAGGGGAATTCATCTTGCAGATGTTAAGGAAGACTTTGAGAAGGAAATCATGTTAAAGCAAAATCTTAATGAATAAGGAAGGGTTGGAAGGACCGACCAGTGTGAGGGTATTCCAGGCAAAGAGAACAGTGCGGACATGTGAGGAGGCCAGACAGAGCTCGGCTGTGCGGGGAAATGCGGGAGAATGGCAAGAGAGGGGTCAGAGAGCCCAGTAGGGACCTGGGCTTTGAGTGACCTGCGGGAACATCTAGCCTTTACCTGGTGGGCAAGTTGATCTGATACAGGATTTCAGAATGGTAAGATTTTAAGCAACAGTGTAGAACAGAAATTATTAAAACAAAAAACTAGAGACAGGGATATCTGTTAGGAGACTATCACACTATTGCAGGCAAGAATTGGTGATGCCTTGGAGGGGACACATTTCAACACTTCCGTTTACTCACCCTGCTCAGAGCAGGAAAACTGGCACTGGAGACTCGGTTTAGAGGAAGAACAGAGCGTGAGGAAGAAGATGCAAAGACGTGAGGGGTACAAGGCGTGTTGACCTGCAGCAAGACCGCTTGAATAAAACTGCATTCGAATGAATCAAAAGAATTAACTCGACCTTCAAGAATTGAATAGTTTTAAATTTCTGTAACAGACCTTGTGCTGAAAATGTATTCTTAACAGATATAGATGACTTTTTTAAAACTTTTTCACTCCAAGCAAAAATTCATTTTGGTGCTCAATGTAAGGTTTTTAAAGTATCTTCTGTTTCTCCTCAAGTTATACAAGTAATGTATATTCACTATTTAAAAAATTTCCCATGAGTAAAGATGAAAGAGTTGCAAAACAGAGGGAGCATGGGGGAGAACAGAACTTCCCCTTGCAGCCTCTCTTACACTTTCCTTTTTAACTCCTCTCTTGCCTTTGTTCTACAAAAGTGTGAAGATTCATTGTCCTGTATTGGACACAAGTAGACAAAATGGAAGAGAAAAAAATAATGCTAATTTTATTTCTTACGGAAGTCTCTAGTGAAGCATTCACACAAAACCAATTGAACTAAGAATAAAAGACCGCAGAGATGCTAAATAGAGACTGAAGTGCTTTTTGATCTACAGTCTAGAGAAACTGACACACCTCTGGTCCCACTGCCCCCTGCGGTCAAAAATACTCAAACCGTGAACACACATGTACACACACATGTGCACACATGCATATACACACAAACACATATACATTCATGTACACATATGCAAGCAAACACATGTGTATATGCATATATACACATGCATGAACACACATAGATATAGGCAAATGTCGCTTCATCCTGTAGAGTCTTTGCTGATGGCCCAGCTTCATGCCGCAGCTTCAGCCATGTGCCCCCTCTGTGCTCATCTTAGCTCGGCTGATTCCCACTCATCCTCCAAGACTTGTTGAGCCCTAATCATATTCAGGAACTCAATCCCAAGGCCAGGCCTCTGTAAATACCTCTATCCCAATTATGGTTATTTTGTTTAAAATTATTTTACTGACTTGTCTCCGGCTTGAGACTGTGAGTTCCCGAGGGGCGGTGCTCTGGTCTTACCCAGCACTGCAGCACCAGGAATTCACGAGAGCCTGGGAGAAGAGTAAATTCTGACAAACGTCTCCCGGCCTGGGTGTGGTGCTGTGCAAAGTAGAAACAGGATGGTACTAAGGACAATAACATGACAGTTCTCAGCAACAGGCAGGTGGCAAAGGTGGATGTGTTCATTTAGGAAGACCAATCTAATGAGTCATTCTTTATATCCTAAGTGTGAACATTATCCTGTGTAATTATCTTCCTGCTATTATCAAAATACATTACCACTGAATTCAATGTTTTTCTCACCTTTTATTTTTAACATTTTACAGCTAACTTTTACCTGTGAATTATTTATAATACATTTTAAACAGGTGTAGGATAATTGACCTTGTCTGTATGAGGCACCCATAATCTCACCCTGTGATAATTGACTCTGAGATTTGGGCTATTATTTAAGGGTAATGACTTTTCATCAGTTTGGCAATACATTACTGCTTAACAGGTTCATCTGATTCTATTAATACATTTCACAGTGTTGCTTTGTGATTTCCCCTTCAGGCGTAGCACTTCCTCGCTAACTTCGTGTCCCTGACTGCACTCAGAGTGTTTCCAGTCATGCCGGGGATCTTAGTCCTCTTTGAATGAATTGTGTTATCATTTACCTCCTTCATGAACCCAGCATCCTATGACTTACCCTAGAACTCCAGATCATTCTGTCTGACTCACTCCCCTGCATTATCCTTTTTTTAAATTCTCTCCAGGGCTTACTGACGTTTTCCCTGAAATTCGCGCCCTCGTCTGTCTCACGGCTGACGGTGTCCTTGGTCAGGATCAATCTCTCTGACTTCACTCAGGGACCAGGTTCCTTCCGCATGTCCCCTCCTCAGCCTTTCCCCTCCCATCCATTGTGCTGAGTGTCACTGGCAAGTGAGAGCTTGGAAACACAAACCGGACCATGGCACTTCACTGTTTAAAGCATTCCAGACACATTCGAATGCCCTTAAGATTCTATTTGCTTAAAAAAAAATTACACCGGCCGTTCCAAAATTATTACTGCCAAAAGGTTCCGTCATGGTTGCATTTCAACAAAACAAAGGCCAATTAGAAAATTTTGTTATCTTTGTTGTTAGCAACCAATATAGAGTTTAGTTATGGTACAGGATTTGTAGTAGTGATTCATGGAAAGATCCCAGCAAAGAGTATCTTACAGATAGCAATAGTTTCCTGCAATGTCTACAGGAAAAAACTAATGTCTAGAGGGCATGTGACCTTGGAACTCCAGTTTTGGTAAGTTTGGAAGTTTTGTACTTTGGATCCCATCAATTCAGAACTAGTGCTAGTAAAATGTACTTGAACAAATCCCTCAGTGTTTGAATATGTGGCAGTAATAAAACCTTAAGGCACCCCCACCCAACAGGCTGACTGAATGGACCCACTCTTGGCCAAGGGAATGTCGCAAAACTTAACTGCCTGCCAGGAGGAAGGAGGACAGACATGCCTCATCATGCCCCCCTCCCTCCTTGGGGACAACCTTTGTAACCCATTAACAAGCCCAAGGGTATGCAAGACATACCTGCAGGTCCTCAAGTTACACAGCAAATAAATGTCCTGGTGGCTTATCTCTGATAAATAGCTCCTTATCTTAAAACATTCCAAGCCTTTAGGCAAAGCTTCATGTCTTTAACCAATTACAAGTCAAAGAATCTTTAAACCTACCTATAACCTGTAAGCCCCTGGTTTGAGATGGCCCACCTTTTGGGGCCAAACCAATGTATGCCTCCTACGTATTGATTTATGACTTTACCTGTAACCCCTGTCTCCCTGAAATGTATAAAACCAAACTGTGACCCAGCCACAGCGAATCCACTTGCTCAAGGCTTCTTGGGTGTGGCTCCGGGTCATGGTCCTCAAATTTGGCTCAGGGTAAATCTCTTTAAAATTATTTTACAGAGTTTGGCTTCTTTTCCATTAACAAATACATAATTTGATAAGTAAATGTCTCCCTCAATAGAAGCAAACAGGACAAAATTAATCTACTAAAAAGACATAGTATTTCTCAACATTTTAGTACTCTAATTGTGTATACACAGTAACTAATAATTACAAATAATTCCTCTGTATTCCTTAAAATAAGGAGATTTGCCCAAGAGAATGTATGCTGTGAAGAAAAATAGCTATTTTTTATTACAGACTTTTTGTAGCTCAATCGGATCTTCCTGTCTGCCACTTACAGGTTTCTCTGCAGTTTCCATGCACAGGAAGTACCATCCTTTCTGAATATAGAAATTGCTTCCTGTGATTACCAACCACCTTTCACATCAATATTCTCTAAGCACTCAAGAGAGGAACTTAAGAAAAATGTAATTCTGTGTGAAAAGGAAACCCATGAACCATAATGAAACTTCCAGAGCAGTGCAATTCATATTAAAGAAAAAAAAGATAATATTTAAAAGGTCCTGAAGAGTGTTAAACATACCTAATGAAATGTTTAATAACTGTTCAGAAAAGCCTGGCTGCTAACACCCCTCTGCCATCTATATCAACTGCATGGTCTTGCAATGCAGAGCTGCACGTAGGACCTGCACCCACACTGCATTAGCCAGGGTCCTTCCAACGCCGTGCGTGGGCCCTCCCAGCAGAAAAGCTGGGGTGGGGGATTTGTATCAAGTGCCCCAATCTTACAGACCAGGATCTGAGAGACAGGGACATAGGCAGTCTTAGTGGTAGCTGTGGCAATCCTTCCTATGCCTAGCACAGGCCAGGCATCCCACTGATTACATGCCAAACCTGGAAGGAACATAGCCACCATCTGGGCTAACCCTATCCCAACAACTCAACTTCTGGACTGCAAAAGGGTCGTTCACAATAACCACATTTCAAGTGTTCCATGGCCACAGGGGCTAGTGGCTGCCATGTTAGACAGTGTACGTATAGAAAATTTCTATCAATGTAGTAAGTTCTGTTGGACAGGGATGATTTGAAGAATGTATCAGGGATTTTAAATAATTCATTTGAAACTTGTATCCAGAAATCAATAAATGTCAAATTATTTCTCACAACTGCTGGTGATTATAATTCCCATTTATTTATACAGATTTCATCCAAGCTTCAAACCTCCACTGTTTCACTTATTTACTGCTAAGTAACAAACCACCCCCAAAATGTTCTGGCTTTACAGAACTATTTTAGTATTAGTATTTCTCATGACTCTGTAGGTTGACCTCATTGAGCTG
The DNA here is from genome assembly GCF_020740605.2 of Lemur catta. Classification (NCBI taxonomy): domain Eukaryota; kingdom Metazoa; phylum Chordata; class Mammalia; order Primates; family Lemuridae; genus Lemur; species Lemur catta. Next base: position 97,361,775 of record NC_059135.1, on the reverse strand, counting down.
GATAGTTCCTTTTCTAGTCTTGTTGGGAGGCTCTCAAGCTTCTGCAGTCACACGGCAGCTAGAGTTAAAATGTCTAGGATCGCTTCCCCCCCACGTTTGGCAGGTGGGAAGGGACTGTTGACAGTCTGGGCTCACCTGGAGCACAGAGGACACTGCCCTGCGCTTTCTCTCTCCTTCCCTCTCTCTCTCTCTGTGCGTGTGTAGTCCCGGGTCCTGTCCCTCTGTAGGTAGGCCATCTTTGGGGTTATTTATCACATTCACTAAATCACACTCCTCCACAAAGTGTTCTCCTACCACTTCAGTTTACACTTCTCTAAATTTCCACAAGACTAATTTGCTTCTGACCTTCCACTGTTCATGTAAGTGTCATGTTTTCCTTCAGATCTTTCTTCATATCATGCGTCCTTCTCCACCCCACTCCTCCAAAATGCGTAAGTTTATTTTTTATTTTATTTTATGTTATTTTATACTCCATAATAAGTTTCTTAATAAAAGGGATTTGGTCCAGAGTATCTAGTATCTGTGGACCTCTCCCAACCACCAGCACATAGCTGAATGCTGTGCACAAACAAGCCATTAATAAATAAAAGACTGAATTGAGTCCTCACACTCACCCCAGACACCACTGTCTCTATTCAAAAGCAGAGGAGTGTCCACCAATTTCTATGGAAGGTGGTATGTTAATGACATCTGGAATTGGATGGGCCAAAGTTTAAATCCCAGGTCCAGCATCCCATTACATCATATTGCTTCCAAAACAATCGTGAAGTCTTCATAATGAAATTGTGGAAATGGTTTAAATCTATAAAAAGTTAATTATAGAATGAGAAATAAAAATGGTACAGGCACCGATGGCAAAAAAAAGAACTCAGAGAATTATAATAACGTAAGGCTTCTGAACTTACTGGGCTTAGGAGTTCAGCATTTCAGCTTATGTGCCCTTCCCTCTTTCTCAGGAACTCTCCGTAACACACACACACACACACACACACACACACACACACACACACACACACACACACATTTATTTTAGGTGTTGGGTGTCTCTAGACTCTTTAAAGGCATTAACCACACAGACAAGCTTGCCATTGAAGACGCCTAGATAATAAATTGCGCTCGTTTTAAAAAACCTCAGTTGTAAAAGCAGTGCAATTTGCTCTACTGAAAATCCAGATTTTAGTGATTCAGGATGGAACACCATAAAACTGCTTTTGTTGGCAGTAAAAATATTTTCACTACCTCAAATCATCACAAACACCAAATGTAACTATTTTTCTTTCAATGCAGAGATGCTGGGATACTCAGACTCATAACCTACAAGCAAAAAATTTTATCAGCTGCCTTAGCCTTTGACACAAATATTTCTATAGGTGATTGAGATGATCTATGTGAGTACTAAGAAATAAAGTGTAAGCAGAAATGAGCCATTTTACAGTATTTATTCGGCACTGCCTCCAAAATAGTGGGGAAGGCAAGATGGGAGACAGGAAAATGGAAATTATGTGTCTTCTTTAATTTATATGAGAGGCAAAAAGGAAATGAAGACCCTGCACTCTGGCAGTTGGAATTAAAAGCAGCATCCAAGGGGATTTTCATTCAGGAACACCTTGGCTCTCAAGTAATTTACATTTTGAAGATCAAGAGGCTTTATTAACCAATTTGAAGATTGTGTACCTCCGAGGTTAGCTAGAAAAGTACTCAGAAAAACACAGTTTAATCCCTGCGGCATATACGAGGGGTGGGAGAGGCGATGAGAACCAAGGAAGGAACCCGACATCTGTTGAGGACGACTCTCTGCAAACCCAGTGACACCCGGGGATCAACTGCCAGGGCGCTGGGGCCAGACGTCAGGGATCTGAAGTCCACTTTCCCCGCTCACTGGCTGAGGGACCTTGGGCAGGTAGTGCGACCTTTCAAATGTCAGTTTCCCCCAGTGTAAGATGTAAACAATAGCAATTCTCACCTTGCAGTTTGTTGTGAGGATTAAATGACATAATGCATGTGAATTTCTTAGCACACTGCCTGGCACACACTAAGAATTATGTAAGAGCTATCTGTGATTATTATTGCATGAACTTTCTCATTTAGTCATACAAGGTGGTAGTATCCTCACTTTACATCTAATGACACAAGTCTCAAAAATGTCCCAAGGTCGCACAGCTATCAAATAGTCTGGTTGATTGCAAAGTCTATGCTGTAAGCCAACGTAGTCAATAACATTTTGGCTAGAACGGCAGCCACTTCTAATCCACACAAGAGAGTTAGCTCTCCACGGGGAAAAAATTGGCCATTTCCAGAGTCTTGGCACAGAGTAAGGGATATTAAAATTTTAACACAGTGAGTTTTCAATAGAAACTTTTCTAGTAAATGAAGAAATGGTTAGTAGAAATAAGCTCTGACACTTTTGTGCAGCATAATGCTTTTAGTGCACACTTAGGAACTAAGATTGCTAGCTCTGGTCTCAAAGCGCAGGAGTTTGCCGCGGTGAGTGTGCATTCAGACGCTGGCAGGACCACATGTTAATAGCACTTTGCTGGCTTCATTTGAGTGGCCACAACTCTCCACCACAGAATGATAGTTCCTGTCATTTCAGGGAACCTCTGTTTACACGTTTAGCTTTTGCTTCCTTTCCCAAACCAGATTCTAAACTATGACGGTGGGTCTAATGGGCTGTTACACTTTGCTAATTTACCTATTAATTTTGCAAATGGTCTGCTTCACGGAAGATAAACCTTATCCTTTGGAAACATGACATTCTTCAGCACAATCCAGCTGGAAGGACCCCCAGGCCTTGTACAGAGAAAGACAATGACTATCCAAGGTGGCATTTCACGACTTACTACCTCCCAGTGGCATCATATAGATAAAGCGATTACTCAGTCAATAAAGTAAGGTGATTAGCCAGTCAATAAATGTTAGTCGCCTCACATTTTGCAAGATTGACTAAAAGACTTTTTTTCTCTTTTTTGTCATGAAAATTATAGGAAAAACTAGGTACACCATATATATAACTTAGTGTGTCCAGAATTCAATAAGCTGGAGAATTTAACCTGAGTAAAGCCATGAATATCTCTTTGCTTCTGGTGATTAATGGAACAGAAAAATAAACATCAATGAAATTAGTGGGAAATGCCTCATAGACTTCCTTGTTTCAAAAGCCGGCAACAGGCAGGGTGTGGTGGCTCACGCCTGTAATCCCAGCACTTTGGGAGGATAAGGTGAGAGGATCACTTGAGGCCAGGAGTTTGAGATCAGCCTGAGCAATATAATGAGACCGACTCTACAAAAAATTTAAAAATTAGAGTGTTGTGGTGGCGGTTACCTGTGGTCCCAGCTACTTGGGAGGCTGTGGTAGGAGGATCACTTGAGACCAGGAGTTTGAGGCTACAGTGAGGCATGATTGATTATGCCACTGCCCTCCAGCTTGGGCAACAGAGTGAGATCTTTTCTCAAAAAATAAGTAAATAAATAAATAAACAGCCAATAATGGACCATGAAGCAGTCTGAAGAGCATTCTGCACAGTGCATGGGAGAGGGGGGCCCAAGGTCCCCCAACAGCTGGGGTTCACACAGGGGCCACACCCTGCTTGCAGAGACTCCTCAGTGACTGAGATTAACAGGAGGAAGCACCCAAATTATCACTTTCAGGTTCTAAAAATAGCTAATTTAACCATAAATAAAGAGCTCTCAAGTGAAACACACCCCAAACACATACACCTACACGTACATGTCACACCCCACTGTCACCACTACCAACTGCAACAACAAAAACCTAAAAAAATAGATGAGAAAATTTATGGTGATCACTACAGTTGTTTACATGAAAGTAATTATTTACAGAGTGATTGAAACAATCTATTTCATTAAGTTCCTAAATAGTTTATATTCCATTTTTGCATCACTAATCAGCCAACATCCTTTTCCATAGCTGCTAAGAAGGTGCAATTCATTCAAAACCCCTCCTATACTTATAAGTTCAAAATTATAAAATCAGCACTTCTTCTAAAATTGCAGAGTAAGGACCTTGGTAAATTCACTCTTCCTCTAAAACAACAAAAATACAGGTGAAACAATTAAAATAAACCATTTCAGAACTCTAGAAATTAACCTAAGCCACAGAAGAAACTGGAAATTGTCTACACAAGAGAAACTCCAGAACCTCAGGTAGACAGTGGGGTTGTGACGGTCCCATTTCACTTCCCCCCAGTCCAGTGGCCCAGTACCCTGAAGCCTGCAGTCTGGAGACAAGGAAAGATCTGAGGACTTCTGAATCTCCACTGAAAGCACCAAACTCAGAGCACACTCAACATTTTGTCCAGACTCACATTTTCCTGGCAAATCTCTATTCTCACAGAGTGGTGGCTGTTTAATTTCACTCAGAGCTCAGCTGGGCTGGGGAGCAGGGATGCTAACCCCAAGGCATGGCCAAAACAAAGACAGCGAACTGTTGGGAACATCTCGGCTGCTTAAGGTTATGATTTCAGATGCAGCAAAGGAGAGTTTAGTGTGGAATTTAGTAGGAGATTCTGGAGAACTAGAAGACCAGACAGACTTCGAAAAGGTGCTGCATTTTCCTGGTGGTCCCCGGGACCCCACTCGTGTGAGGAATGTGCACAGCCCAGAAAAGACCCTGGAAAGGAGAAAGCACCAGGCACTCAGCCCTGACCCACCTGGAGGGCCTGCACTAGCTGTTCTGTGACACTGTGACACGCCTAACGTTCAAGATGGGACTTTTCGCCTTGATCTCCTTGGCAGAGGGTAGAAGGCATATAGGCAAGATAAGTAAAGACATCTTCTGACTAGCCATTGGCTGCCCACTAAATTATACTTTGACAGATGTAACACAGGATCAGAGGTTGAAAAATAAAAACAAGTACTAAAAGACAAAACTGAAAGCAAAAACAGAGAACTCAGAGGCTACAAACTGCTACAAATACAGAATATATAGGATTAATTCAGGAAAGTCACTAAATGAATAAATGGCAAAAAGAAAAATAACAACAAACAGCAGTTAACAATACGCACTGGGGTGTGGAGAAAGCTGGTAGCAGAGTTGTTACACTCTAGTACCTAAAATGCCCAATTTTCAATGAAAAATTATGATACATGCAATGAAAGAGGAAAGTCTGCCACATACACAGGAAGAAAATTTAAAAATCAGCTAACAGAGAACGTTCCTGAGGACACCCAGATTCCGGCCCTGGTAGACACGACGCTGCTGGCCCAGAGAAGCTCTAGCACTGCAGTCCCCTGGGACCGCGTCTGACAACTGCAGTGACACAGATACTAGGGAAATGCTTGTGCTACGCACTGTGCCAGACTTGGGGTAAGACACAGGGACACGGTTGGGACAACCAATCACTCTCAGCTTTCCGGGACACGGCACTCTCTTACAGGTGACTTAGACCAGTCAAGGGACAGTAAAGACATTGTTCTGAGGCGCGGTTGCGGAGGTGATGTTAATGTCTCTGTAAAGAACAGCACACACTGCTGTGGAAGCTGAGAAAGGAAGAGCCTGACCTGGTGTGGGAGTCTGGGAGGACTCCCCAGAGTATGTGACATCTGCTCAGTCTTAAGGGACAGAGAACGAGGAGTCTGGTTGACCCTCATACAAATGAAAACGTTGACAGAGAACCTTCAAGGGAATCTGACCAGAAATGATACATTTTTTCTGGATGCCCATTTTGAGGTTCAGGTTGTAATTTCCACTCCCCTAAAGCTTCAAAATTAGAGACTTCTGAAAGTAGTGTATCCACGGGGTAAAAGGCAGATGGAGGCCGGGAGAGAGGGCTACAGAGCTGTGTGGAGGCTGAACCTCCTGAGAGCATAGATAGCACGTACCCAAAGGAATTAGTAAAGAAATGAATCCTGCTTTGAACTAAGAAAAAAAATATTAATAAGAAATGGGACCATTAGATTGCAACCCGGGTTCTAGGATCAATTCTGTCACTTATCATGATTTATGATTTGGGGACAGTTCCTTAGCTTTCCTGTCCTCACCTGTAAAACGGCGATTAAAGGTCGCCTGTCCTCTGCCGCTCACAGGGCTGCCGTGAGGACCACCGTATGGGCTTATTTTGTAAATGTCAAAGTGCTTTAGAATCAAAAGGGATGAGATGGTAATGGTGTTGGTGATTATTTTCAATAGCAATATAATCAGAGGTGGCCTGGCAAACTCTTTTTATTAAGAAAGGGTAAGACTCCTGTGTCTCAAACGCTGTTTTCCCAAAGTGTGAACCACAGCCAGGGCTAGTTCTTAGCTCAGCTCAGCGCCTTGAGGACATCCGCCATTTACTTACCAGGTTTATTTACCTTGCTTGCCACAGAGGGGCCCCCCAAACCGGAAGGTGATGGTACTCTCTGCTGTGTCATTGCTGTCCTGCCTTTTGTGACTTTGCCCCTGGCCATGTGGGTGGAGCTGACAGTTCCTTTTCTACTTTACAGCCCAAAACGGATTTGTAGCAAGAGATCTGACAATGCCCTGCCTGTACCATGTTTGTGATTCTGAAATTAAATGTTTTTGTAATTCACCTTATTTCATAAGCATTTACCAAGTACCTAGAGTGGACCAAGCACTGTGCTAAGCCTTGGGGATGCAAAGAGGCAATCACTTCTCCTGCCCTGGCAGGAGTCCGTCTTTTGCTGAAGAGACCAAGCAGCAGCAGTCAGGGGACTCGGCAGTCAGGGCTGGAGTGGAGACAAACGTGAGCAGGGACGGAGCCCAGAGGGGCCAATGTCTAGCTCCGAAGCAGTCAGAGAAGGACAGCATGAGAACAGGCACGTTCCTTTCCCGGCCCCTCCTTCACTGAGCAAAGGGTTGGGTTTGCTGTAACTCCCACTGTTCTGCTCTCACATCAGGAGTCCTTGCTGGGCCAGTGGGCTCCCGTCACAGGACACAGCGTCTGACAAGCAGAGCGTCTGGTGCTGCACTGGTCCAGACCCTCGCATTCTGGAGCACTCCCAGATGGTGGACGAGGGGCCCCAAAAAGTCTGCACCTCCATAAAGGCAATGAGAACATTGCCAAAAATTGTCAAAAAGTTACTTTTTCAAATCTCTGGAAAATAACCAGAGGCTTATAACCATCTGAGGAGTATTTATTTAAGAAAAATAGCTGACTCTGAGGAGAGCAAGCTTTGTAAGGTTTGACTAGTCATACTCCTATATCCTCTTTGGTTCAGCCTCCCAGCAGCCTCAAAAACTAATAACCTCACAGCACAGCAGCCCACTCAAGGATGGAGAAAGAGTTTGGTAGCCCCTCAAAAGCCTCACCCAGAGAACTTTTACTATCTGACCATTCTCAAAGCTCCCTAGAAAGCTCCATTTTCAGGTCCTGTGTCTATACAACCTGCCTCAGAGCTCACTCTGTGCGAACAGCCCAACCCCGAGGGCATTTGGTTTATACAGGTGGTGGCAATTTTTAATATTATAGCCACTGGAGGCAGTAGTAATGCCACTTAACACCAACAAGAGGCTGACTAAAACTGTTAAGGGATAAATTGGTGAATGGGGTGTCCATAGGGGGTTTTGAAAAGCTCCAGGATATTTCTGGGGAGTTTGAAGGCTGTGCACATGTACAGGGTATGCTCATGCTCAGAAAAGAACTACAAAGATCCTAATTTTTCATATCTGGCTGACCTTAAGGGTATACAGAAACAGGACGTGATGGCTAAGGCAGAGCTGTGAACTGCCTGCATTAACATAACACAACTCAGAGCCCACAGCAAGGCCTGGAAGACTCACTGGTTCAGGGCATTTAAAGAAAACTGTCTAATCATTAGCTACAAACAATGCTAATTGAACAGAAACCTTAGTGGCCACATGCAAAAAGGAATGGAGACTTTTCATAACCGGTCCAGTAAGCAAACAAACAGCATCGGCAACAATAAAAACAACAATAAAAAACAGTAACAGAAAAAAAAAGCGGGGAGTGGGTATATGAATTTCAGAGTTGATCATTATATGATTAAAATGTCTAATTTTTAAGAAAAAAACTACCAGTTATAAACAGGAAATTATATCCCATACACAGAACTAAAGTCAGTAAAAACTGTCCCTGAAGAAGCCCAGATGTTGACTTAGTCAAAGACTTTAAATCAGCTATTATAAATGTGCTCAAAGATATAAAGGAAAATATATCTAAAGAATCAAAGAAAAGTATGACAACAATATCTCAGAAAATAAGACAACTAACTGTATAAAGCAATAAATATAAAACTGTATTGATGAGCTTATAATGTTTAAAGATCCAATGTGTATTGTAATGAAAATACAAAGGAGAGGAGAGGAAATAAATCTATATTATAGAAAAATTTTTGAATATTATTGAAATTAAGGTAGTATTAATTCAAACTAGATTGTTTTAAATTAAGATGCCAATTGTAATTCCCAGATAACAAGTTAAAAAAAAAAGATTAAAATAGAAAAATGGCAGATAGAAATGCTATCATATTTTTAATTACGTTAAATATAAATGAATTAAATAATCAATAGGTAGGGATAGATGTAAAATGGGAGAATAGATACCAAAAAATATGATCCAAATATATGTAGTCTGTATGAGATGTGTATCATGCCCAATGACACAAATATGTTGGAAATAAATGGATAGTAAAAGATACACACCACAAGCATCACCAAAAGAGAAGTGGAGTAGCTACACTAATGTTAGAGAAAATAAATTTTAAGAAATTAATTGTTACTAAAGACAACAAAAACACATTTTATAATAGGAGGGGAAAATCATCAGGAAGATATAACAATTATAAACACAAATACATCTGTAACAACAGGGGCTCAAAATAATGAGGCAAAAACAAAAGAAAATTTGAACAGCAAGACAATTTAACAGTAACAGTTGGAGAATCCAATACTGCTGTTTTAATAATGAATGAAACTAGGCAGAAGATCAACAAAAAAAGACGTAAACAACCCTACACATCAATTAGATCTAACAGACATCAACAGAACACTCCAAATATCAACAGCAGAATACATTATGTTCTAAGTACACACAGAACATCCTCTAGGATAGATCATATGCTAGGATGTAAAATAAGTCCCCAAAAATTTATTTATTTTTTTTTTTTTGAGACAGTCTCACTCTCTTGCCTGGGCTAAAGTGTTGTGGTGTCAGCTCATAGCAACCTCAAACCAGGGCTCAAGTGATCCTCCTGCCTCAGCCTCCTGAGTAGCTGGGACTACAGGCATGCGCCACCATGCTCGGCTAATTTTTCTATGTATTTTTAGTTGTCTGGCTAATTTCTTTCCATTTTTTTAGTAGAGCCGGGGTTTCACTCTTGCTCAGGCTGGTCTCGAACTCCTGACCTCGAGCGATCCACCCGTCTCAGCCTCCCAGAGTGCTAGGATTATAGGCGTGAGCCATCGCACCCTGCCGAAATTTAAAATTATTGAAATCATAAAAAGTATTTTCTCCAAAGACCTTGAATTTAAATTAAAAATCAATAATTTTAACTTGAGAGAGTCATAAATAAGTGGAAATTAAACAACAATCCCTAAATTAAACTGATTGGTCAAAAAAGAAATCACAATGAAATAATAAAAAAAAAAGCTTTGAGACAAATGAAAACAAAGTACAACACGTCAAAACTCCTGGGATGCCGGAGAGCATGCTTACAGGGAAATCTATAGATCTATAGCTGTAAATGCCTCTATTTAAAAAAAAAAAGGAAGGAAAGAAAAAAGAAAAATCTCAAACAACAATCTTAGCTTTAGCCTTAAGAAACTAGAAAAAGAAGAACAAACTGAACCAAAATCAAGTAGAAGAAAGAAAATAATAAAGATTAGAACATAAATGAAATAGATAATAGAAAAATGATAGAGAAAAATCAATAAAAGCAAAAGTTGATTGTTTGAAAAGAGCAATGAATTTGACAAATGTTTAGCTCGACTGAGAAAAAAAAAAAAGAGAGAGAAAGAAGAGACGACTAAAATTGCTAAAACCGGGGAGGTAAGAGGATATATCAATTGGTAAATTCACGTCTGGTAGGTACAATGCACACTATATAGGTGGGAATAGGCACACTTTCAACTTTGACTCAAACAGTACAAAAGCAATTTATGTAAACAAAAATGTACCCTCGTAATATTCTGAAATTAAAAAAAGAAAATATTATTTTAAAAAAGGAAAGAAAGAGAATGTGTCACTACAGGGCTGGCTGTGTGGTGGAGGGGGCAGGGTGGGAGCAGGGGTGGAGACGGCTGATGATGAGCAGGGGTATTATTTTGGGGTGTTAAAATGTTCTAAAATTAGATTTTGGTGATATTTGCAACTCTGTGAATATACTAAAAACACTGAACTATACATTTTAACTGGATAAATTTTATGTCATGTTAAATATATCTTAATAAAGCTGTAAAAAATCAGCACTTCATTGTTGTGAAAATACTTGGCTTTGGAGTTAGAAAAAAAAACTGAGTTGAAATCTACTCTTTTTTTCTTTTTCTTTTCTGCAGAAATTACTCATCCTTTCTGTGCCTCAGTGCTTCCCTATGAAATCAGAAAAATAATACATATGATAATTAAATTATATAATGCCTATAGTAATTAGCCTGGTTTTCTAGCACAGAATAGGAAGGTATTCAATAAATGGATGCTGCTTTTATTATTATGGTAGATAGTTGATATTGTGTATAAAAGTGGGTCCCAACAAGCAAAACCTACTGGGAATATTAACATGTATGCTCATACCTGAGGCCTTCAAGAAACAAAAATTAGCTAAAATATTTAGGAAATCAAGATGAGAGCCAGAAAAATAAATGTAACGTGCACATATTTTGACATTGTTGATAACACTGCATTACTATCTTCCTATCAGGAATTGTGGATTCATTTTTTATTTTAGTGACAGGGTCTCGTTCTGTTGCCCAGGCTGGAGTGCAGTGGTGTGATCACAGTTCACTGAAGCCTCAAACTCCTGGGCTTAAGCAATCCTCCTGCCTCAGTCTCCTTCATAGCTGGGATTCCAAGAACATGCTACCAAGTCCAGATAATTTTTCAATTTTTTTTTTAGAGATAGGATCTTACTATGTTGCCCAGGCTGGTCTTGAACTCCTGGGCTCAGGCAATTCTCCCACCTTGGCCTCCCAAAGCACTGGGATTGCAAGCATGAGCCACCATGCCCAGTTTAGAATTGCGGATTCTTAATTCTGTATTGCTCATCTTAATCATCATCATCGGTGCTATCACCACAACTGCAATCAACAAATTAAATCCATTAAGAAAGCACATTCTGAACGCATGTTAATTTTTTTAAGATGTGTTAATTTTCTTAAGATGATGCAGTGCATTAAGATTGAGCACTTCGACTCTTAAACTAAGACAACACCATTATTGTTACTAATAAGCTCAATATTGCTAATAACAACTCCCATTTAAAGTATTCTATGCCAGGCTTACTAGCAAGTAAAATTGAACACATAATTTACATTGTAAGTGGCCTCTCAGAAATGATTTTCTTTAATCCTCACAATAACCTCATTTTACAGATTAGGAAACTGTGGTTCATAAAGACCATGACATTGATATAATGCCACTCAGCTCCTAAGCAGTAATGCAGAGTTGCTGCTTCTTATGCCCATGTCTTTTTTTTTTTTCTTTTTTTGAAACAAGAATTGGGTTACATTGTCTAATAAACTTATCTTTTAATCAAGATTGTCCTGTAAAATCTCAGATATGTGCTTTTGTGGCTATATTTAGCTTAGCACCACAAGGGGGTGGAACCTTTCTAAATATTGCATGATAGTGATGGTTATGCTGATAATTACCCCAATGATGAAATAACAGTAGAAGGTAAGGATAAATGGGGAAAAGCATGCAAAATTGCTTATATACAAGAATAATCAAGCTCTGGTGACAGGCAGAACTCCCCTGCCGGTCAGGTCTACTGAGCATCTTCCCTGGAGCAGGCCCTGCTCTAAGCATGGTAAATACAGTAGGACATTAACACACACAAACCCCTGCCTTAGGAAGCTTAAGTCTAGAAACATGCACACATCAGTAAGCAAATTACATCATCTAAAAATAAGTGCTGAGAAAAAAATGTAGCAGAAAAAGGGAGTCCTGGGCCCAGAAATGGTTGCAATTTTAAATTGGGTGGACAGTGAAGGCCTTGCTAAGAAGGCTATGTTTACACAAACTTTAGAAAGAGGTGAAAGAGCAAGCCATGTAGTAAATCAGAAAAGAGATTTATAGACATGGGAAAAACAAGTGCAAAAGCTCTAAGGTGGATTTTAGATTTTACATCAATGGTACAAACAACTAAAGAAAAATAAATAAATTGGGCTTCATCAAAATTAAAAACTTTACATCAAAGGACAATATGAATAAAGTGAAAAGATAAAATAGGAGAAAATATTTGCAATCATAGAACTTATAAGAGTCTAGTATCCAATATACATAAAGAACACTTACAACACAACAACAAAAAGGCAAATGACTCAATTTAAAAAAGGGCAAAGGACTTGAGGAGACATTTCCCTAAAGATGATTTACAGATGGTGAACAAGCACGTGAAAGGGTGATTAACAGCATTAATTATTGGAGAATACAATTCAAAAACCACAATGAGATGCCATTTCACATTGGCTAGGATAACTATAATCAAAAAGGGCGGGGGGTGGGGAGGGGGATATCAAGTGTATGCAGAGACAGCAAGGAGGCCCAGGACGTGGAGGGCCTGAGACGTCACTGGGCTAGCTCTGAGCCATTGGATCATTATGGTCAGGAGGAAATGCACACATTGTGGTCAATTCATTATTTTATGTTAAGAATAAACCAAAAAGTGATAAGAAACAAAAAAGATCCATTTTAGAGGCAATCGTAATAATCCCTATGGGAGCAGATACAGCTGGGGCCTGGGGAGTGACCGAGGCCGTGGAGAGGTCTGCTGTGAGGACAGCCAGTAGGATTAGGAACGTTATGGGGGTACGGGAAAAAGAGAGGAATTGAGGCTAACTCCCACGTTTTTTGGTCTGAGCATCCGGAAGAATGAAATGCTATTTACAAAATTCGGAAAGGATGCTGGAGGAGCAGATTTGGAGGAAGAAGATCAGGCAGTTATTTTTAGACATCATAAGACCAGTAGGCAGGTGGATATGTGAATCTTGTGATCAGAAAAGGAATCTTGGCTGGAGATCTAAATTTGAGAGTTTCCAGTGTGTGACTGAGTGGCAATCCTGAAGGAGAAGACAGAGATGAAGGAGAGAGCCATGGGCTGAGCCCTAAGCCTTCTTATTTTAGGTAGAAGAAAAAAAGGAAGAACCAACAAAGAAGACAGTGAAAGTGCAAGCAGGGAGGGAGGCACAGGTAGGAGATGCTGCACCCTAGAAGTCAAGTAAAGCAAGTATTTCACAAAGGACCAAGTGATCAACCGTGTCAAATGTTGCTAAATCAAGGGACGATCTCCTAGTATTGCCATGAGATGTAGTAACTATGGACCTCATGGATGGCTTTCATAATGTAACAGGCTGGCTCCCCACTGAACAAATTTCAATGACCCCAACATTTTTTATTAAAATCCTCTCCCTTAACTAACTATTTGATCCTTTGAGTTGTTTCCCAGAAATGGTGGATTTTCTGCAAGACAAAGAAGCTGAGATTCTGAAGGCCCCTGGGCAGACTTCCTGAGCCAGGACTCACCGTCCCCCACAATCTGCCCCAATGCACTTAGCCCCTTGTTTGTTACACCTGGACCTGCCCTAAGGCATGTGGCCTCTCCTTTAAAAGCCTAAGGTCTCTGTTAGTCAGAGAAACAGATTTGAGGCCCTTCTCCCGTTCTCCATACAAGACATCTATCCTACTAAAAATTCCTTTCTTCCTTGGCAATCCTTAGCTCAATAATTGGATCTTTGTGCAACAAGCAACTGAACCTAGGCTGAAGGCCCCTTGTGGTTTTGTTAGGTAGATATTGAGGGATTTGGGGGCCGTTAGGAATGGAAGTTAGTACCTTGCCTTGGTGCTGCCTCGAGCAATTGCCCACCTGGGGAGAAGGACAAGGGCAGGCCCCAGGTCCCTAGGGCCGCCCCATTTTAGTCCTGTCCTGAGGGACTGCCACACCTGGGGAGGAGGGAATACCCTACCAATCTACCAATCAGAACTTAGCACCCCAACTGTGAAAGAATTCAGAGGACTCTCTAGTCCACAAGCCAAGTGGCCTAGGTAGAATAGACTCTGGAAGGTGATTTAGGACAACCTAAGGCTAATTACCATGTCATTAGCTTAAATCTACATTGTGGTTCACCCCAATTGGGCTTTCAGAGAGGCCCATGGGAGATTCGCACCCACAGTAAGACTCAGGTCATATAACTACTAACTGTCCATCAAAGTGGTTCCATGATGATGTCTCAAACATGGGGAGGTCCCTCTCCAGACACTTTAAAACAAGACACAAACCATAACCAAAGTCTCTTTTGGTATGACAAGGGATCCACTCATTGTCTGTGGTGTATGTATCATGCTCTGTAAACCTGTATCTTGCTCTTGCCCTATAATCCTGTCTTTCTCTCCTCAATAAACCTTATTTTCATGCTTGCCTTACTTTGGTGTGTCCAGTCATTCTTCAGCCAAGAGCAGACCAAGAACCAAGAACACAGAACGAGATTACTAAACCCAACAGTTCTGACGACAAAAGAGAAGTTTTGGAGAAATTGTGTGCCTCAAACTAATCCTTTAAGATCTTTTAAATGCAGGTCTGGGCACTGAGGATCTAAAAAGGAACACATTTGCATACCATCTTTAGGTATTTAACTTACTACCGTAGAAGTGGATGAATAATACAAAGAAAATAGGAGCCAGGTAAAAGTGAGCAGGGAACTGACATGGCAGACACGAATCAGAGCAGGCTTCACAGAGGAGGCAGAGCTGGGAACGACAGCAAAAATGTTATCAGCAGCGCTGGAGGCAGAAAGCTCCGCAGGAAGTGGAGCAGGCATGAGTGAGTAAGACTTGGAGGGAGAGCAGCACAGATTTGCCCGGGGAAGGAGCAGTGTCCCAGCGCTTCCTACCCCTCCCTCATTCCAGAAGCAGCTTCCAGCTGGTTGCCGTTTCTACCTGCACTGTGTCTGACTTCATTACCTTTTTTTAAGTTCATTGACTTGAATTTACTAACTTCTTTTTAATTTGCATTGCTCTCCTAGTAAAAAGAGATATGAAATCATAAATTTGATGTGCTAATTGTATACATTTTTTTCTGACACGTTAAAATAAAAAAAGGCAAATACCACTTCTAAAACATTCATCCATGTGCCACACAGACACCTTCCTGTGAGTCATACCTCGGGCATCCCCGAGCTCCAGCACAGAGGATCCGGGAGGGACTATGAAGGGAATAAGAGTGCAGGGAAGCTGGGGCTGCCAAGTCTTGGCAAATAAAGTATATACGAAGCTGTACTCCACACCATGAAGTTTCCTGGGTGATTTCCTTCTTTCTAGTAATGATTCAATACACGTTTAATTTGCTCCTTGCCCCTCAATACCTCTGGAATGTTGTCATGCTAAACATCTGCTCCCAAACCTTTCAGTTAGTGGCTTAAGATCCCTCAGCTGTTCTGGGGCTTGCTTCTTCCCCAGGGGAGCCACCAAATAAACGTCCAGAGGGAAAGCCGAGCCTACGGGAGCTGCCAGGCCTGCTCTCTGTGGAAGCCCCCTGGTGCCCGGGGTTTGTTCTGACGCCACGCATGGCTAGAGCATGCTTTAACTGACGGGGTGTGTACAAATTGAAGCAGGCCAAGAGAGCCTGATAACAGACAGTGTTGCAAGGCCAGGGAATTCCCTGATACATCACCATCAGTCACTTCCATTTAACCTTTATAAAATTCACTCTCTACTGTAATGACCTTTCAATTCCAGGATGAAAGAAAAGTTCACATTTTATCATTTGATGAACTAGTTCCATCATACTTGTCTGCAGCAGAGCTTTCTTGTCAATTCCTCATCCTTTGGGCCTCTTCTCCCAAGGACTGCCTTTATCAGTAAAGCAAACCTGTCACAAGGATGCTGCTCTTAGCTTCCCTCCCCGGTAAATGAGAAAGAGACGAGAAGAAACAATGATCACCTTTTCTCTTTCATCAACATAGGTGCCATTGGTACCATTAGATTTTCATTAAGTGATGCAGGAAGAAGAAATAGGAGAGAGAGAATAGATATGGAAATGGCTACTGCTTAAAAAATGGAGCCATGGGGAGTGCTTTCCATGCACTATTAATGTTAATGTAGTGGAATTGCTCCATCCTCTTAATTAGACTCATAATTCTTAACCTTTAGGTAAACTGTGTATTCAGGCATGGTGGAGGATGAGAAATGAAATTAGCATTGCCCTGAAGCAGGAAGGAACACACCCACCAAAGACCCGAGGGCACTGCTGAGTGACTGGAGAAAGCATTATGCTTACCTTGACCAAAATAGCGATGAGCAGGCTCACATGCGTGAACTGTTGCTCAGAGACAGAGATACCCTCATGTTCGCACTGTGAAACGCATGGTAGCGCTGAGATCCCAGAGACCTGAGTTATCAAACCAGAACATAGAATTGTGTGGCTCCTAGAGTACACACGTGTAGATTAAAGAATCCTCCGTGACAGTGCAGAACAGACATCCTCCCTTTAGCAGGAGGTACGAATGCTTTTCTCATGCAAATCAGTCAGCACTAGAATGGTCTTAGCAGACCCCACAGAGAAGCATTCAAGTTGCCTGCAGTCATGAACTGCCCTGGGCAATCTTTTCTTGTAGCTCTTTTCATTTCTTCCTTGGTAAATCTTTCCCAGCTGCCAGGATGTTTAAAGCCCTTCATAATATCAAAGGATGCCTACCAATCTCTAACTGCCCAGTCGTTTTTAATGTCTCCCCCATCTTTTTATCAGAAAGCACCTCAAGCTGCCTTAAAATGTCTATTTTAACATCCAGAATAATAGTCTCTCTTTGGTCCTTTGCTGTAGTTCACGCTCCATCTTGAACACCTTTGAAAGTCTTGAGGCATTAAAATAGCTCCTCCAAACACAACATATGCAGCAGCAGAAGAGGCCAGTGTGGGAAAGTAGTACAAGCTGTTGGAATGCCCTCAGCACGGGGCACTTGTAGAGCACTTGTCACCATGGGCACTTGCACTACAGGGTAGTGGCCCTCATTGGCCAAGGCTGTCCAGCACTGTCAGTTTTCCTGCTGCCAGAGACCAGGACAGCATTCAGGGCATGAGGGAAACTATGTCAACAGTGTACTGTGGTATACTGTTTTACACATGCACACACACATGGATGGAAAATATTTCAGAGGCAACAGATTTATAAAAGCAGCATTTAATGAATGTTTGTGTGAATCAAAAATAAATATTTTTTTTTTAGCTACATAATAACACATGCATATAGAGACAGCTTTATCCACATGTATGTTAGGGCTTTGTGACTAATTAAAAGTTAATTTTGAAAATTTGCTTTGCTTTTCCAAAAAAATGGAATAAAATAATACTTTCCAAATATTAGCTCTCCAGTTGATATTGACATTAGCATGAACTAACACTAAAACTATAATATTAACTAAATAGTAAAGCTAATTTTGACATTAACCAAATATTTGATGTTAGCTAAAACTAAAAATCAGGATATACATATTCAGGCTTACATGAGAATCTATAAATAGACTTACAGGTTTAAAAATAACTCATAGTACTTTAGAGGTCTGATGTATTTTTTTCTGGTGTGTCACACATTAAAAAATGATTCACTTTATAGTAGAAGAAATGGAAAAGATAATATTGTAAATATGTCTTTTTATTTCAATTCTTTTGTAGATATGACTTTTTCTATTTTTTTTTTTGTTTCTTTTTTTTGTTTGTTTGTTGTCATTTCACTGGCTGATGGGCACTGAGGCTATGCACCAATTATTCCTGTCTCTTCACCTTCCAGGCACATGGTTGGAGCATGTTCCGTGTCCTGTGGGGTTGCATGTATATCATTCTGAGCAATGGGTTGTAAGCAGAAGTGACATGTGTCACTCCCAGGCTGCAGCAGGTTGGAGGTATTCCAGAACCTTCTTTTCCTCTGCCAAGGTGACCAGCAACACTTGAAAGGGGTGCTACTCCATCACTCTGGGTGGCGGAGGGAGAAAACACAAGGCAGAGCCCGCAGCCGATCCACTGTAAAGACCTGGCCTAGCTGAGAAATGGAAGCTTGTTGTTTTAAGCCATTGAGATGTTCTGGTTTTGGTTTTTGTTTGCTTTTATCTTTTTTTTTAATTGCAGCATATGTTAGCTTATCCTGTATGATATAAGAATACCAATTATTGTTTTCAAAGTACTTTTTTTGACCATATTCTCACAGGATTTTTATATTCAAGACATTTTTTTTGAGCACCTACTTTGTGCCAGTTGCTAAACATGGCTCTAAAACTATTCAGAAATAAATATGACCCAGATGCTGCTTTTGAACAACTCTCACAGGATTGGAAAAGTCTCACTTAAAAAATGAATTTATTTCAATTTTACCACCAAGGAGATTCATGCCTGCTGGGCCTCTTAGCTGCCAGCAGCCAAACCAGAGCTCCTACCGCCACCATAGCCCTGTGTTCCTTTAGGAAGCTCATTGTGGAATGATGCCATTTTGGATAGTTGTGTCTACTGTCATGGACTTTTATCATAACTGAGGCCCTTTGGAAGAACACAAGGTTATTTGTCTAAAATCTCGTCTCCATGTTGAGAATCTGCTCAACTTCACTCAAGATAAACAAATGAGAGAATACAGGATCCTAAATCAGAGACAATTCCCCAAAGGATTTTTCCTTCCTTTTCCCTCTCTCTCTCTTAATCCTCCCAAGATGGATTCTGCAACTCCTTCAATATTCTGACATTTTATCCTTTCTAAATTCTAATCCAAAAATTCTGCTGAATGTACAGATAAATTGTAACAGTGTCAGCAACTTCATTTCTGACTTTTTCCTTATCTGACTCCCTCTCCCTGTCAGCGGTGTATTCACAGATTTAGTTTTCTATTCATAGGGACATCCTATGAAATGATTACCCAGATAGAGTTTGAGTGACTTCTGACTGTGCCTAGACAATACTGGTTTATTAGCCAAAATCCAGTCTAGGCTTGACCCAGTTCAAGAGAATGTTGTATAACTGGCAACTGGGAAGCTGATGACACGGTAGACTCAGGCCCAGACTCTGTTTGCCTGTCCATGAAATAGGATTTAATTGTAACAGGTCTTACTAGATTTATGTATAATTCTATAGATAAGGACAGGGTCACATGGCTCTAAACCTCTTTGAATCTCAGTTCGTTCATTGGTAATAACCTGTGCCTCATGGGATTGGAAGGATTAGCTAAGATGGTTTTATAATTCATCTGTACTAGAAACTGAAATACTTATCACAAAGCCTGCCCCATTGCTGCTATAGATTTAAAAGCTAGGCTAGGGTTAATAACTTTCCTTTTCCTTACTTTAAGTCCCTCCTACAAAGAGATTATTTAGGAGCCTGAAAAAAGAAAAAAAAAAACAATACTCAAAATATATATATACATAACATACATATCATATATAGACATGATATAAGTAAGGATTTATTTTACATATACATATACTTATGACATATGTAACCAAGCACATGTATATCAGTATGTTCTCTTCAGTAAACACATCTCTCCTTATTTGGCAGAATCATCACACAAAACAAGAAGATCTGGACTCTGGGTCTCAATTCCGATCCAGCTTTTCCTTCATCCTCTCTTAAAAAATATCTATGATTATAAGAGCATGGGCTTTGAAGGTAAATGTACCTGGATTCATATCCTTCCTGTAAAACCTGGGATAAGTTACTTCACCTCTGAGTCTCCATTTTTTCATTTATACAACTAGACTAATAAGATTATATTTAATGTAACATTGTGTATATGTAATATACATCATGAATACATACATTGTATACACACACACAGTCATGCACTGCATAATGAAGTTTTGGAACAGACCACTTATACAGTGGTGGTTCCATAGGATTATAATAGAGCTGAAAAATCCCTATCACCTAGTGATGCCTAGCCTTCATAAAGTCATAGTACAATGCATTACTCGTGTGTCGATGTTGGTATAAGCAAACATACTGCACTACCCATCATATGAAAGTATAGCACATACAATTATGCACAGCACATAATGTTACTGAAAGTTTGGTACTTGTCCCCAAGGCTGAACAAAGAACAAAGACAGTGGTTTGAGGAAAAGGAAAGAGAAGTTTATTAATTTGCTGGCAAATGAGGAGGATGGAAGACTCTCATATTAAAGAAACATCATCCCCCCCTTTAAGCAGAAATACAGGGTTTTTAAAAGGAGTTTTCAGCTTCAGGCTATTGCTGTTTACCTATAGCATTTCCAGTGAAGGGGATCTCAGGACCTTTGTGATAATTCTGTTGAGCCCTCTCCTGTGGCTTAAGATACTAGAAAACAAAGAACACTTTTCTGCCCCTCTGATTACTGGCCTCTGGCAGGAATGCAGGTTTTAATTCCTCAGAAGTGGTGAGGGGTTTTAAAGAGACAACTTGTAAAACATGTTGCCTTTTTCAGACCCTTACTTCTGTTACAATAATACTTGATAATAAAGGACTATGCTAGTGGTTATGTATCTACCTAACTATACTTTTTATCATTAGTTTAAAGGTACTTCTACCTATAAAAAAGTTAACAGTAAAACAGCTTTCGGAAAGAATTCCAGAAGAAGGCTTCGTTGTTGTAGGAGGTGACAGCTCCATGCATGTTACTGCCCCTGAAGGTCTTCCAGTGGGACAAGATATAGAGGTGGAAGACAGCGACATCGATGAGCTTGATTCTGCGTATATCCTAGGCTAATGTGTGTATTTGTGTCTTAGTTTTTAACAAAAAGTTTAAAAAGTAAAAATAATAAAAGTATTTTAAATAGAAAAAAAGCTTATAAAATAAGGATATAATGAAAGAAAATATTTTGTACACTTATACAATGTGTTCATATTTTAAGTTGTGTTATTACAAAAAAGCCAAAAAGTTACAAAAATCAAAAGTTCATAAAAAAAAGTTACAGTAAATTAAGGTTAATTTATTATTGAAGAAAAAAAATTTGTATACATTTAGTGTACTCTAAGTGTACAGCATTTACAAAGTCTACAGTAGTGCACAGTGATGCCCTAGGCCTTCACATTCACTCACCACTCACTCACTGACTCACCCAGAGCAACTTCCAGTCCGGCAAGCTCCATTTACAGTAAGTGCCCTATAAGGTGTACCCTTTTTTTACCTTTTATACAGCATTTTACTGGACCTTTTCTATGTTTAGATATATTTAGATACACAGATACCATTGTGTTACAACTGCTTACATATGTAACACAGTAACGCACTGTACAGGCTTGTAGACTAGGAGCAAGAGGCCACACCATAGAGCCTAGGTGTGTAGTAGGCTACGCCATCTAGGTTTATTTAAGTATATTCTATGAGATTTGCACAATGACAAAATGGCCTTGGGGTGCATTTCTCAGGACATATCTCTGTTAAGTGATACATGACTGTATATAAATATACACATATATAATAAATATGTATGTAAATACATGTATATGTAGGTATGTATCTTATCCATGTATGTCTTACAGTGGCACTTGGCCTGGTTCCGGCAGTTAGCAAGCGGCAGCTGCTGTCCTCGCTGTTGGGGCTGCCATCATGAAAATAACCAGCGGTAGTGAGTGGAGTGTCGCGATTCCCCTGCTGGCTGGTCCTCCACACCCGGCTGCAGGGGCTCCAGACCCTCCCTGTGCTTTCAGTCCCACCTTGCAGAGTGTGCGAGGTTGGCTTTCCTCATCCTGTGCCGCCCTTAGAGCTGCTGAGATCCCCAGGCCACATTGTGTGGCTGCTGCTTGGAACCTGCGCTCTCGGCACCCAGGCTGCCTGCGAGGCCTGGGGACGTCTGTGTCCCGGTGCTCCCTATTCCTGTCACACCCTCTGCTCCCAGGGCTTACAGCTTTCCTCTCCCCACCACCTGCCCCTTCCCTGCTCCCCTTGTGCCATTTGAAAGTCAGCTGATGGCCCCCTGATGCTTCCGACCCTGGTCTCTCATCACCCTGTCACCTCTGACCTCTGACCTCAGGCTTTAATGTAGCCCTTTGACCTGACTCTCCCCCCCATATCTCCAATCAGCATGTTTAGTGCTAAATTTGTTACATTCCTCCTACTAAAATCCGGTCTTTCTCCAACTTCTTAACTCTGATCTTTTGTTAATAGTTCTTGCATTTTCACTTTTATCCAGGATTAAAAGACATTTTAGACCTGCGCCAGCCAGTTCTATGGCAGCTACTAGCTGCATGTGACTGTGTAGCTCCTGAAATGTGATTAATACGAATTAAAAGATGCTGTAGATACAAAATGCATGCCAGATTTTGAAGATTTTGTATGGAAAAAAATAATGTAAAATAGTTTATTATATTTTTACTAAATAGATGTTGAAAAAGCACTATTTTGGATATAGTGGCATAAATAAAACATATTATTAAAATTAATTTCACCTGTTTCTTTTTATGTTTAATGTGGTTATCAAAAATTTTTAAATCACCCATGTGGCTTGGACTATCTCTCCATCGGACAGCACTGTCTTACAGTCTGCTTTCCTTGTTCACTGAAACTAGTCACTCACCAGGCGGGACTGCTGCCTCCATCTAAGTGTTATTTATGTTTTTCTTTTCCTTTCTATTTCTGCGACCCACCCTCCATGCTTCTGAACTCTTCCAGAGAGCACCGAGCTAGATACCCACCCAGGCATCCTGTCTGCGGCCTCTCCGGACCCGAGTTCCCCCTGCCACACGCTTTGCCTCCTGCTGGTGTCACTGTCCAGGCCAAGCGTCTTCACTCAGGGAGGGGCTCACGTGGTCTAGACAAGCGCGATGTGTCTGGAACAGAGGGGACCCTCCAGCTTCCTTCCCGCTTCCTTTCTGCCCTTCTTTCCGTCGTCTCTGACTCTTTGTCTGAACTAAGCAACAACTTTAGCTGCTTCCTTGCCCCAACTTCCCCCATTCCCTGAGGGAGAATCACACTGTCCTCCATCCAGCCTTTTCCCATCCGTCCCTCAGCCCGGAGTGACTCACACCCACACTGTGTCTAAAAAGAAGCGCTGCCTTCCCATAGAAAACTCTTGGGATTCACCTAAGTAGCCGTGGTTTCTCCTCTCCACAGCACTCTAGACCTCCCTAATGTATAAATATAGTCTCCAACTCTGCCTGCAAGGGCACAGGCTCCCTAAACAGCAGTAGGCACCATGGCCAGCGCTCTCTACATATCATTCGTAACCCTTGAGAAATCCTGCCAGCTAGCTTCAATCCCGCCTGTCTTGCAGATGAGAAAATGAGATGCAGAAACTCGGGCTATAAACTCTGACAACGGCCACTCTGCAAATAAGTGGCAGAGTGGGGAAATTTTGTTACTATTATTGTTATCATTTTGCTTCAGAGCCTAAAACATTGCCACTGTACCATGCTGAGGTTATGGTGCAGCAATCTCAGCAAGTTTCATAGCTTCTCTGTGAAATCAGTGTTGCTGTATGAGAAGTACAGTGTTTGGCAGTTCTCATCACACCCTACACACACGTACACACATGTACACACACAGCCCCCCACACAGGAGAAAACAGAGAAAGATGAAAATGCCACAATGCACCCACTCCCTCTTCTCCACAAAAATGTGCAGACAGTGAAAATTACGTTTAGAAAGGCACTTCTGTCACATCAAACAACTCAGGTAAACTGAAAAGTTATGAAGAATGCAATTTCCCAACATTTTTCATCCTTCCGATGATGTGGGTAGGATTAATGCTACTTTCATTATCCTCATCCTTAGAGACGGGGAAACAGGCTTAGAGACGGGGAGTGCCTCCTCTAAAGTCGCGCGGCTGGTAGGAGTGGACCGAGCGCGGAAGCCGAGCACGTGAGGACACACAGCCCAGCTCCCCGCGGGTGTCTTGCCGCCTCCCCCGTGGGAAGGTTCCGGTGAGGATGCACAGCATGGAGCCCGGCTCCAGCCACGGCAAGCGCGGTGAGGCCGCCTTAGCACAGAGTCTGTGTAGACCGTTAACCCATTAACCTCACGTGTGTGGCTGGTACGAATTTCATTTCCACATCTATCCCACAACCCCCCAACTATGCTTATGAGCACTGTAGTGGGCACACACATACTCCAAGGTAGGACATTGTTTTCCTTGCTATTCTTGGCTTGTTATGACCTTGGGGAAGTTTCATACCTTCTCTGTACAATTAATACCACCTCATGGAAAGTATGTTCTGGGAAGATTAGGCGTATGAAGGTGTCAAAAATATCACCTACTATATAAATACATTAGCATAGTTCATAGGTTTAAGAGTCTCACAAAAGTCTCTCTCTCTCTCTCTCTCTTTTTTTTTTTACCAAGTCCTCTAGTCCCTTCACTGTGACAAGAAAGTAATAAACTCAGACATGCATTTTAACTCACTTTGTGCGGTTAGTATGGAGACACGGAGTGCCAGGGCAGAAAAGACACTCAGAATATCGAATGTAGCTCTGCAGTATTAAAGGGGAGAAACTTGAGGCCCATAAAACGTAAGTACCTTGATGAAGGCCACAGAAAATCACTGGCGGAGCCAGGAGTTGGGGCAGCCGCCCCCTCCCCGCCCAGCCCCCGTTGGTGCCAGGCACCACAGCAGGCGGGGTGCGACCTCTGAGTCGGTGTGAACACTGCTGATGCTTACGGTTAATTGGGTGAAAATCTGATTCATGCAACAACTTCTTGCTAAACTTTTACTCAGGTCCAAGTACTGCTATTCCAGGCATTTGGGGAATACAGAATGAGTCAAAGAAGGTCCCTCTTTCAAGATGTTAACGCTCTATTGACAGGGACAGGCAGTGACCAAACAGGTGAAGAGGAGGAGAATACCGGACACTAATAACTGCCACGCGGAGTGTTAGAACAGAACGAGTGGCAAAGAGCGATAGAGAGGACATTGCAGTGACGTGTGAAACCGAGTTGAGAGCAACACGGCAAGAGAGAGCTAAGCGTGGGAGAGGACAAGGCTTCTGAGCAGCCAGCACAGTCCGTGCAGCAGTCCTGAGACGGGACAGGCTCGTCACGGAACAGGAAGAAGAGAAGCAGGGCTGGGTGCAGTGGGTTAGTGGGAGAACAGGGGCTAGCGGGGCTCTTTTCCAAGAGCAGCGGGAAAGGTTTGAAGCCAGATTATAATGTCTCATTTTGAAAAGATCGTCACTTCGGCTGCAGACTGGGTGCCCACTGCAGGGAGGTGGGGCACAGGATGGAAGACAAGGCGGGAATCTACCGCACGGGTCCAGTATGGGGAGCTGGGGGGTGTGCAGGAAGGTGGTAGCCATGGAATTAGAGAAGAGACTGGTGAGTTTGAGTATTTGTTGATGTACTGAATGGAGAATGGAGATGGTGAGGAGGGAACGAGTCCCAGGTTTTGGCCCCAAGACACTCAGAAGATGAGGGCACGTTAATTGCAAGGAGAAGCCTGGATGAGTGGATTTGAGTGGCTGGCAGAAGTAGCAGGGGACAAAGACCTAATTCTAACATTCTCAACAGTGCTGCTAGGGCTGGGTAAATACCGCATTTACAAATAAGTAAACTAATGTTTAGAAAATAACTGTGCCCACAAGCCAGCAAGAGGCAAACTCCAAAGGTGAACTCTTTGGACCTACCGTGGGATTCTGGGACCCTCTGCTGGCAGCTGGGGGAGCACAATGTTCTCCTTGCCCACTGGATAATGTGATAAAATACTGGCTAAAATGACAGAGTACCTAGACTGTCTCCTATGTGCCAGACACCGCATCTGTCTCATTAACTGTCACAGATAAAGAAACCAAGGCTCAGAAGGCCCATGTAACTTGCTCAAGATTTTCCAGCTAATAAGCGGAAGAGACAAAATTTAAGACCCAATTTTATGATTCCAAAATTCATGCTCTTTTCATTTTGCTGCCACCATACCGTATCTTAAGGTTAGAAAATAGGATTCTTCTTCCTGTACACATATTCGAGATAAAGTAAGTAAGCGTAGTCTTTCATAAAGGGATGAGAACAACGTACGCTTTATTTTGTGCCGGGTCTAACTGTTGATTCTTGGGAAATCCACTTTGATTATTTAAATAATTCATGGTCTGAACAGCAATTCATTTGCAACCGGGTGTATATCATCTCTTGAATTTACGTGGGATAGTTTTTGTTTTTCCTCAGATTCACACCCACACATTTAGCTTCATTAAAGTATCCACCTTCTTGGTAAAATACACCCACGTCTAATTTTGACATTCCATCCCCAGTGCGACACCGCTAGTGAATTATTAGAACATTAGGGAAGGTGGCTTTCATGCACAGTAAAGTGCACTGACTTGATTCATGTGATGGTATCTTTCTTTTCTTAAGACTCGTGGCAAACTCCTACAGACAGATTGTAGCTGTATTATTCTATGGGTAACAAAATTCCCCAAGAGGGAAAAATGGAGGGCCAGACATACTTCCAGCCTAAATTATAATTGACTCACTAACAGTAGGCAAGACACCAGTGTCTACGAGCCTAAGACCTTCAGTTGGAGAGATCTGCTTCTGACTCCCAACTTGGCCCCACATTCACTGTATTTCCTTAGGCTACTTCACTATTCATGTAAGATTTTGAAGGTGATATAGCCATTTTAAAACATGTCTATACACTTGTTCCATTAACAGATAGAATTGGATTTCCTTCCCTTGAATGTGGGCCGTGCGACTGTCATCTGCCAGTTAGAAAGCAGCAGAAGTGATGCTGCATGACTTGCAAAGCCAAGTAGCAAAATACAACACAGTCCCACCCGGCTCAGTCTCTTCCCTGAGACTGAGCCACCACGCTGTAAGAAAGTCAAGCAGCTCCACGGAAAGGCCATGGGTCCCACTGAGGTTCCAGCCACGTGCCCAGCGGAGACCCCCCCAGCATCAGCCAGCAGCCCCTGCCTCGGATGATCCAGCCACAGCCTTTGAGACACCCTAGACGAGGCAGCATTGCCAAAGCCTGTCCAAACCGCAGATTCCAGAGCAAAATCAATGTGATTGCTGTTTAAACCACAAAATTTGATAGCACATAATAACTGATAACAGGAACAGAAGATATGCCTTTTCTTTCGGTACCTGAAACCTCCTTTTATTATTTTCCTCACTTCTGTGACACCTTTCTCCTTTTTCTGTATATTACATTAGAATGTAGACAAAGGTTAACCGAGAGACATTTATTAGAAGCCAGTCTCTAGCACTTAGTAGCTATGAAAACTTGGGCAAATCACCTAACTTCTCAGAGCCCCCCTCCACTGATAACCTGAGAATGATAATACAAACTTCACAAGACCATGGAGAGGATGAAATGTGATAATGTGTGTGAAATGCCTGCACAGAGAAGGTACTTGGTAGCCC
Source organism: Lemur catta (assembly GCF_020740605.2). Lineage (NCBI taxonomy): Eukaryota > Metazoa > Chordata > Mammalia > Primates > Lemuridae > Lemur > Lemur catta. The sequence goes on along the minus strand of NC_059135.1, from coordinate 97,334,341 downwards.
AGAGCCGGTATCAGCAGCAGCCGTGGCAGCATTAGAGAGCATGCGTCATAGGAAGCGTGGGTTCTTTAGAGAGTCCTGTTGTACACAAAGCAGAAACAGCCTTTTAGCAAAGAAATTTCGAATGCTGCCCTGATATTTTGTCTTCAAGATATCATGGTATAGGTTTGTGTTTTTGATTATGCTGCTCCTGTAACAAAATACTTTTTTAGTTTTTTTTAGTAGTATGGTGGCCACCTGGTGTAGTGAGAAGACTACGGACTTTGGGATCAGTTCTACCCATATATTTTTTTATATTAATGTTAGGTAGATAGCAAGGGATTCCAGGTCTCCTAGGGACACAAGTGGGTGCTGCTGCTTTGGTGCAATTGCCCCACCTGGGAAGAAGGTCCCCGTCTTGGTCCTGCCCCACCCTAATCTCCCGAATGACTGCCATACCTGGAGAGGAGGAAATACCCTATGAAGCTTCCAATCAACTTAGTGCACCAGCAGCAAAAGACTGTGGAGGACTCTGTAGCCCATAAATGTACCATGGAGCCTACAAATTGAGCTAGAACAACCCAAATGTGTATTAATGCGACTCCCAATTATCCAATCAAAGTGGTTCCATGGTGACATTTGAACCACGAAGGACGTGCCAATCTGGGCACTGAAAAACATGATGCAGACCATAACCAGTCCCTTTTTGCTCCATTCCTTTTGCTCTTCCTTTGCTGCAAAAACGGGTCTGGTCACCATCTGTGGCATATGTATCAAGCTCTGTAAACCTGTATCTTGCTCTTGCCCTATAATCCTATCTTTGTCTCAACAAGCCTCATTTTCGTGCTTGCTTTACTTTGATGCGTCTGGTCATTCTGTGGCCATGAGCGTGTCAAGAATCGACATTTCAGACTAAAACTTGACACACACATATATTTTATATATATTATATATTTTATATATATTTTATGTATATATAGTGTGTGTATGCGTGTGTCTGTGGATGGAGAGAAAGAGGGAAGTTAGGAAAGAAGAAAGGGAGAAAGGAAGGGAAGAAAGGAAGAAGGAAAGACATGTGGGGGTAGGCAGTGCCGTGGGACGCAAGGATTTCAGCTCTCTGAGGCGGATCTCCAAGATTTGTGTGGGTGACTGGCAGAAGCAGCCTGGCAGCAGCAAAATGATGGGCGAAGTAGTCAAAGCAATCTCGGTTCAGCTGAAGTGGGGGAAAAGAACAAAAGCACTGCCATGAATCAGAGGCGATCCAAGGTGATCTCTGAGCCTCTGAAGAGAGCCCTGAATTAGAGTGGGGTTACAGAGAGATGTAAGACACGTTTCCGCCCTCAGGGAGCTCACAGCTGTTTCTAGTTCACCAGGCACAGGGAGCGACCTGGTGTCTACGTGATTAGCGAATTATGGATACCTGGTCTAGCCTGACTTACACAAACTGACAGCACGTCAGATTTGAAGGGTACCGATCCCCTGCTTAAATGGTTCCAGTGACTTCCCTCTACTCCTAGAATAAAACCCACCGCCTAGGCCTTTCTCGGCATGGCCTCTGGACATCCCCACCCTCACTTTCCCCCCACCCACCTCCCCCTCCAGCCACATGGGCCTTCTCCACATTCTTCAGCCTGGAAACTTCTGCCCCAGGCATGTACAAGCCCACACCCTCTCTCATTCTCTGCTGAGAGGCCCACCCTTCCCCAGGCCTTCCCCACTGCCCGCTCCGAGACACAACGGCCCACATCCGCTCACTCTGGGCCCCTGTCCTTCTGGACTTTCCCTCTTCACTTTTTGCATCACGACCATGTATGCATCTGTGTGTGGGATTCCTGACATCCCTGCTATCATCCTGTGAGCAGGAACTGTTTTCAGTGTTTTATTCCCACTGTCCAGAACAGTGCCTGGAATATAACAGATACTCAATAAACATATGGTGTATGAAAGAAAATGGAAATTCTTGTAATTGATCTTGTTTGGTACAAGTACTGGAAACAAAGCATTTTCAGTTTAGTAAACCCCAGAGTACCCCGATGTGCTGTTTCTTTTCTACTAGTAATTTGGCTTTTCTGCATATCACAATTTCTTATTTAGATTTTTTTTTTTTTTTGAGACAAAATCTCACTCTGTTGCCCAGGCAAGAGTGCCATGGCGTCAGCCTACATATATAATGTATATCATACACACTATAGTATTATATATTACATAGTGTAGATTATTATGTACGGTGTATACATACATAGACATATACATTTTATTATGTATGGTATGTACCTGCATGTTTATTAAAGTATCAGTTATTAAGGAAAAAGAAAAAAAGAATGAATTTTAAATACTTTAAAAGAAATAGGATTGTATCCCTTTAAATTCCGTTGGAACATAACTAGGTAAAGCAATTGACTGCAGGTAGAAACCATGTGCACCTGCATGAATGAATAAACAGGAATGACTTTTAACCATCCCATTATGGTAGGTAAATAGGGGTTCTGAAGTGCTATAGGGCACTGGATCCTTAGCTCTCCTGCAGAAGTTAGACAGTCCTCCTGGCAATCTTGTTTGCATGACTGATTTGCTCCACAAATGCTTTCTGTTCATAAAAACCAAAGTAAACTCTGGCTCAGGCTGTCCTACGGCTATTAGATTTCAAAGTAATGGAGCCTGAATTTCCAATGGTTTCATGTGTTTCAATATTGACTTCTTACCTATGCCTTTCAGAGCTCTCAGCTTTACAGGGAGGGTATTCCCACATAGACAGCCGTTACGCAGAGTGGTGAGTGCAAAGGGATGCGTGCACCAGATACTTACGCCCCGACGAGGAGATCCAGCGGGGGCATTCCAGCCACCATGGAGTCTGTTAGAAGGGACCTTGGGATAGGAAGGCCTTTCAATGCCCATTCCCAGCAGGGACCTGGGCACCTGGCTTCTCCAGTGATCACCTTCCTACACCTGTCTCAGTCTTGTTTTCCTTCTGGGGAAAGTTGTGGGCTATGGAGATAATTGGCCATGTGATTAAAACATCTTCTAGACTGTGGCTTCAGTATTTATTTTTCTGTCCTCTTTGTAGGCATTTCCTGAGCTGGGTCCTGTTTCATTTCATATGCTCATCATACGCTGCCTTCAGGACCCTGGCAAAATTCCTTCAGGCAAAATTCCTATGAAGATTCTGACACGTGAGAAAAGGCCTATGCTCAACCAGGGCAGCCCTTGTACCCAGGGACAAGTGGCCACCTCCTCCCCCAGTGACAAGGTCCTGCTGACCACGGGTGCTGGACGTTCCCCAGCCCTGTGGGAAGGTGCTCTGTAGCACGGGCCTGGCCCTGCAGAAGGCTCAAGGTGGGAACGTGGCCGGCACAGGGAAGGACGCATGGGCAATCACAGGCACCTTTTCCACGGACCCCGGAGAGACATTGGAGAGGGTTTCTAGCACAAACCTTCAGTGAGGGAGACAGAGGACACATTCCATTGGTTGGCACTTATCAGTAGCTCTGGGGAACTGTCAGAAAATGACAGTATCATGGTTCAGTCACAAACGGAATGAAAAAGACACAGTGGTGAACCACGCATGACCTCACCCTGCCTGTCTCCCTTCTCCTTCTCCTGCTGCTGCTACTAGATGAGTGGAAGCAAACCCCAAGCCAGTGCTGAACGAGGCTCTGGGGACGCCCTTCAGGCAGCCACAGGGCCACCCCACGAAGGAAGGAGCGTGTGGGTCGCAGAAGCTGCTGCGTCTAGGGGAGGATGGCACAAACCTTTCGCTGCTGCCGGGAATGCGCCGGATTCAGGCGGCCCTGGCAACCCCGCGCCTTAGCCGAGAGAGCCCTGGCTACTCTTGTCTCTCCTCTTCTCCGTTTCCCTACACAGTAAAGACAGTCATAAAAACTATTTTCCCTGATTGCCCCACTTCCTGTGCCTTTTGGCTTTGGGGGGCTTTGCATGGTGTGTCAGAAATAGCATTTGACTTCTGGTGAGGCTGGTTGCAAGAACCAGATCTGTCCCTCCCCAGCTGTGTAGCATTAAACAAGCATCTTACTCTCTCTGAGGCTCTGTTTTCTGAAAGGCCAGATGGGGATAAGCCGTACTGTGGAGACCTGCCGTCTGGGTTAGAGATGATGCTTGTACAGTGCCCACATGTGGCCTCAAACATAAGAAGCCTCGGTCACTGGTGGCCATTCAATACTTTCTTCTTTCTCTCATCTTGCCGTCTTTCACTTGCTCCCTTTATTATCTATTTTGTGTAGTACCGATGGGGCTCAGAAAGCAGTTCCCCAAAATGAAGGCCTCAGAATCAAAAATTTTTCTCTGACCTCCAGGCCCCCTGCCTCTCAGTCCCACTCTCCCTGAGTGTGGCCCTAGAAACTAGAGTCCCTCTTCCCCAAGGTGGGTCATAAAAGCCAGAACTACTTTTCCCAAAATCCAGCCATAAAACCTAAAATTATTCTATGTAAAAACTGGCCATGAAGAAATTATCTGACCTACCCTGTTTGATTGTAGGTCATAAGAGCCCCATTCCAGAGATGGCCCTCACCCAGGAAGAAGGAATCGGCTCAGAGAGGCCAGGAAGAATCTAGACAGACAGGCCTGGCTGGGTTTCCTCACTCTGTTAGCATTAGACTGTACCCTTTTTGTTCAGTCATATTTCTACATGGTTGTCCATACTTTGTTGAACCTAAGCATAAACATGGACAATTTCCAGGGCCAGGCCTGGTGACTCATGCCTGTAATTTTAGCACTTTTTGAGGCTGAAACAAGAGGATCACTTGAGAGCCTAGGGGTTTGAGACCAGCCTGAACAATATAGCGCGACCCTGTCTCTACAGAAAATAAAAACAACAGCCAGGTATGATGGTGCCTGCCTGTAGTCCCAGCTACTCAGGAGGCTGAGGCAGGAGGATCACTTAAGCCCAGAAGTTTGAGGTTGCAGTGAGCTATGATCGTGACATTGCACTCTAGCCGAGGTGACAGAATGAGACTCAGTCTCAAAACAAAGAAAAAAAAAAGGACAATTTCCCCCATATCTTTGGGTCTTCATTCTGAAGTCTCCTGTGTATAAACACTAAAAAATTTGTATGCCTTTTCTCCTATTTAGGGGACCAGGGGCCTTGCTCCTCATGGTACAGAGAAGAATCTATAGCAAGAAGGCATCCTCACTTTCTCTTATTAAGTCTACCTGCAGCCACAGTTTACAACACTTTACAGCTTCTACTAACCCTGGCCTCTAGTTAGTAGTAGCCAATAAGCTATAGGAATCAGCCCACAAAATTTACAAAAAAAAACTTAACAAAAAATATTTATAATTGCCTTGATCCCCTTTTCCATTTATCAGATTGCCAAAGTTAACATAATATGATAATACTCACTGCTGGGAAATGGACACTCCATCCCACACTGTTGCTGGAAGTATGAAGCAGTGAGACCCTGATACATTGCAGAAGTCAAAATGGCAAAAGCCTTAAAAATATGCTCACTCTCTGCCCTGGAAATGGCACCTCAAGGGATTTATCCTGAGGATATAATCAGTTATGTTCACAAAGATCTGCTTGAAAAGTGTTCTTGTAGCACTACTTGAAAAAATGGAAACAATCTACATGTCCAAATAGGAGACTTGTTAATTGGAATACATCTATATAATGTAATGAGCTGTTGTTAATAAAAATGATAGCATGAAGTCATATTTACTGATGTGGAAACATATTTGTACATTTTGTGTGTGACAAACACAGGTTGCAAAACAGTATCGCTGGGACAGGTATGTCTTTTCTGCGTACACCCAGCTTTTAGCTGATAGAGGAGAAACTCGTCCAACTCTTCTATTACATAGAATGGCAGGTAGGCAAGTAGGAGCAAGTCTCTACCATTCTGTCCTCACCTTCTGTCCTTAGCTTTCCCCAGGGGGAAGGAAGTAGCTTAGTGATAGGAAAGACCAGGAACATGTCCCTGGAGGTGTGTGCCCTGGGTGTTGGCTCTCAGATCCACGTGGCTACAAATGGTGCACATTGTTCTTTCCATTCCTGCTTCCAGGAGGTGAGCTCACCTACTTGGGGGCCCAGGTGACTTCTGTCCCTGAGGCAAGGGTGGAGGCTGGGGCCACACGTCCATGGCACCATCAGGGTAAATGCTGTGTAGCCCCACCACACCACAAGCAGTGTTCGGTCTGCAGGTGGAGGTCGAGGGTCGAGGTGGCCCATGCTGCATTCTCCAAGCCGGCTCACCGGAAGGAAGCAGACACTGCATGCACACACCCATCATCCTCCTTCATCTCCCTGCTTTGGTCCAGAACCCATGGGGAAAAGAGGATTAATGAGGACCCTCACACCCAAGCAGATGGATAGTAGGTTCCCACAGAGTCCGTGAATGTACAGGGGGAAGGATTCACACCTAATTGCTACAGTGGTCATCCCCAGGGGGTGAGATTATCTGCAGGCATGAGTTTTCTAATCAATTCTATTACTACATAATTATTATAATCGTTCTACTTACACCTTTAAAGTACAAATAAGATTCCCCTTTGTGCTTGTTTCCTGTTACAGCACACATTTTGGACCTTCCCTGCTGAGATGGAGGCGGTGAGCAAGCTAGCATTTGTTGGATACCTAATGTGCCTCAAGCACAGCACAAGGAGTTCAGATGACATTTTTTCTTCAGTCTTCACATCAGCTTTAGGGGTCAGGATTTTCATGCAAACTTTGCAGATGGTAAAATTGAAACTGCAGAAACTGAGCAACTTGCACAGTGTCACATAATGAGTAAATGGCAGGATTAAGCCCTTACTCTCAATATGACCTGCTCCCAATCCATGCCCTTCCCATTGGAACATAATCAGGGAATGGAAGACGGCTGAGTTGGCAAAGGGCACAGGTATAAAGGTAATGGTGGAGCCAAACTGATATCACAGAATGCATATGCTAAAGGAAGTCTCACAGTCAACATGAGCACACACCCAGTGCCCCTATAATTTTCACAAACCCAGTCCTTAGAAAACCGGAAGCAATGCAAAGAAGAGCAGAGAAGGTGACTTCTGGAGAAAGATACCCTGGGACAGTGCTGAGAGGAGCAGGTGCCGTCTGGACAGCCAAGGGAGAGAGAAACGTGAATAAATACAAACACTGACTCTCGCGGGGCAGTACCCTCTGGAGACTCTGGGAAAGGGACACCAACCAGCGTCTGCGATGTAATCAGCCCTGCAAGCACGGCTGAATCCGAGGAGAGCACAATAATTGATTTTCACAATGATGATCCTGAGTCATCAAGAAAAGGTTACATTTTATGTTCAGAATTCTCTGTTTAAGAAGGCAAGGAAGCGTGTAATCCATTTGAGAAAGATTTTCATTTTAAATAGTTAAAAATTCTTTGGAAAGATTTTTGGTGCTTAAAAGGATAAGTGACAGTTATCTGGAAAATTCACTTATGTGGAACAAAGTCTTCCCTGAAGATTCTAGATCAGCCAGGCAGTGTGTTGCATTTCGTTAGGCTTCTGTCACTTCTCCTCTGTTGACATTTTATTATCTGTTTTTCTTCAGCCTTTGAAAATCCCCAACTTCCAAGTGCTGGACTGTATGCTTCTTGAGGCTAGAGACTGTGACACCCTTTCTTAGGTACTTCATACCCTTGTGGCCTTTTTTTTATCCCAGGAAACAAATGATGAACTGACATTCACAGAAATGACCGACTCCCTGGGCATGCATGAACTTTGACAAATCCCTCCTGGCATTTTGGAAAAACTCTCCTGGGTCTTGGTAAGCAGTCCTAGAATTTGTTTTGTTTTGTGCCAGCATGTTAATAACTACATTAACCAATCGCTCTTTAAAGAAAATAGGAAAAAATAATTAAATAGGATTAGTCTAATTATTTCTAAAAGCAAACTTTATTTTTAAAAAGTCACTTCCACAAAGACCTCCACTTTTCAGGTGCTATTCCCGACATGCACACACAGGCTGGCCCGCCTGCCATGCCGGCCCCCTGGCCTGATGCTGCTCCCTTACGCATCCTCTGCCCCAGACACAACTTGTCCCTCCTGGGTGAGTGTGCTGAGATCCTGGTGCCTTCTCATGCTCTAGTCCCTCTCCCAGAAATAGCATTTCCTACTGCCACACTTTCTGTGCCGAGCTCAAATGCCCTCATCAAGGGCCACTACTCTCCAGCAGCTCTTCATTCTCATAACTGTTGCAGGATGGCTGTTGTATTTGTTTTCTTTTTGACAATGAGAAGAAAACCTTGATAGGGGACAGAACTCTCTCTAGGTCCCGTCCTGGGTTACAGAGCCAGAACTAGAACATAGCTGGACCTCTCTTGGCCACATTTCTCTCCACTGCACAGTGAACAACTGTGACTGTAGCCCCCTTCTCGGCAAATATCCCTCACATTGATCCTCTGGGTTTGGGAGGCCCATCTGTCCTGCATGGCACGCACAGAGGGACAGGGGACTGGCGAGCCTTACCTGGCGTGTTGAGCAGGCGGGACCTCCTGCAGTGGTAGGCCACCTCCTGCTCACAGTGCTCCGAGCGGTCAATCATGGCCTCCAGCTGCTCCATGCTGCCACCGTAGTCCAAGGCCATGCTGTAGGGCCTCTCGGGGTTGGCGCCCCGCACGCGGGTCAGCTCTGTACTGTTGTGCTGCACTGACGTCCAGATCTTGTCCTCTGTCCAAACAACACAACCCAAAGCAAGAAACGTGAGATGGGAGGTCAAGAAAGTGGCATCCAAACAGTGTGATGGGCCACTCAGCATGCAACCATTAATCGCCACCTGAGTGTTCAACTTACGCAGACTATCATCACAGAAATTTTGTTCCTCATGGAGCTCCACCAGAGTTAGTATAAGGGTCAATAATCTTAAAGGCCGAATTTGTAGAGCCTTTATTCCACCAGCTTTATGCTAAGCATTTAATGCCTATGATTTCAGTTAAAATTGATGATACCTGAATTGGAAGGGATTCAATAGTGCTATGTCAAAAGTTGTTTTAAAAATGTGAATGAGGAGAATTAGGCAGCTCACCCAAGATCACATAGCTAACAAGTGACTAAGCAAGCATTAGAATCAAGGGTGTCAGACTGCAAAGCCTGCACTTCCAGCTACCGACACACTTCCTGGTAAGAGAAACACTAGCATAGATAATTTTCTCAGAGAACCATTTTCTTAGAGAACAAGGTTGAGATTGTATGATCCACACTGTACATGTAATGCACTTAATTACAGATTATTAAAATTATTTATTCTCCCTATTACCTCTATTTGAAAAAAAAAAAAAAGGAAAGATTTACAATAAAAGAACACACAGGGAGGAGGACCTTTAAATCAGATTGAAGGACATGTTTTGCCTAACACAGGAAAGGCAGGAAGGCAAGGAGAAAGGAGAGACTGAAAGATCTGTATGTGAAGCGTATTTCTGCCGATAACAAGCTGGAACAAGTCATTTCCCTTTTCTGAAGCTCATTTCTATAGTCAGTTAAAAACAACAACACTGACAACAGAAATGAGACCGCAATACTAGCGATGCTGAGGCAGGATGTTAATATAAAACAGCAACCAAAAATAGGAAGTTGCAAGGCCCTATCTGGGATTCATCAGACACCCTGCAGTAATAACCTGGGCTAAAACATTTACTGCAATTGGATATGCAATTTAATTCTGAACATCCTCCCAAATAAAGCAAAAGAGAAAATAGGAAGACTTGAAAAGCTTTTGTCATCTGGGAACCTTGCCCACATAATTGCACCATTACTCTTCATGGGTTCTCAGAGCTGAGAAGGAACCCAGTATAAAAATCATGTGCTTCGTCCCTTCCCCACCCTCTCGGTTTACAAATGGAGAAATTAAGGTCCAGAAAGTGAAGAGTGACTCAAAGAGTATCTATTAGACGATGAGATGAGCACATGCTCTGAAAGTAGCCATGGTTAATGAGCATGACTAAGAAGGAGGATCACAGCACCTGACACGACTGGGATGAAAAGAGAAAGGAACTGATCTCCCCCCGCCCCCCGCTCGGTGCCTGTGTGAACTCTTTCACTCCACTAACTCTGTGCATGACTTGGGACAAGTCACTTCATGTCCTGGCACTTCAGTTTCAAAATAGGAGGAGGAGGAAGAGAAAGAGAATTTGGTTTTAATGATCTCTAAAGTATTGTCCAACTCTAAAAATGGAAATACTTCTCGCAACATAAAATTAAATTATGCTTAAATTTTCTGACTCATCTTAAGACTGTTTTCTAAAACCAGCCCATTGATAACCCGCATGTCCCCATCATTTTAGTGAGGAAGGATTACATTTTCTAGAAAGTGAAAAAAAAAATCAGTCATTAGATCATTAGATTCTGACTTTGAAAATAAAAATAAGACATGATTGATATTGGTAAAAATAACAATATTGCAAAAATAACACCAAATTTTACACATGTTGTTGGTAACATGCTGATAAAATAACCAAAGAAAAATTATCGTTCAATAATAGATTACTGAAGAGGGAGAAAAAAGACGGACAGTTTTGAAATATCCATGATGCCTATGAGAAGAAGACAAGGAAAACCCTGTCTCATCTATAGTAATACATGGGATGTTCCTGCTCAGTTCTAGGACATTTTACAAACATTATCACCTCCACTACTCACAACAAGCCACCACCGCAGACATCACCAGTACACAGACACGTATGTGTGCATGTAGTGCTGTCTGCTAGGCGCATGCACACGTTCACAAGCGCCAGCTTCCAATACCGTATGAGGAACGGTAGGAGAGATGATTACTTGAAGGCCAGATCCTATTAGCTGGCTTTTATTTCAGAGCTGGTGTGTGTCCTCTGATTGTTTTTCTCCTGGGAGATAGTGGGGTAAGATTGAAAACAAGAAGGTAAATGGGCATTATTTTTTCTGTTTATTTATCTATCAATCTACCCATATATCTAGTAAACTTGTCCCCAGTCTCAAAGTGTCCAATCTCATTCCAAAGTTGGTTCTGCACAACATTACTAAATAATACAGACTTCTATCTCCAAGTGTACACAGACTTTCACATCCATATATGCATTCATCTACTTGCTCATATATTCATTTATTGATTTGCTTATTCATTTACTCCTTGAGTCACTTTACCCAAATCATATGCTATCTTTGGCCAGATGGGAAAAGGAAGCTGTATCAGGGAGTAAACCTTTCATCTTCCAGTCACTGATATCATTACTGTCATTGTTCCTCCTCTTCTATCTTTTCTTCCTCTGCTGTGTGGATTTAGCCAGTCATCCAGACTGCACATGGAAAGCCCAGAGGTTAATGCCGCTGCAGGAAAGTTGGCTTTGGGGGCTGCTGCCCTGAAGCCTAGTCTGGACTGGGGAAGGGTGGTTTGAACTGGAGGAGGTGTATGTGAAAGTCCTCTCTGAAGGATTTCAATCAAGCATACTTCATTTGGCAGACTTTTAGGTGAGTGGGGAAGTGGAGATTCACACACAAGTGGACCCACACATGGCTTCAATTAAAATTGGATCCACAAAGTGAATGTTCAAGATGGTCGATTTGCCCAATGGACAGTAGAGACTAGTGGACACAGCTTGGCCTATGGAGTCAGAGTATCTGGGTTTGTGCACCAGATCAACTCCTGCTGGTCAAGCAACCTCAGTCAAATTATTCCTTCTCGAAAGTGCAATTGCCTCATCAGTGATAAGTAAAACGCAGCAATGCTACCAACAATAGCATGAAACAGCCTGGCTTTAGAAACACGCCTGTCCAGATTGGAATCTGTGTTCTGCTGCATGTCGGCAGTGAAAGTTACATAAGGTCTCTGAAGTTCCCTCATTGGAAAACAGGGATATTATAATCAATCATTTCATCCATAATCACATTATAATGATTTTGTGTCATGTTTTACAGAGACACATAACAGATTATAGGGCATTCAAAAGAGTGAATAATCTATGTGTTAGAACTTTCTATAACATCAGAACAAGAGGCTGGACTTCACTCCTTAGAGAGTTGCGGGTGGGGAGCTCATCTTATACATGAGGTTAATGAGCATGATGGACTGCAATTTCTTGTGATACAGCTGCTGCTGCTGCTGCTGTATATAATAAATTATCACTGCCTTGTTCAGTTCTCTTTTCACTGAGGAATAGCCTCATGTGACTATTTATTTGTGTCCTTTGCATTTCCTGAAATTTCTTCAACAGATCTTGGTTTTTAGTACTCATGAACCCAGAAACCTGGAAGAACATTGCCCTCTGATACTATCTTTTGCTACCCAGGTCATTCTATTTCCTTACTTCTACTGTATACCACCCCCTCGATCCCACCATTAGAAGCATGGCTTTATCTCCCTAACTGCTGAAAAGCACACACATATTGAGTTGCCCAAGACCAAAGAAAGGAGTGCATTTGGAGATTTTTGAACAGGCAGGGACTTATTCATCATCAGCTTAGGAGGGAAATAGGACCACTTCACTAAGTATCCTAGTTAGCTTAAAGTAAATTATTATATATCTAAAACACTTGCTTTTTTAAAGTTGCATTCAGCACAGTGGGCTGGCATGAGTATGAATGACCTCAGGACCCACATCCATAGCAGCTGCTGTACTGCCTTTATGTGCAAAGCGGTTACAGGCCATGAGCCATCAAATAGCACACAAGATGAAGTTCCAAAGCATCCTTTCAAAGACATAACCACATGTTGTTTTGTAAACTAGTAAAGCATTTCCAAAATTGTATTGTGAGTTTTAGCTTTCTATCTCCCTATAAAGCTATGAGATCTTCTAGGATGTAAAATGTGTCATCATTCTTGTGTTCAGATATATGCCCAGTTAGTTTTGTGCTAGCTACCAGAGTACGTACCCAGGAGGAAAATGCCCTAATTCCTCCAAATCTTGCCGTCATTTGGGGGGAGAAAGCTGTGTACACAAGAATGACAAATGTCGCAGGCTATTACAAGTTCTCTAGAGATTACCGGAGTGGGTGTGCAGAGGTCTGCTGGGGCAGGTTTGGTAGGGCTCGGGGGAGAGGGCAGCTTATAGAAGCTGGCCCAGTGGAGACTGTGAACTGTTTTTCTTGAGAGTTTTCAAGGTCAACAGGGCTCTTTCACCTTCAGACTACCAGAGCCTAGGCTAGCACTGAGTGCCTTAGGACTTCTGGGTATCTTTGTCAAGTGAAAAGATAATTAACCACCACCATTTGTATTGTGCCAGGTTCTGGGTTTCAGCATCTCCGAAGTTGTTCTGCTATGCATACATTATGTAACGGTCCAAATTTAAAAGAAGTTTCAAGTTATAAGATCAAAACATGCACATGTACATGCACACCCACACGCACACAACAAGAGAAAAAGATAAGGTCGTACCAGCACACTAGTAATGATGTAATATTCTAGAACACTTTGTATTATCATCCCTGTGGTGAAGTCTTCCCTGCTTATCACCCCAGAAAAGCCCTTGAGTAACCCTTACTCCCCGGTCTCTAGGTGACCTACCTGGTTCTTCTGGTTCTCATCTCAGAAGCTGTAAACTGTTTACATACAGAGCCACAATTTAATTTTCTTTCATATTTTTTCTCTCATTATATCTGATTGGTCTTATTATTGTGATCATTATTATTAATAATAGTAATTACAGATGCTGTAAGCTGTTCCATCCGTTACCATGGGGATCAGCACTCAGAAGAAAGAACAAACAAAAGGGAAGTAAAAAAGGAAGAGACAAGAAATAACTCTGATTAATAAGACCTCATTCTACACACATATCTGTCTCTTTGCAGAGCCAGAAAAAACTGTAATTTTTCTATCACAATGCTGGAAGGAAAGGAGGTCTACAGATTGTCAATACCCAGCTTAATTGAACTGAAATCACTGTGGGGAGCTGCTTATATCCTTTGAATAGTGTGCCAATTCACTTACACTCCTACTGTAATAAAGCAAGTCTATATTAAGGTCCCTGTGGTCATTTCTGGTACAGTTATCTATGTTGACAAAGTGAATTTTCTATGCCAAAGGGTAAAGACAGTCTAAATAATCCTCAAAGTATTATCTCTACTACTCATTTGCCATCTACTCATGTGTGGTCTTGTGATATCTCTTGTCATTTTGCATTGGTAGTTATTTAATTTTTCATATGTTTGTCACTTGTCTCCCCATTTAAATCATAGGCAATGGCTGCTGAGTAAATACAGGCTTGTGAAAGGCTTCCGCAATTCATAGAAGCTGACGCGACAGCAGAAAGCTGGGCTTTGACATCGCCAGGCCTGGCTTCCAGTGCCAGCTATGCTGCCCACTGGATTCCCGAACAGGAAGGGACAGGTCACCTCCCCAAGCCTCCTTTGTAAACTGGACGTCACCCGTGGTGCAGTGTTGTCTTGAGCACTGAACAGAAAGCACAGGCTTGGGACCAGGTGCAGTGGCTCGCACCTGTAATCCCTGCACTTTGGGAAGCGGAAGTGGGAGAATCACTTGAGGCCAGGAGTTCAAGGCCAGCAAGGACAACACAGCAAGACCTTGTCCTTAAAAACAGAAAAAAAAAAAAAAAAAAGCACAGGGTCGAGTTGAGCACAGCGCTGACTGGGTGTAGGTCCTCTGTCTTCACAAGGCTTTGCCTGGTACCTGACTCCAAATCAGAGCAGAAATGCTACCTGTTATGAGCCCTCCTACTGCAGCCATGCAGGGGGATCCAAGGAGATCATTGCATCGTTAGATACTCTTCTGGGCACCTGTGCTGAGGGGGTCGATTCCACCTGCCCCCACCCCAACCTTTAAAGGGAAGGAAGACAATTGGTGAAAAGCGGTTTCCAACTCCTTTAAACAGCTTCAGAATTCCCCCAGGCGCTGTTTCCCCTCCCCCGCGTACGGGCCTGTGCGAGAATCTATCAGCCTTGCTGAAACCACCGCAGGCGCGGCTGCTTTTAGCGTCTGGGCTGCTGCTGGGGGTGCCGAGACGCCGCGTGCCTGTGCATCAGCCCGCAGCACCCAGCAGGGCGGCTCCGCCCGTCCGTTACCGCCTTGCCCTGCCCGCCTGGGCCGCACTTGACCGCTTCCAGACAGCGTGCCCGACCGTGATTTATCCTCACGCTTCGCTCTGGCCTTTACTTTTTTTTTTTTTATTTCAGCTCATCATGGGGGTACAAAAGCTCAGGTTATATACATTGCCCATGTCCCGCCCATCCTCCCGAGTCAGAGCCTCCAGCCTGTCCATTCATGCTTGAAGGTGCTGACTCTGGGAGGTGGGGGGTGCGGGGAGGGGATGGAGGTGTGACTACATGGTGAGTGCCGGGCGCACTGGCCTTTACTTTTTATGTACCTTTTTGGAATGGGTTATTTTTTTTTTTTCTTTTTCCTTGTGTTAAAATAGTTGGCATGATCAAAGAGACCTGGGAAATCTGTTTTATGGCTGTTTGGACCCGAATCTGTGTACACTGTATCATATTTGTTTATCTTTGTACATTAATTTATTTTATGAAAAAAACATTAAGCACCTAGTGTGTGCAGAACACAACCTTAGGGACTGGAAATGGGTGGGAAGAAGGATGCAAGGTTGGCTGACTCTGGATTCTGAGCGCAAGGAGCCCACAGATGGTTTGAGAAGGGCAGGCCCCCTGGCATCAGGTGAGTTGAGTTGAACATCTGGCAGCAGCTGTGGGTTGGGGGAGCTCAGGGGAAAGGGTGGGGACAAGATGCTCCTGCCCTAACTGATGCTCAGTGTGTTGGCCCCTTGGGTAAGGAAAAGGAAGGAAAAAAAGCCCTAAATCTAAGTCATCAGCTTGGAAGAGGACTGTGAGTTTCTTGGGAGGGTCTTTGATGCCTGTTAGAGGGTTTTATGTAGGCTTTAGGAGTATCTTTATGGCAGACACTATTTTGGTGCACTCTGAGGATACAATTGGGGACTCACACAGACCTCAATTCAATTCCTAGATGTGTCACTTGCTAGCTGAATGATACTGGATATGTTCCTCCACCTTTTCCAACCTCTGCTGTCTCCAGATACAAATGAGAGATGATCCCTACCTCACACTTCATCATGTGGGTTGAAGGAGATAAACTCTGGGAATTTATGACCCAGTACCTGGGACACAAGCACATAATAAATAGTAGTCTTCATCACTTTGTTTAGGAGATCTGAAGTGGCCAGTGTTGAACTCATCACAGAACTTATAACTGATTCTGGAGGAGACAGACAGAAAGAAAACTCAAAGAGGAGAGCAGAATTATTCATCGTTCTTTCAGCTGACATCTCCACTCTGGAGCTCATGACACCAGAGATGACCAGTGCCAATATCATCTCCAGTGGGTAGCCTTTGCTCTTTCCACCAGAATCCTGCACTTGTTGCTTTCCCACAATGTTACCACATCCCGTTGACTCACTCCCTCTGCAAAACTTCAATTGCTACACATGAAAAGGCCATCTCAGAAATCTTCCCGTGTCTAACACTTGACCCACAGTAGGAATTCACTTACTGCTGAACTGAACGTTCAACAGACTGCCAGGATTTTTACTGACTTCAGAGACAGCGCTTGAAATCAGCAGGAAAGTGATACAAGGTAAGAAAGGATGTTTAGCTATGCACTTGAAATTCTGCTGTGCAGCCAAGGTTGTCTATCAAATAGCAGAATATTGGAAAAAAATTAAATAAGCATCTTTAGGTGTCTGATTGAATAAAATATGGTTAACTGACACAGTAAAGTACAATGCAGCCATAATAAATAATGCATAAGATCTCAGTTTACAGACATCTAGAGTGAGTTCCACTATATATTGTAAAGTGACAAAATCAAGGTACTGATGCATAGCAGAGTATGATAGATTTCATGAGAGAATAAAGGAGAAAAATGAACACACACAGGAAGGACGAATTAATATAAATGGTTATCTTTTAGAGATGGGTAAGAATGGGATGAAGGCAATGAGAGTGAGAGCAAAATGCCTCTGGTCAAGCAATGTGTGTATATTTATCTGTATTTGACTTTTGTACCATAAACATATTTTACACTGTCAAAACATAAAATTAAATCAAAAGGGTGAAGAAAATGTAAGTCCTAAAATTACATACTAATCAGAAATAAAAATGCCTAACTGTACATTAAACCGATAAAATAACCACAAAACAGAAAAAGGAAGTAATTCAAGTAACTTTTCCATACATCATTCTGTCTGACTACACACCCTCAGCAGAATATATTCTAAGAACAAAAATTAACATTGAAGGAAATCTTAAACTTTGCTTTTGTTATTGATGCTGATATTGTCAATGTGATTCTGAAACTGTGCGTATATCGCAGGACAGAGCAAATGAGTGAATATGGTGATGTTGGGACGAGTTCTCACTATGAGAGAAAATGTACATAACAGAGAGAATGATGCGAAAGAAACCTAATGGAACTGGATTTGAATTGGAGATGACCTTATGAACTCATAAATTAAAACACACACACACACACACACACACACACACACACACACACGCTAGCTCTATCCACTGAAAGGACCTAGAAACAATTTGCAAACCTAACACCTAGATCTTGCTTTCCAAATACCATTCCCTACAAAGAGGAAGGTAGGCTTCTTTAGGGAAATAGCTGAGGCTGTGTGGAGGGTAGGGAAAGTTCAAGGTGACATCTCAGAAGATCTTGCTGTGCTCAAAGGTAAAGCAATGCTCCACGATTAATGGGGACAGGTAAAAAAGAAACAGGAGAAGATTTAAAGGGACCACGACAAGCCATTTTGAATGTCAGAAAGAGTAATGATAGTAACAGTTACAATGTTTTAAAACAAAATAATTTATGAGTCCATAGTGACGTGAGGGAGGTGGGGGCCTGGGAAGAAAGCAAGAGGGCCTCTGCAGAGAAGACCACAGAGTGACAGTCACAGGTGGGGAAGGAATCATAAAGTTAGAAAAACTACATTTTACAAATTCCAGTGTCATGACTTAAGAGTCAGAACCATGAACGGATTGGGCGGGAACGCTGGGGGGCAGGACATTCACACAGCGTCCGCATTGACACCGCAGACCACGTGCTGGTTACAAGCCCGCTTCAGGACGCAGAGCTCTGGCAGGACCGCTTCACCCAGCCAGGGAGCCGCGCAGCCCGCGGTGGAGGGTGGAGGGACGGCCGTCGTGTGTCTGCTGAGGGGTGCACTGCGGAGGCACACGGTGCCCACGAGGTTTTCTTGCCAAAATGTTCCAACAATAAATAGTCAGAAAAAAAGAACACCATACGGAGCATTTTCCTTACCAACTGACTTATACTCTTCAAAAAGATCAATGTCATAAAAACCAATCAAACAACCAACCAAACAACAAAAAGAAAAAGAGAAAGAAAAAATAAGGCGTCCGGCAGAGGGGCCTTCCAGAAAAAAGGGGACTAAAGCGACATTCTAGTCAATTCCAAAGCGTGGACACTGCTTGAATCCTGAATCGATATATGAAAATAGACACTGCTGTAAAAGACATGCATGAAAAACATGGACTATGTATTGGATAATGTTAGCTGAATTAATGTTTATTTTCTTACATGTTGGCTTTAGTGGCCTTCTTATATAGGGGAATATATTTGTTCTTAGGAGAGAAGAGCTGACTTCTTTAGGTTTAAATTATCAGTGTGTCCACAGTTTACTTTCACATGGTTTGGAAATAAAATATTTGAGAAGGTGGGGGGAGGGGAGACAGAGAAGGCAGGAAATGAGGACGGTCCAAGCACGCAAATGTGGCAAATGGCAACAGTTGGAAAATTTAGGTGAAGGGTATATGGCTGGCATTTTGCTATTCTTTCAACTTTTCTTCAGGCATGAACAGTTCACAATAAAAACTTTGGGGAACATAAGCTAGGTCTTGCCACGATTCTTCACATATAGCAAGTGCTCAAATCTGTGGGACCAACAATTCACATGCACACACTCTCACACCAACACACACACACACACACACACACACACACACACAGAGCTAAGGCCTAATTGGCCAAATAATTACCAAAAACCAAAAAATATTATTAAATCCAACCATTCACACCGTGGTAGCTCATCCATTCTCAAGTGCAAGTGTTTATTAACTCTGCTGAATTAATTTTCGTGAGTGCTCTCAGAGTGTCAGGTATTGTGCACTCACAGAAGTTATTAGTTTCATTTTTATCACTATATTCCCAGAAAAACCAAGAAACCAGAGTCTATGTTTCTGAGGACCGAGTGACAAAAATAATAACTAATAACAGCTACCGTGCATTGGGTATATAATGTTGGGCATTTTTGCGATTTACATCAATTATCTCATATAATGTTCACAACAAACTTATAAATAGGTTCTATGATTAATTACAGAGGAAGAAACTGAGGCATTGGGAGGCTGAGGAACTCACTTAAGTCAAATAACTTGGCAGACCCAGGAAACATCTGTGTGGGATTCACATGAAGGAACTAATCTGGATGTGGCAGACATTTGCTGCTCACATGAATTCAGTGCGAATCCTGGAAACCGTGACAACCTAAGGAGCTTCATGGGAGAAAGAATGAGGGCTTGGCCTGAAGAAGGAGGGGAAGGAATGATATTCAGGGAGAGCAAGACTGTGTGTGACGCATGAGAGTTGACAGGAGACTCCCAGGCGGCCCTGCAAAACCCATGTGGAAACTGTCCCCAAGGACAGCAACCAGTCAAAGTCCCTACCAGCCTCCCTTTGCAAATACGTATAAATGTGACACATTCACGCACATGCCGCTGAGAACACAAGGCTGACCGCTGCCCCTGGGATGTGAGTCCACCTCAAGACAAGAGTGAGGGGCAAAGGCCCTCAGGCGAGTGGCTACTCTGCCTTCCTGCATGTGCACGTGCACACGCACACACATGCACGCACACACATGCACGCACACGCAGAGCAAGGACTCACAAGCTGCCCGGCCCTCTTGGCCCTTCTCTCTTTGGAATGTCTAGACTGACTTTGATTCCTCGTTGCTCCTGGGAGCAGGGGCTCAGAGCAGGGGTGAACAAGAGCACGCAAGCTTTCTGGGAGACCCCTTTGACACCGACTTCTTACTTCCCTCTTCCAAACAGGAAAAGTACCTGTTCAGCCAAACCACGCCCCTGCTCAGGACACCCAGGTGGGCCAGGGGGCCTCAAACAAGGAAACGGCCCCCTGGGCACCTGTTCTCTGCATTGCCTCATCCATGATTCTGCTGAACTCAACACGACTGTTCTTTCTCGTCTTTTCTCTTCTTTTGCTAGTCCCAGGACACCTGGCTTCCAAGGTCAAAGCCAAGCCTGACGTCTCCCATGGAGTCTTTCTTGACTCCACTCCTGTCTCTGAATTCCTTTAGCGTTTAGATCCTCCTGTGATGGTGGCATTGGGCAGTGATGACCTTTATTCCAGGAGGTCTTAGGGAATGTCACATACTGTACTGGGTGTATTAGACACATTTGCTAGTTTAATTTTATTTAATCTGCACATCAACCCATTGAGGTAAGAATAAATGGTCATTCCTACTATACAAGTAAGGAAACTGAGCCTCATGGGAGTTAAATAACTTGACCAGGATTCCATTGCTGTCAATTAGCTACAGGATAATTGTATAAGTTAAATAAAATGGCCCAGCTGAAATTGCTTTAAGAGCTGGATGGCTTTGTTTCATTGTTGTTGTATAAGGTCCTTGTGCGTAGGGGCCAGCAGCGGTCACAGCACCCAAGGCAGTGCCTCAATAAATCTTAGTTGCCGGGACTGCCACCCCATCCGCTGGCACCAAAAGGAGAGACTCACCAGGTGTCTGCAATAGGAGGTGCTGTGAAAGGTCCATCCGGAAGGAGTCAGGGTAAGCCCTGTGTTCAGCGCTAAGAACAGCTCTGGTAGGCACCGACCAGAGCACCTTTGAATCGGGACCATGAATGAGGACGGGGATGTATTAAGCACCAGGCACTGTGCTGATCACCTGGCAAGATACGCCCTAAGGTCCAGTATCTTCAGGTGCTTGCTCAGCATGCTACTTCTGACCACTGTTCTACGCCTACCGAATAAACATTGCTAGGAACAGGCCTAGAAAATGGCATTTGAAACATTCATCCCAGCTCATGCTTTAGAAAACTAGACTTTGAGAACATAGCTTTTATATAATTTTCATCTAATACTCAGAAAAACCTGAAAAAATGGGTACGATTTCCCCCATTTTACAGGTGACAAAAATGATGATCAGGGAGGTAAGGTGGGCACCATATGACCTCATTCCTTCCAGGTCACTTCCTGGAGGAGTCCACCTCGCCACTGACTTAACGGAAGGTGACCAAGGGATGGGGCAGTGCAGGCCAGAGGGGATCCTCTGTGGAAAAGGGTCTCTCCTTGTCTCTGGGGCTCTGTGTCACCTGCCCCAGGAATCCAGCCTCACAGCCTCAATCATAGCTTCAGCTCCTGGCTTCACTGTTTGCTCCTTGTGAGACGTTGGGCAAGTACTTTGATCTGTCGAGATTTCATTGTCTTTCTCTATAAAATGGAGACAGGGCACCTCTTCACACGGTTGCTAGGAAGACCACGTGGCATCATGAATGTGCATACCTAGCCTGGTGCCTAATGCTAGTAGCTGCTGGATAAATGTCAGCTCAGAGGGCAGCTCTTCAAGGCCATCTCCTCTGACCACCACCCCAGCCTCCCCGTACCTCTGCGTTCAACCGCCGCTTCCTTTGTACTATTTCTGTGCTATCTCTCAGTGTCTGTTTTCACACTGTACGTAAAATGTCTGTTTGCATTGTCTGTCTTCTTCTCTGAACTGCCAGTTCCTTGAGGACAAGAACAGATTTATTTATTTTGTAACCTTGGTGCCAAGCGCAGTCGATACTTAAAAGTTTATTTGAATGACTTAATTTCTGAATGACCAACTGAATAATTAACTGACTGCCTTAATTAATAAATAATGTCTAAGTAACTGAAAACTTGGAAAAACAAATGAGGAAATAAATAAATGAGAGAATTAACAAATGAGTAAATAAACGAGAGGCTAATAAAGGAATTTGAGAAAGCAGTGAGTGAATTAGCAAAGGGGGAGATGAATGAATGAATGAGTGATCGGATAAATGAATGAAAATCACAGTGCTGTCGCCTGGGCCTCCTTTTCTCAGTCCCCTGGCCTGGAGTCAACTGGCCGTGCTAAATGGGTGTGTGAAAGGAATTTCTCTAAGTACATGTTAAAATTCTTAGCAATTCAAAGGTGACAATGCTTTAATTTCAGGGTAATGCTACAGCTTTATGACTTAGTAGTTTTATTTAATGGCCCAATTTAGCAGGAGATTATGCCTTCTGCCACTAGCCCAGAGAGACCACTTTAAGCTCAGGCCCTCAGCACACACACATCGGCTTCTGAGCTTCGCCTAAGAGACCAGCCTTCTGGAAGCTCTCTGTGGTCACCACGCTTTGGCTGACAGCACAATGCATTAAACAGGGGAAGAGAGACACTTAGAAAAAGCTTCCCTTCTCTAAACTGTTGAATTACTATTCTTCTTCAGTCTAAAATAGCCCTCTGGAAAACACTTCATTTACAGGAAACAAATTGTCCCTCTGAAATATAAGCAACAATGCAAGTATTATTCCAACTGATTAAACTGCTAGTGAGCCACAGCACATATGTCACCCGTGAGTGAGTCTCAACCGGGAAACGATGCTTGTGCTACCAGGGGACGCAGCGTGCAAGCCCCTCCCCGGGATGAGCAGAGTCTGCTGTCCCTAAGGACAGTGGGTGAGTTTCCAAGGGAAGGTGAAAGGAGAAAAGGAGAAGGACCTAGGTTTCCTCTACCACCACTCTGCGACAGTCACTCTCCAACACTGTTTACGTGGTAACTCATGTAACTGGCTGCATCCCAACCACAAAAAGCTGCCATCATCACCTGCCACGTACAGAGAGAGAAAGTAAAGTATAAAGACTGAGGGTCTTGTCTGCGGCCTCACAGAAAATAATTATAATAGACAATAATATAATTCAGAGGGCATAATAAGTACAGGCTCTATTCTAAGAGTTTTACTTGATGCATATAAACTTATACATCCTCACAACATGCCCTTCAGCAACCGTAAACCATGGCTAAAGAGCTTGGCATTTACTCAGGTGGAGGTGGAAGGGAGGAAGAGGGGCCAGATCTGTTTTTAAAAGATCACTCTAGCTGTTGCATGAATTATGAATCAGGGTGGGGAAGGCTGAAGACTTGGATGTTTCTGACTACAAGGACAAGAGATTATTAACTCTGTGAACTTTGGGGACCACAGTGCAATCATTTCTGTATTCTCAATAGTGTGGCCGGTCAGTGCCTGGCCAGAGCAGATAACCAATGTGTATTGATCCAAAGTAATGGAGGAGGGGTTGCCTCCCGTGCCTTGGGACCCTGTATTAAGAAGCATCACACACAGAGCAGACGCTTCAGCACTAGGTGGCTATAATTGGTATCCTGCTTCTAGAACTTACAACTTACTTACATTAATGCATTTGTGAAATGAAAATTGTTCCAGCTCCTTCACAGTGATGCATGTTGTCCTAGCTTGGTACCCAGTAGATGCTCAACACAATTTTATGCTGTCTGTAATCAAGTGACAACTTTTTGGCAACAGTGCTTCTGCAATGGTAGCTACTCAACTTAGGGTTAAAGACTGACTTGAGAACTTGAGCCCAGCTTGTTCTAGTACAAGCCTTTAGTAGGGCAATGGAAGTTAATACTTCCTTTTGTGTGTGAGTGTGTGTATGCTTGTGTGTGTGTTGCAAGTAGAGTGTTTTGGGATAGAAATCAGCAGGGTGATAACCATCATGGACTACACATACACAGGACACAGACAACTAAATGCTATGTACTTTGGCAAAAATTAACAACATACTAAGGACGTGGGGGGAAATAAAAGCTGCAAAACTGAGTGGCCCCATCCTACATCGTGGGTGACTCTCATTTTCCCTACGCTAACAGACCCGAGTGCAGCCCAGAGGGAAACTCACTGACATTACTCTAACTTTGGGAAGCAGGGCTGACAATTTAGGCCTAACCGCCTGGATACATTGCTTTCTTTCTGTCAATAGCTGGGATGATAATCTATTACCTGCAATCACACTGCACAATTATGTACAGGAATATTGGAGAGACCTCAGTTGCAGCTTTCTGCCTACTCCATTATGCATGCTTTGATGAGTTTTAATGAAAACAGAAGCTGCTGCCAGCAGAGTGAGAAACGGAGCATCATAATGGCCAGAGTGACAAGATATGGAGACTTGGAAGGTGGTTTGCAAATGGATTACGAGCTGTTGAGAATGGAAAACAAGTATTGCTTTAGAGCTTTGACTAAACGTTCCTTGCAAATTCCTCCTAATGCCTGATGATTGCCTTACAGGTCCACATGCATGAAATTGGCATTGTATCCGTCAACATAGGAAATAAATGTGTTTTTGTTAGTGGTTCTAGACAAACAATTTTGCATATCAAAACAGAGGAAAACAGTGTGCAGCTGGGAAATACCTTTTATCATGTTGACAAGGTGTCCTGTTAACATTAAGAAGGGCATGCTATAAACTGAGCAGAATGAGCTTAAATGTCAAGTTTCAAGGAAAATCTTGTCAGAGTGCCTCACCCTTCTAATTCTGTTTTATGAATATAGGAAGCTTCCCATCAGAAATGCTCCCTCTAGGCTTCTAGAGCCTCTGAAATCTCACAGCACCTGGAGGAGTAAAGATTTTATTGCTGGCAAAAGGAGATAGCTGTCTTTTCTGGCTGGAATGACTATACAGATATCACCCACACTAGAACAACTCTGCGAGTGAATGAACATACAATTAATTACACCACAGCATTGTGTTACCCTATTTCATGACCACCTAATTTTGAGGCTAAGAATTTTGCATATTTATTCTAATTCTCACATTGATCTTGAAAGGCAGCTGTTTTTATCATTTCCATTTTGCTGATGAGGAAACCAAGGTGCAGAAATGTTAAATGCCTTGCCCAAGCCCACACAGCTACAATGTCCCAGCCCTGGAATGTAAACTCCAGAGTGACTCCAAAACCCATTCCCCTACTGTGCATCCTCCTGTGTTTGAAGAAAAGAGAAATTTGTTGGGGCTGGGCAGCAGCGAAAGGGCACGAAGGCAGTAAGGAGACAGAAGCTGTTTATTCCTGGACTTCCGCAAGATGTTGGGGAGAGTAGCGATGGTTAAACCCAGTTAAGGTTAAACACTGAGGCTGTTTCCACAGTTCCAAACTGTTATTGATTTAATAGGACAGGGTCCGGGTTGAAGATAAATTATGGGAAGTGGAAGGAAAAAAAGGGTAAAGGTAGAAATTAGTCTCCAATTTTGCAGTGATTACTCAGAGTTCAATTTACACTAGACTCATTAGAGTGTGTGTAAAAGTAGATCCAAAGATTTATCACACACCTGGCCCTTCCATTCCAACAGGGAGCTCTCAGTTCTGTGGGACACACAATAAACGCTGACGGTTATAACGCAGAGTGAGCCGCATTACCCTAGAAATCTACACATGGTACGAGGGGAGCACAGAGTAGGGGCCTGACCCAGCTGAGGGTGCCCGATTGTACCAGTCAGGGGTCTCTGGAGAAACAGGACCAACTGGATGAACCAAATGTCATATGTGTATGTGTGTGTGTGTGCATGTATGTATGACATATATGCACACATATATTCATGTATATATGACATATGCATTACAATAGTATATATGTTTATGTATATATGTATTATATATTTATGCATAATGTTATACATATACACACATAAATGAGTGCGAGAGAGAAACTGATTTTAAGGAATTGGATCACAGAAGCTTAGTCTGTCCAAAGTCTGCAAGGTGGGCGGGCAGTCTGGAGACTCAGGAGTCCAGACACATCTGCCCTCAGGACTCCTTGCTCAGGAGAGCTCAGTCTTTGTTCCTTGAGGGCCTTTCACTGATTGGCTGAGGCCCACCCACATCCTGTAGGGTGATCTGCTTCATTCAAAGTTCACTGATTTAAAAGTTAATCTCATTCAAAAGGCACTTTCACAGAAAACACTCAGAACGGTGTCTGACAAACTATCTGAGTACCGTGTCCCATCACTCGAGAGAAAGAGAGCGACACCCGGCAAGCCCCATTCTCCTCTTGTGTCAACCCACGATTCCCACATGGGAACCTCAGGGATTCGCTGATGCTCGCTGCTCACTGCGCCCTGTTCTTCCTCCGCCCCCGTCTGCTCTTTTACCCTGGACTCCGCACCAAGAAGTCCTGCATTTCTGATGGCACCTACCCATCCTCCAAGCTCACCTGATGTGTGTTTTTGCCTAGCAACTCAACCCGCAGACCCCACTAGGTCCTTGGTTATTTCTCCTGCATCCTTCCCTACTGGCCCAGTCAGATGGATGCCGCCAAGCATCATCACAGACTTCTCCATCCTCGGCTGGAATGGGCTGAATCCAGTCCACATTTCTATCACCAGACAGCAACATGGAGCCCAGACCTTGTGACAAAACGCTGCATTTTAGCAGGTCACAGTTTCTCCTCGTTGTCTACTTGTGTCTCAGCTACTTCTGGGTGGAGTGCCTGTCTCAACTCTTGGGATCAGTTACTCCTCTATGTCTCTCACCCACTGTGTGGTTCTTACCATAAAAGGAGGCCCTTTCTGGATCAGGTGGAAATTTATTACATGAGTCTATGCTTCATGTATCTGCATGGTTTATGGATTCCACTCACAGCCCCTCCCTGTGCCGCCATCCTTGATCCTTAGGAATTCTACTCATTTCTCCAGTTTCTTTGGACAGCCAAGGATGGAGCAGGTTGCTATGGATACCTTCCCTTCACCCCAGCAGTTCCACTTCCCACCCCCTCCAGCCCTCTATGTGCCCAGGAAGGCTGCCTAAAAGCATCCTACCAATCAGTGATTTTGCATTTGGACTCTAGCTGGGTCTGGTCAGTGGGGAGCACGGGAAGGGGACTGGAGGGAACGAGCAAGCACTGAGGGCAGTGGTCGTTCCGCTGAGCTGGCTGCTTCCCGCACAGGAGGCCTCACTCTCCCAAGGCACAGCTTCTCCACACGCCCCTCCTTCCCGCTCTGACAACGCTGCCCCCTCCCCTCTCCAGGCCTGGTGGGAGGGACAGCTCGTTTGCCAGTAGCTCTGTGGCATGAGCTCCACCCTACAGCTTCCATTTTATGCTCACCCCTTTGTAAACAGTCCCCAGTTTGAGCAAACCACCTGACAGACCCACCCTCTTCAGAATGAGGTGTCGTGCTATGGTGCACGCGTGGCGTGGGGAGGGCGCCTGTTGCTGGTGCTTAGACTGCTGCTCGCCTTCTGTTCAGAGCCAGCCGCAGTCCCACACGCTCGGGAGCCAGCCACGGTAAGACCACCCCTCCTTTTCTGTTCTGCTGGAACTGAGGCGTCAGATTTTCTTGCCTGGAAACTCCAGTTCAGATTATGGAGCTTCCACAGCTTCTGCCTGCTCCTGCTCCAGTCAGCTTGATCCCTTCTTATCTATGCAGTCACAGTTTTATGAGGTTTGCAGTGTTCTACCCCAGTGACTCAGCTCGGTGGGGTTGGTGGCCCCTATACATAGCTCTGCTCCAGCCATTCATGCTCTCTTCCCGGGAATGCTTTGCTTCACTGCATCTCCTGCCAGCTCCTGCTCCCTGTCCTGGTCCTAGAGGCATTCCCTGCCTGCCTGGGAGCCCCTCCACTCCACCCCAGGCAGGCCAGGGGCCGTCCTGTGGGCTCCCAACTCACATGATACGTATTCTGTCATTGTCCTTATAATGTAATTACACTTGTCTGTGATTAGTCTGTGAAAGAAACTAAAATAGTACTGTTATGGATTGAATTTTGTCTCCCAAAATGATATATCAAATTCCTAACCCTCATTACCTATGAATGTGACCTATTTGGAAATGGGTTCTTTACAGATGTCAACAAGTTGAGATGAGGTCATGCCTCATTAGGGTGAGCACAATCCAATAGGAACTGTGTCCTTATAGGAAAGGGAAAAACAGACACACAGACACATGAGGGGAGAAAGCCACATGACAAAGTCACAGGGAGGCAGGGTAGTGATCTCTAGGAGAAAGCCCTGATGCTGCAAGCTAAGAAATGTCAAGAATTGGGCAAATCACCAGAAGGTCGGAAGAGGTAAGGATGGGTTCATTTCTATAGGTTTCATGGGAAGTGTGGCCCTGCAGGCACCTTGATTTTGGATTTCTAGCCTCTGGAACTGTGGGACAATAAAATTCTGTTTATTTAAGCCACCCAGTGTTTGATATAGGCATACCCTGTTTTACTGTACTTTGCCTTATTGTATTTTATAGACATTGCATTTTTTAGAAATTGAAGGTTTGTGGCAACTGTGCAATGAGCAAGTCTAGATATGCCATTTTTCCAACAGCACACGTTCATTTGATGTCTCTGTGCCACATTTTGGTAATTCTTGCAATATTGACATATCTTTCATTATTATTGTATCTGCTTTGGTGATCAGCGATCTTTGATGTTAGTATTGTAATTGTTTTGGGGGCACCACAAACAGTGTCCATACAAGGTAGTGAACTGGACTGATAAACGTGTGTGTTCCGACTGCTCTACCAACTGCTGTCCCCATCTCTCTCCCTCTCTTCGGGCCTCCCTATCTGAGGCACAACAACGTTGAAATTAGACCACTTAATAACCCTGCCATGGCCTCTAAGTGTTCAAGTGAAAGGAAGAGTCTCACACATCTCACTTTACATCAAGAGCTAGAAATGATTACACTGAGTGAGAAAGACGTGTTGAAAGCTGAGAGAGGCAGAAAGTTAGGCCTCTTGTGCCAATTAGTCAGGTTGTGAATGCAAAGGGAAAATTCTTGAAGAACGTTAAAACTGCTACTCCAGTGAACACACGGATGATAAGAAAGTGAAACCTTCCACTTGAGAAAATTTGAGTGGTCTGGATGGAAGATCATACCAGCCACAGTTTCCCTTAAGCCCAAGACTAAAGCAGAGCAAGGCCCCAACTCTTCAATTCCATGAAGGCTGAGAGAGGTGAACAAGTTGCGGAAGAAAAGTTTGATGAACTTTAAGGAAAGACACCATCTCTTAACATAAACGTGCACAGTGAAGCAGCAAGTGCTGATGGAGAAGCTGCAGCAAGTTATCCACAGGATCTACCTAAGTTAATTGGCAATAGTGGCCACACCAAACAAGGGGTTTTCAATGTAGACAAAATAGACTTTTATTGGAAGAAGATGCCATCTAAGACTTTCATAGCTAGAGAGAATCAATGCCTGGCTTCAAAGTTTGAAAAATCAGGCTGTCTCTTATTAGGGCTAATAATGAAGCTGGTGACTTTAAGTTACAAGTCTGAAAATCCCAAGGTCCTTAAGAATTACGCTAAATCTACCTGTGCTCTATAAATGGAACAACAGAGCCTGGATGACAGCACATCTGTTTACAACAAGGTTTACTGATGTTTTAAGCCCACTTTTGGGACTTATTGCTCATAAAAAAAAGATTCCTTTAAAAATATGACAGCTCATAGACAATGCACCTGGTCACCTGGAGTTCTGATGGAGACGTTCAAGGAGATGAATGCTGTTTTCATGCCTGCTAACACAACATTCATTCTGCAGCCCAGGGATCAAGGAGTCATTTTGACTTTTTAATATTATTTGCAAAATACATTTCATAAGACTACAGGTACCATAAACAGTGATTCCTCTGATGAATCTAAGCAAAATAAATTGAAATCCTTCTGGAAAAGTTTCACTATTCTAGATGCTATTAAGAACATTCCTGACTCATGGGAGGAGGCCAAAATATCAACATTAAGAGGAGTTTGGAAGAAGCTGATTCCAATTCTCATGGATGACTTTGAAGACTTTCAAGACTTCAGTGGAGCAAGTAACTGCAGATGTGGTGGAAACAGCAAGAGAACTAGAATTAGAAGTGGAGCCTAAAGATGTGACTGAATCGCTTCGTGTTCGTGCTGAAACTTGAGCAGATGCTTCTTATGGATGAGCAAAGAAAGTGATTTCTTGAGATGGAATCTACTCCCGGTAATGATGCTGTGGACATTATTGAAATGACAACAAAGGATTTAGAATATTCCGTAGGTTTAGTTGAAACAGCAGTGGCAGGGGTAGAGAGGACTGACTCTAATTTTGGAAGAAGTTCTACTGTGGGTAAAATACTAGCAAATAGTATCACATGCTACAAAGAAATCTTTCATGGAAGGGAGAGTCAATCCATGCAGCGAATTTCATTGTTGTCTTATTTTAAGAAATTGCTTCAGTCACCCCAGCCTTCAGCAACCATCGTGATCAGCCTGCAGCCCTCAACATCAGGGCAGGGCCCTTCCTGCCCACGCGAAGATTATGACTCCCTAAAGGCTCAGATGATCATTAACAATTTTTGCAATATTTTTTAAATTAAGGTCTGCACATTGTTTTTTTAGACATAATGCTATTGCACACTTAATAGACTACAGGATAGTGTAAATATAACTTTTATATACACTGGGTAGGAAACCAGATACTTCATGTGACCCCACTCCTCGCTTTGCTGTGGTGGTGTGGAACTGGGCCTGAGATACCTCCAAGGTCTGCCTGCTCTTTGTCACAGGAGCCCTAGGAAACCGACGCGAACACACTTTCATAGCTGTGGCACTTTGCACATGCCTGCAATGTGCAAATTTATATGGAGTAAAATTATATTGAGC
This sequence comes from Lemur catta, assembly GCF_020740605.2. Lineage (NCBI taxonomy): Eukaryota > Metazoa > Chordata > Mammalia > Primates > Lemuridae > Lemur > Lemur catta. The sequence goes on along the minus strand of NC_059135.1, from coordinate 97,303,756 downwards.
TGACCTGAATCGTAAATCATTTATTAATACGAAGATGCTAAAAGTAGGGCAAATGTGTGTTCCTGAGGAAACTAAGTCTTTTATCTTCCTCATCAGTTACTTCACTCAATCCTCCATCCAAAAACTGTGCCTTCTCGCTGTCCCATTCACTAGCGGTCTGGTGAAGCAACTCAGAACATAGTTCTGGGGATGGCACACTGTCCACGGTTTGTAGAGGTCTAGCCTCAGTCCACTCTATCAATAAGCTGAATTGCCTCCTTAAGTCACTCCAATATATTGGCCTACTTTCCCCACGCAGGGACAATGCTGCTTTACAGCAAATGGGGCAGCTGTTGCTTAGGCATTTGGCGACCTCCCCTCCAAAGCTTGCTCTGCGTGTAGGCGACATGCACAGACATAGATCTCCCAGGTTAGGTACCACCTTGCCTACAGGTAGGGGGAGCTAACGTGCCCCTGTGTGCGTTACTATTAGAGGCAGCTGGGATTCAAATTTTCTGTATTCCACAATGAAAACCTGCCCATCTTCAGCCTCATGACGTCTGTTTGCAAGTATCCACAGACTTCTTGGGAGAACTTCCTCTTTTCTGTGCAATCTCATTGGATTGCTCAGAAAATTTTCAATGAGGAAGGGCTATGAAAACACCTGGCCCCAGATCCTAATTTCAGAGATGTGGGACTGGCCACAGGCACTCAGCTGGTCAGCACAGGTGTAGAAAGGGAACTCAGGTCTCCTGCCCCCCAGCGCTGTCACACTCTTTATGGGATCACCCCAGTGGTGCTCCCAGAATTCAGAAACCAGAGCTAAAGACAGAACAAGTTTTCCTACTTCGGTTTCCTCTATCCCTTCTCCCTCACTCTCCTCCCTGGACCACTGTATCATACTCTTCAGTGTCATAAGTCATTCCTATTTAAGAACATTGAACATCTGCAATTTTTGAACATAAAGATGCATATCTGATCATTACATTTATGTATCAGAAAATTGTTTGCCAATTAAATATGAGAATTGTGTAATTCAGCCTATACAGAGCTTTGCTTTTATTTCTATAGGTATTTTAGGAAACAAACAAAACAAAAACCTATTTTCTACTGCATGTAACCAAAAAAACTCAAATTCATAAGAAATGCCCAATCACGCACATCAAGCCGATTAACTCAGGACATAACTCAGATGCGCTGATTTCTTCAGAATCACATCAGCAAATCAGCAACTTTAAATCCAGGCACACATGCACCTGTAGCCGTTCTTGGATAAACTACCAAACATAAACCCTAGAGCAGGCTGCTGCGAGATGAAGCAGAGGCTTCTGTGTGGATGAGACCTATGAATGAAGTAGGCCCTCTATGTCCTTGTGTTATGCTAACATTATTTTGGAGAGTTTAAAATTTCTAAGCTCTATTTGATGTATATATTTTAATTTCAAGATGTATTTTAATAGAAAAAAAGTCTACACTTGTGCAGTAAAATTAAATTTTATGATTTAAATATACATATATATATGTCTAACATATACATTCATAGAAAAAAAACACACATGTTCATTCCTAGAAGGAAGTACCAAGGAAATTCTAATAGTATAACAACAATCTCTGGATTGTAGATTATAGGTGGCTTTAACATGTCCTTCATATTTTTACTTTTCTCTCTCAAATTTTCTATAATTAACATTGACTACTTTCATAATATTTTTTAAAAACCACTGTTTAAAGCAAAACATGTGCAACACAAAGTATCCAACTGCCGTCTCTGTGATAGGGATTATTACTGAACTAGGAGGCTCTGCTTCCTTCTTGAGTCTTGACTGTTAGTCACAGAATTTATTACCTTGAGCATGTTATGAAATGCTCATATTCTCTTTCCTTCTGTGTTTGATGGAGATAAAAAACACGCCTGCCTCTGATTTTTGTTGTGAGGATTAAAAGAAATGATATTTGTAAACTCCCAGGTCCATTCTCCGAGATGACTGGAGCTCTGTAATGGATGCCCCTTGCCCCCACTCCTACGAGCACAAGTCACACCTGGCCACTCTGCAGCAGGCATTTCTCTCTTTTGCCTGATTCTGCAGCCAAATTACTTCCTCCGTTTTTTGGTAAAATGTGGACCAGGAAGAATTTGCATCAGAATCACTGGGGACCTCAGTAAGAGTGCATTTACTGAATTAGAATTTCTGGGCCTGGGACATCTGCATTAAGTAAACAAGAAGCCATATGTTAATTATATTTTTAAAATAACCAAGATCTACTGAGAGGCCTAGTCGCTGCCTAGGTTGTTGAACACTATAGGTTATTGCAATCATGAAAAGAAAACAGTTGTATACTTTCTAATTTTGTTATAGGGCTGCTGAAAGGCAGCTAGCATACACCCATTTTGGAGAGATGAAGCACTATGGAAATGCAAGCAAATGGCATCCAATTCCAGGGAACGAGCATCTTCTGCAGAGAAAGTGTGGCCCTTTGTATCCAGATGGGCAAATTACAAAGTGTCCATCACCATTTCTTGCCATGGATTGCTTACATTTCTGCCTGTGATATGACATGGGAGTGTTCCCGCGTTCACTGCCTCATGGACGACAGCCACTAGGTCTTACTTCTCTGCACACCTTCAGCATCTAGAACAGTGTCTGGCTACAGAAAGAGCCCCATAAGTGTGTTGCCCTGTTGCAGAGAAGCCTGGGGCCTGAGGACTCAATGAGCCTTAGGAGACCCCTGCTTTCTAGCTTCACTACGGGATGCAGCTGGCATCTCTGAAGACTGGTGCTTGAAATAAACAAACAAAAGATGCGTATGTGCCAATTAATGATGCACACAATGGCAGAAGTGCTTGCTTAGCTGGATTTTTAAATAACTATTACCTCAGGATTTGGCTTTGTGGAATTATGTTGTAGAGTAAATTAGTGATCATAGGCTGTTTCTAAACCCACGTAATAATAGCCTCTTACTATGTCCTTCTGTGCTCCAGAAAGAAGTTGCAAGCTATCAAGAGATTTCCAGGGACAGCAGAAACAGCTCACTTTTCTGTTAGGCATCTGCAGGATCTGCAGGCTGGCTAGCTGCTCCAAGACATATGACTGCATTTAATTCTCATAGCTCTAGGGGTGGGCACGGTTATTCCCTAATGACCAAGCGAAACTCACAGAAGCTAGGATTCACCCAGGTCACACGGTTCTCAGGGCAGAACACCAACCAAGCTTTCCTACTTCTCCAGTCTGGGCTTCCCACTGATTACGAGTTTTGTTTTTTGTTTGCCTTTTCTTTCTGTTTTTGTTTTATAAAACAAAATGTCCTTGGCAAGCCCTACAGAAAATGCTGGAAAGTTAATCCCTGCTTCAGTGAAATATTACCAGGACCATTCACAAGCCTTCTTTTCTGTCTCTCTCTGATGAAAATAACCTAGCTGTGAATTCCTGTTATTCACCAAAACACCCTTTCCCTCCACAAGTTGTGCCTTTCAATCCGTATCCACACAGGTGTCCACTTCCAGTGCTCTGCACCGTCAGGTGGCCGGCTTACGCAGGAGCCTTACCCGTGATATTGCAGTACACCTGGAGCGGTCCCAGCGGCCCACTGCCGTCCGAGTCGATGCGGAAGAAGCCGGCCGTGTTCCCCTGGTGCCTGTACACCTCGCAGGACTGCTCGTAGACGGCTACAAAGACACAAAGGCAGCAGAGAGGAAACTTCGCTTGGATTTGCATATCCCTCTGCAGGGGTCAGTAACTCCCACTTATATTTACTCCCTGAGTATTTTTTTCCCTTTCTCCTATAGCCTTGACTTTTTCCCCAGAGCTTTAACAAACTAATGTGTTCATATCCTTGACAAAGTCACATCACCCATTCATTTTAACTCATCCATTCTTCTGAAATCTGCTCAAAGGTTATATCCCTCAAAGCGTCTCCCGTCACCTGCTCTGTGCCCCTCCCCTGTGCTCCCACTGTACACTGAGCTAGGACCATCAGTGTCCCCTGCCGTCTCCCTCAGTGGGTTGCGGGATCTGCAAGTGTAGCTACGTTGTGTGTTTGATGCTGCGGCCCAGCCTCTAGCAGAGTGTCGCACTCACAGCAGGAGCAGAATAAGTGTTTGACTAGTAAATTAAAAAAAGTAATGCATATCCACAGTTGAGACTGTTTACTACTAAAGTAAGTGCACTGTCTTATTTCTATATGCCTGGGGCTCAGTGTGGTAACTAACGTACAGGTAAGTGCACAATCAGGCTTAGTCCATTTCGACTTAACACGCGTTTGCTGAGTCCCTAAAACGTGTCAACAGATGTGTTTGCTCCTCTCTATGGAGGGGGCAATCAGTCTGTGCCCCAGAGAGCTCACAGCCTGGCTGGCAGCCACAGAGGTCTCTGTGGTGCTCAGGTAGAGGCAGGCTCAGGTACCCTGAGACTGGAGGCATTGACCGATCTGCAGGTTTGAGAAATATAAAAATTGTATTAAACCAACACAAATAAATCTGTTGGAGTATGAAGGAGACATCCACTGTCTCACGTGTGAGAATATAGAATGTCACTGGATGCTTCAGACAAAGTCCCATAGCTCAGAGCAGCAGGAACACGTCCAATCATGTCACCCTCCCATGCTCGAAACACTTCAGTGGCTCCCAACAGCTTTCAAGATACAGTACAAACCCCTCACCGTAGCCCACTCCTGCCCCTGTGACTAATGCCCCATCCCAGCAATATGGAGCTGCAGTTTGTCATGATCAAGCGTGAGGGGTGCCTCAAATAATTCATTACCAGTAAAGTTATAAAGCCTGAGAGGGTTTGACTTTTTATAAATTAGAGTGAATTCAAGGTTATCCTTGTACTCAGGGATCACCTCACATTTCTGCACACTCTCTGCAGCAGGAGGTACCGGGGAGTGTGACAGGTACCCCCTCATTTTGAGCATAATGTACAGCTTATTTATGTTGGCCTGAACCTGACAACACCGTCAGGTATGCGTCACACTTGCAAAGTCAACTCTTTGGTGAGTGGCCCGTCCCCAGTCACTCTCACACTCCCAGGATGACAACCACGTGGAAGGAGTTTCCGTTGTCCCACAAGGGGTAAATGCCACCCAGCAGCATGTGGGTGGTTGCATAGCGGTTAAGAATATGAACCCTGGAATCAAAATGGGTGGTTTTGCTTGGCTGGGCTACCACTTACTGCCTGTGGGAGCCCGAACAAGCTCCTTCACTGTGCTAGGTAACCGCTGAGGGCATGCCCACAATGGACACTCCCTGGTGTTCACGTCCTGCTCATAAATTCACGCCCTCCCCCTGAGGGGGCTGGGCCTGCTGCCTTACTCTAGCAGATAGAATTTGACAGAGTGATAGACGTCATTTCCAAGATCAGATTATAAAAAGGCAGCGATTTCCATCTTGAATGACCCTGGATCATTTGCCGTGGTGGAAGCCAGCTGCCACATCACCAGGCAGCCCTGGGGAGAGGCCCAGAGCACCGAGCTTGGAAGCTTCTGCAGCGTGCCAGGTGAGTGAGCGCCAAGGCAGACTCCCACAGTCACACCGTGCAGTGACTGCAGCCCCAGCCAGTATCTTCACCGTGGCTGTGTATGAGAAGGAGCCAGAACCACCCAGCAAGTTGCTGGCAGACCCAGAGACGCTATGAGATGATGTGTGTTGCTTCCACATGCTAAATTTTCAAATGATTCATTACAATAGATAGCTATTAAACCCTCAAAGCATTAATTTACTTATCTGGTTATAGGTTTACGAAGAGCCTACCTCATACTGTACTGTTGTAGTAAGAATTCAAACAGATAATCCATGTATGGCACATAGGAAGTACTTGATAAATATGAACCACATTATTATTATCCCATTGTTTTATCTCATATTGCCTCTTATTTTTTTCTTGAGTTTTTTATTTACTTGATTTTTTCCCAATTTTCATCATAAACCACAAGTTTGTTATGAAGAACCAACATCCCTTTACTCCCTTCTGTACAGAGATGATGATGTTTTCTTCTTATTCTTTTGGTATTGACTATTATTATATCTCTCAATAGCATGTCTATAATGTTACTTCTTGACTTTTCACCTTTACAAGTTACCTGGTCACTTACCAAAATGGAAGATGAAAACTTCGCTCTTTTTCTCCCCATCCCCCAAATATAAACAACTTTCCATTTCCCTGTCCTTCCATTATAATGGTATTGTAACTTTAGTTAGATCCATGGTTACTGTTCATGATGATATGGCAATGTAAATGCTACTCACAAATTAGCTACATATCATAATGTGATTACTTTTCCTTTCCTGAACAAAATTTAGTTTTTCTTGAAATTAATAATTGTCTTATTCTCTCATTTGCCCAGTTTTCTATGAATATATTGGTAATGTAACTCCAAGTTTACTACAACAGTCAAATGTCTCCCAAATTGTATAGGTGAGAACTAATATAAATAAATTCTTACCAGGAAAGAGAGACAAAATGGGGGCAGGGGACAGGGATGAAAGTTATACCATTCTAGATGCTTTATATTTTTAACTTCAAAACCATGAAACTATTTTAAATAATTAAAAAAACCAAAATTAAATGTAATAGAAAAGCAATTTTAAACATTTAAAAGAAATTAAAACAAATGAATTTAGGAATTCTTTTAATTACTATTGAAATTCAGTATTTCGTCTTCACTCTTTTGTTACAGAAAGTTTCAAATACATACAAAGAGCACAGAGAGTAATAAAATGAACCAGATATCATCACAACCAGCTTCAACAATTACCAGTATATTTGGCTAATCTGTCATCTATATTCTCAGTGTATCAGTTATACATTACTATATATAAAAACAAACAAACACCCCTCTCCCCCCAAAAACCACTTCAAATTTGACCTAAAACAATCGCCACACCATGATTCTACAGGCCGGCCATGTAGTGGGCGCAGGTGGGCAGCTCACGCATCTGCTCAGCTGCTGGGTCCGGTGGCAGGGACGGCAGGCAGCAGCGCTTAGGTTCTGTCCACAGAGCCTCTCGTGCTGTAGCAGGGGAGTTGACAAGGCAAAGGCTCCCAGGGCAGCAAGAGGGGGCTTGCCAGGCCCCTGCTTGCCTGAAGTTCGCTGATGCCCCAGCGACCAAAGCAATTCACCGAAGCAACCAAAATCCTCATAGAGGATCTCAAGGACCTAAATGAAATGAAGCTATAGGACAGAAGTGGATTGTGTCACTACTGAGCAGGATCACACTACAGTGTGATGTGAACGTAAAAGAAATGTTTATTTTGCTAAGCCATTGAAAGTTTGGGGTCATTTACTACCTAAGTTAATCTACTGTTCCTAATATATTTGTTCCTTAAGTGTTGGCTCAGTTGCTGGGAGATCTCAGAGGGCAAAGCCTGGTAACAGCATTCCTGTTTATGGATACTGTAAATAAGCTCATAAAATACAAGTACTTTCCCCAAAGACAAACCAGCTGGTGAGTGGTTACTCTAATTCTATCATTCCTTCCTGATTTATTAGTGGGAATACTTTATAAAATGAAAACAGGATCCCTCATCAATTATTTGATGTCCATAAACTACAAGATTAGAGGGGATAAGCAAGATAAATGTTTTATGCTTTTCCTTTAATTCATCAGTTTCAAAATACTGAAGTGTTTCCCTAGTGTACTCCAAAAGTGACCAATGAGAATATTTTTAGTATTATTATGAACTCATAGATAAACATATTTAGTGTTAAAACAGTAGTTTTACTAATAGGGTATGGTAGGACATATCCTATTAATAATATTAAAATCTTAAATTAAATAATCTTATTTTTAAATAATATTGATACTGTATTATAAAAGTATTATACATAGCAAGGAAAAGCTAATAAATAATAATGTTATTGTCAACAGAATACAAAGTTTTTATCATAAAACATTAAATATAAAATACAAAAACTACATAAAATTCTGCAATCAGAGTTGGTAATGTCAGTTTGAACTCATTATTTAATGCTTTCTTTTCAATGATTTATTTTCATGATTAAACCACTGAAAGTGCTAGAAACAGCCTAATGCACAAGTAGTATTGCTATAGTAGTGGTAAATCTAAACACAATTTACCACTTAAAAAGAACAAAGATTTTACTGACTCCATTTTTTTTTTAAGCACAAAAAGTACAGAATGAGATCAGAATGGCTTATTCTGTTTAAAAAAAAGAATCTTATTAAAGATTGGACTCATGTCAAAATGGCACAAGGAGCTGATTTGATGGAATAATTTTGGCATCAAAAAGAATAGTTACTGCAATTGTTAAATATATACAATCTACTAGTTTCTATCTAGTTATCCATCTTATCTATCTATCTAATAAGTCTACTGGTTCACCTCTGAAGGTTGCTGGAGAATAAAGTCATGTTCTGAAAACCGGAATGAATACCCTGCCTTTTTTACATGAACAGTATTTGAGGGTAACCTAATAGTCCATGAAAAAAATCTTTACACAATAACCAAAGCCAGAAAGTGCAAAAGGAATAATGGAATTGAAATCATCCTTTCGTAATCCCCAGTGTGATAAAAGATTAGACAGTGATCATTAAGGACCACTAAACCACTGATGGGGGGTATTTTAGTGAATGGATTAAATTAACAACACCCAAACTCAAGGTTCAATCTTATCAACATTGACTAACAGGGTACCTCTAATGTGACGCAATAAGAAATACATAGCAATACCTCAAACATAGTCTTGCCCCAAAATTGAAGCTTAATCTAGGCAAGCCCTAAAATCTAAACACCAATTTACAGGAAGAGGTAAAGAAACACGCTCAACCACACTATGAAGATGCAATTAGTTAAATCCAGAATGTGTCAAGGTTTGACTCAATTTCTTAAAAAAACAAATGACAAAAGGGGGTGGGGTTACAGGAGACATATCAATCAAACACTGTGTTTAGACCTGGTTCAGAGCTTGATTTAAATTAAATAAAGGAAAGAAAGAAAGGGAGGGAAGGGAAGGGGAAGGGGAAGGAGAAGGGAAGAAGGAAAGAAAATGAAAAAAAAAAGAAGAAAAAGAAAGAAAGGGAGAGAGAAGGAGGAGGAAAAGAAGAAGGGAAGGAAGGAAGGAAGGGAGGAAGGGAGGAAGGGAGGAAGGGAGGGAGGAAGGGAGGAAGGGAGGGAGGAAGGGAGGAAGGGAGGGAGGGAGGGAGAAAAGAAAGAGGGACATTTTAAGACAACTAGAAAAATTAAAAATGAGATTTTCAGATGACATTAAAAAATATTTTTAATTTTGGTCAGGTATGATAATGGTATTGTGGTTATGTTTTAAAGGATAAAAAATTTCTTCTGTGTTAGAGAATCATTCAGTATAAATACTGTATTTGTAATGAAATGATATGTCCACAATTTCTTTCTAAAATGCTCCATAAAAATATAAGAGGAAAGAGTAAAAATGAAAATGGCAGAATATTGATTACTGTTGAACCTGTGTAAAGGGTATATGAGGAAGAATTATATGATTCTATCTTTGTTGTATGTTTGAAAATGTCTCCAGTAACAATTTTTTTAATGTTTAGGTATTTCAGGTATTCTATGGATTTTGTCTTATTTTGAAATAAAAAGTGTCTTCTGGATCTTTCTGATCTGCTGCAGTACTGACTGGTGGGCTCCCTGCCTGGTCACCGGTGTCTCCCGGAGCATGCCCTTGCCCTCGTGCTGGACGGTCCTTTCAAAATTGGCTTTTTTCATTTAGCATGATTCCCTTGAGTTCCACTCAGGTTGTTTAAAGTATCAATAGGCTATTTTTGTTTAACTGTTAGTAATATTTCATGGTATGAACATACCACAATTTGTTTAATGACTGACCCATTAAAGATTATTTGGATTATTTGAGTTTTTAGCTATTTCAGTTGTAGCATTTTAAAATTCTACAATATTTTTCCCTTTGAATGTTATTTCCTTTACTAACATGGGATTTTTGATATATAAATGCAAAATTTATTTAAAATCTCTGAGAATATTTATTATTAATATAGTTCATTTGACGCTTTCTTTTTTCTATATAGGCTGTTCCCTTTAAATTGTGTGTGCTTGTTTGTTTAGTTGGTTTATTTGTTTTATGTTTTATTTTGGTCTTTATCTTACATTCATCTTATATTATTTTCTGGGATATCAGTTAATCTTTGGCAGTCCTCTCATATTTGCTGGAGGTCTCTGAAATACTTACTGGTATCTCTAAACAACTGTCTGTGGTTTGCCTTCCAAGGGCTTTAATGTAGGGTCATCCGGCTTGACCATTTTGTGAGCAATCCCCATGTCAGTGTCTGTAGGTCTTTTCTCTTGGTCTTGTTAAAGTCTATGATTTAGAGGTTGTATACTCAGCTGTTGGATGTTTGGGAGCTGAATAGAAGAAGGCTAGGAGGTCTCAGTATTTTGTGTATAAAGGCTTTCACATAGTACCCCAATTTCAATATAGTACAACTTCCTTTAACTATACAAGTTTTCTCCCACTTTCAAGAACTTAGATTACTCTTCCTATACTAGTCCTACCTCCACCTTCATTGCAGAGGTAACTGAAATATCCAATTTCTATGCCTTTGGTGAATTTGTAATGTAAATTTGTTTGTTTCTTGGATTTCACTACATCTAAATTAGGATTCAGTTTGTTAAGTCTGCTAATCTTTCACTATTCATCTACGCACTGTGCAGTTTTCAACATTTTCTTGCTCTTTTTTTCCTGCCTTTTTTCCTGTGTGTGTGCATGTGTGTGTCCGTGTGTTTGTCTTCCTTTTGTCATTGTGAGTTTATGCCATTGTGGCGGATTCGATTTGTGTCAGTTTACACTGAACTGGAACTACATTTCCCAGAATTCCTTTCCCTGCTTACTTTCCGGTTATCCCACAAGGGACATTTTACGTGAGATTTGGAAGGTGGAATAGACATAGCACACACATTTATCTCATGCTTGTAAAGCCAGCGCAGGACAATCACACACATTGGTTATCTGGCGACACAGTGTGGCGCAGCCAAGCCAGCTGCCCCTCCCATGGGCTACCTTCTCCTTCAGCTTCTCCAATTTCTGGCCAGCTGTGTTTTCAGATCTTTATGATCACCCCTGCACTGAAGTTGCTGGTTTAGAAGTGGCAAGAGTTCAAGTGTTTTCTCTGATCAGCTGCTGACTAACAGAGCCATTTTAAAAAATTCATTTACTATCATTCGTGTGGGGTTTTACAAAGAAGTGAAGGTAAATCTGTTCCAGGAAGTACAAACATGCTCTTTTATTTATTAAATTGTCCCTGTAGATATCACTGCTTGCCTCACACATTATGGAACAAATACTACATATACATTTACTGGGAACCTACTTATTTTTCAGTAACTCTAGAGTAGGCACTGAGAAAACTAAACATAAAGACATTGTTCTAGATTTCAAGTAATTCAGGGTCTTCAACTTACCAAAATTAACCCAATCTAAACTCAAAATTTAAATAGTTCCGATAAGAGAAATAGAAAAAGTATTTAAAGTAAGCACCCCAGGAAAAATAGTGAGATTCAGTGGTTTCTCAAGAGAATCCTTTAAAGAACAGATAATCCCAAGAATACTGATACTTCTTCAAAGCACAGAAAAATAAAGACCTTCCACATTTGCTACACAAAGTAAATATAAAGCTGATCTCCCAACCTGATGAGCATCATGTCAAAAAAGAAAATTATAGAATCACTTATATCAATATGAAATTTTAAATAAATATCAGAAAACAGAACCAAATAATGCTTTTTAAAAGCACATCATGGCCAAGTGAGTGCTTAATCCAAAAATACAAGAGTGGTGCAATATTGGGAAACTCATTCATGTGTAGGTGTATATATATATCTGTGTGTGTACATATATATATCTTAGATACAACTATAAATATCGATTAAGACAACTCAAATCAGCAGGAACAAAAAGACAATATGTGCTTTGAGATAATTGGAAAACCACAAAGGAGAAGATGATATTGGATCTACTCCTCATACTAGAGACCAGGATCAAATTCCAATTGAGCCAGTGATTTGAATATTAAAAAATAAAACACATACATGTACTAGAGAAAAATAAGACTCGATTTCTGTGTAAACTAGAAGCAGTAAAAACATTTCTAAAAATGATTCGAAATCCAGAAGCAATAAAAGAAGATATAGATAAACTTGCTTCTTTAAAAATGAATGAAAAATAGAAAAAAAAATTGAAAAAAATGAACAAACTTTTTTTGGGAATGGCAAAATATCATAAACAAAATAAGAGGACAAATGGACAAACTGGGAAAAATTACAATTTATATCACAAGATACTAACATTTCTAATATATTTTTAGGAATTAAAAATAAAGACTAAAAAGGTAACAATCTATATAAATATATGCTGATGATATGAATGGGCATTCATAGGAAAATAAATGCAAATAAATCTGAAACAAATGAAAATATGTCCAACCTTGCTCCTATTAAAATAAGGATTCTGTGCGATTGACAATTCCATATCAATTTCTATTATAGATGAGAAGGCAAGTGAAAGGGCAGCAGGTCCTGTACCCTCATGTAGGACGTGAGGATCTTCAGCCTCAGGGGATGTGTCATTTGCTCGGGGCTTCTTAGCTAATGTGACCAAGTGTTAGAAAAAAGACATATCTTACCTAACCTACTGTTCCTTAATGACAGATTTTGTGAAAAATAATAGAATATATTAATGTTCAATATGTTGATTTGTATTAGTTCAATGTGTTATAATTTTTTAGCTTTGAATTATACTTTTCTTATAATGATGAGATATTTTAGAATCCTCTGAATCTAAATATTCACTCTTTCCTAAGTGAGACATTTGTCCAAAGTAGATTTGACACTTTTACTTATGAAATATTCTTCCCTCCCCCAAAGAAAATTAAAGTTTCTCTCTCTCTCTAAAAAAATACTAATGAAATTTACATTGAGAAGCTATTTTTCACATATCAGAATAGCAACGATCTAAAAGTAGTATCACAAGAATGGAAAAACAAGCACCACATATATTTGTACTAACCATCAAATTGATATGAACCAACTTAACTGACCAACACTTAAGTGCACATATAGTAGTAATATTCTTTGGGTGTCAGGCAGGTGGGAGGGGGAGGAGGGGATGGGTATATTCACACCTAATGGGTGCAGTGGTGTGCACTGTCTGGGGGTTGGACACACTTGAAGCTCTGACTCGGGTGGGTCAAAGGCAATATACGTAACCTAAACATTTGTACCCCCTGAAATAAAAAAAAAGATAAAAATAAATAAATAAAGATTGACAATGTCCTCCATTGCTAAGTCTGTTGGGGAAAAGGACAACAGCCACACACACACACACACACACACACACACACACACGTGTTGGGGGGAGGAGAGAGAGAGAGAGAGGTGACTGAGAGGGATGCAAAATCATACAAATGCTGGGTGTGGAATTTAGCAATATGTAGCAAAATTACAAATACATCTATACTTTGAGCTACTCCAAAAAACACTGTCAAAAATTGGGGAAAAAAGATATATTCATAATTTCTTTGAACACTACTTGTGTTAGCAAAAAGGGGGGAATCATCCCCTAGGTCCATGGAGGACCAGTTGAAGAAACTACTCCACTCACACAATAGAGTATCATTCAGCTTTTGAAAAGGAATCTCTGCTCATAATACCACAAGGTGAGCTACAGAATATATGTTTATGAGCGAAAAGCAAAGTGGAGAAAAGTATGTATAATATGCTAATGTTTACCTAAGAAAGAGGGTTATGAATTTACTTATTTTTCCAAAAAATAACAGCATTTAAAAAAAAAAAAGTTATGTATGGAGTGGGAGGGAGGAGTTTCGATGGATGGAGATAGAAGGTTTTATTTTGGAACTAGGTAAATATTTTACATAGTGAAATCATAAAGGTATCATCTTTTATGCAGGGGTAGAAGAGACGCCATAATGTTCCCTCCTTTACCCTCAGCTCTCAAATCTGAGTGGGTGTTCACCCCGTGAATGCCGCATGGGTGCTTCTCAGCAGAGAACAGTATGGGCCCGGCATGTGCTAGCATGGTGACATGTCTCTGCAATACACATCTTATTTGAGACTAACGGCCAGACTTCCTTCCTCCAGGAAGCCTTCCTGCATCGTGAGTCTCAGTTAGGTAGTCTTCCTCTCTCTGTCTCCATCACTGTGTACGGTAATCATTGGATTCACCACCTTTGGTCTCCCTAGCCAGTGTATAAATTTCTAGAGTGCAGAATTTTTCTCTAAATAAAAGATAAGCATTTAATGAATATTAGTTGAATGTCCCCATAGTCACTAAAAGTTGAATTGAGCTAAACTGAAAGATTCCGTGGCAATTTCTTTGTTCTCTGCAATACCTAGTAGAGTTCAAGGCGAAGAGACTGCCCTTAACTACTCATGAAATGACTTGATATGTCTTATACAAGTTTTAAATTAGCGTTGGAGGTCATCCGTAGGAGAACCATCACATTTTCTGCTGGGAAGAAGACAGGAGCATGAAGGAAAAACAAAGGAAGCGCTACCTATGCCAAGATTCATCTCCATTAAAAGCAGCAACTGGTAAACCTAGTGTTCCATTTGAAGGTCTAATATTAGGGGTACACACAAAGATATGTACTCTTCAATGAAAAGGACAATGATAGACATATTAAAACTCTTTAGAATAGATTTTTATATTAATGTGAACAGATGTATAACATCACTGGACAGAACAGATGGATCAGTGTTTTCATTTTTGAGGAAAATAGTCTGAATATAGTTATGGCAGCTAATTTATTGCCTAAGGTACAATTTGAAATGTCCTTGTAATGCCCACTCTCATTAAAGATAATGATAGTATTCAGACAGCAAAATAGTTTTATTTAGACCTCACCTTTTCAAGTACCAAGGTCAAAGCTGTAGTTTTTCTGCTCAGCCATTTATATTCCTATTGTAAAACTATAGAAATAGACAAGAAACTTAGTACATATTTTTAAAGCCTTTAAAATGTTTCAGTCCTATTTCTTTCCTTGCTTCCTATGCCCCCAGCAATATAATATTTATCACATGATTGCATATTTAGTTACAGATCTACATGCATAGCCTACAGACATCAATAAGATCAAATTAATTCTCATAATTAAGTAAATGCTTGTGAAGCATTTTGCATTTAGCAGCCATTTATTAAATTAAGTTTATCAAGCCTCTTGTGCAGTGGGTTTGCAGGACTTTGCCTTGGCCTTATTTCAGTGAACAAAAGGGAAAAAAAATGTTAAAACTAATGGGAGTGCTGAAATTAGTTCAAAAAAATGTGTCAAGGGATTAAATTAGAAAACAGATCTTTTGATGTCCCCGTCTGCATATAGCTGGTACAGGCTGAAAATAGACATAGGTTTTGTAACATTTCCATTACTTAAAGGAGGTTAGTGGAGATGGAGCTAGATTAGTGGTTGCTAGGGTTTAAGAATGGGGGATGAGAGAGAGTGGGTGTGGCTGTGACAGAATACCTGAGACTGGGTAATTTACATAGAACAGAGATTTCTTTATTACAGTTCTGGAGGATCTGAAGTCCAAGGTCAAGGGCCTACATCTGGTGAGGAGCTTCTTGCTGCACCATCCCATGGTGGAAGGTGGAAGGGCATGAGAGTCCCTGTGTTCTCAAAAGGGGCCAAACTCATCCTTTTAACAGGAACTCACTTTCCAAGATAACTAACCCACTTCTGTGATAACAGCATTAATCCATTCACAAGGGCGGAGCTGTCACCTTAAGTTAAGGTGGTAACTTTGTCACCTCTTAAAAGCCCCACCTCTCAATACTGTTGCATTCGGGACTAAGTTTCTCACACATGAATTTTGGGGGATATATTTGAACTACAGCAGGCATAGCATGAGGGATCCTTGTGATGAAACTATTCTGCATCTTGATTGGGGTGGTGATTACACAAATTGACACGTGATAAAATTTCACAGAACTAAACCCCCACAATTGAATGCATGTAAAAATGATACAATCTGAATAAGCTCTGTATATGGTACCAATGCCAATTGCCTTTTTAATATTGTACCACACTTATGTAGGATGTTCTCATTGGGGAAATTGGGTGAGAGGGGTAAACAGGTCTTTGCAGTGCTTTTTGGTTTGAAATTTACTGTAAATTATTTCAAAATAAAATTTTTTTAAAGGAGCTGGGGGTATAACCCAGCAATTTCACTTGTAGATATATACTTAACCAAAATGAAAACATAGTCCATATAAAACCTTAGATATAAATGTTCATTGCAGCACTATTTATAATAGCCAAAAAGTGGAAACAACCCAATAGCCCACGGACTCATGAATGGAGAAACTTGTGGTATATCCATACAACAGAATGTTATTAGGCAAAGAAAAGGAATGAACTACTGATCCACGCTACAAAATGAAATGAGTAGATCTTGAAAACATTATGCTAAGGTAGAGAAGCCAGTTACAGAAGACCATATATTTCATGATTCCATGTATGTGAAATGTCCAAATTAGGCAAGTCCGTAGGGACTGAAAGGACATTAGTGGCTGCCGAGGGCTGAGAGTGGGGGCAGGGAATGAGAAATGACTGTAATGTGTATGAGATTTCTTTTTGGAGTGTTGAAATATCCTAAAATTAGATAGTGGAGATGGTTGCAATGTTGTGTGAACATATAAAAACCACTGAACTTTAAACAGGTGAAATGTACAGTGCATAAAATACACCTCAGCAAACCAAGCTGTCAAAAAGCTGAAAGTTGGGGTGTGAGGTCACAGCACAGGCCCCAGAAGGTGCTTTTGGCTCCAGCACACACTGCAGCAGAGCCCTGGTGTCTGGGGGATTGTGTCAATATCAGAGTCTCCAGCAAACTCCGGCAAACCTATGGCTCCCTGCAGGTAGCTTTCCAAACACAGTTGCTCTTAGCCCTGGAAGGTCTCCAAGGCCTCTGGAAGGATCTATTCACCTAACTGTGACTTTCTGGCTTTACACGTAAAAAAATGCCTTTGGATTGTTGTGATACTTAACTCTTGACAAGCCCCACCCGTGGGTGGTGTCAATTGTCCTGGCCTCTGTTTGGGGCCTGTGGGAGCACAGCCCTCCACGCGTGGCTGGGCTGCAAAGGAGAAGAGGTGGAGAGCCTAAATAGGCAGCGACTGTCATAAGACTGGAAGATGAGGATATTATTTTATTCTTCATTTTATATATACATAAGCATAAAACAACAACAACAAAAACCAAACCGGAGGCTCAGAGAGGTGAAACCACGTGCCCTGCAGGCAGGGTGGGCCCAGACTGGCCACCTGCCCCCTCCTGAAGCTGACAGGGGCTCAGTGACCACTGCTGTCCTCGTCCATGGAACAAAACCTCGCTAATGTAGATGCCCAGGTGCTGTGAACAGATCAAATCCTCAGCAGGAATTGCTGGTTGACTCACGCAACTAGAAAATAATATCTACAGATAAAATAGCAGAGCTCACTCAGTGATCCTTGGCTTGGATAGAGGAAGCTCCGTCTGGTGAGGTGGGAGCCGAAGTGAGGCTGCTCGACCTCTTTGCCCAGGCTCGAAACCCTGCGCAAGAGCAGCTCTGCCACACTGGTCTCCCCGAGCTCGTTCCAGTCCTCCTCCTCTTTACGGTTCCTGGCCAGGCCACACGTTCAGGAGAAGATTCACTCTGTGTTTCATAGCTTAAGTCTTGACCTTACAACCAAATGATAATACCCTTGAGAGTAGTTTATGGGGCACAGTACAAAAGAGAGTTTTCAAGCCAAGGAGTTTTGAATGAAAACGCTGGCTTTGCTACTTACGAGTTTTATAAACCTGGCCTCGTTACCGTTCAAGTTTCAGTTTTCTTAAACACAAAGGAGTGCTAATAGACCTACTTCAGAAGATTTGTAGTGATGGGGCTCAGAAACGGATACCCCAAATAAGGGTGCTTTGACCCGCCTAACTGAAGAAGCCTCAAGGTCTCTCTGACCTCACCCCCAAGCCCCACAGTCTCCCAAAGCCAGGAAGAAGTTTTCTGAAGTTTCTTTATCTGCCTCAAGTCAGGACCCACCAAAAAGAACAATTGTTTTTCCCTTCCTCCCCCTGTAAGACCAAAACTCACACCTCAATAGACCCTTTTGAAAATAATGTCTGTCTCTCAGGCTCATTCAAATCCTGGAAGGAACTGTTTACAAATTAATCTCTGTTCCTGTATCCACAGATCCATTCATTCTCCCTCTTAATCCTTTATTGCCCCTGGCAGAATTCTTCTTCTCCCCCCTCCCACAACCTGTTTTCCCAGGATAATGTATAAGCTTCTGAACCGCACTGGGCAGGTAGATAATCATTCTGTGGTTCTCCCCATCTACACGTTTATAAATTTATTTTCCCTTTCTCCCACTAATCTGCCATTTGTGAGTTGATTTTTCAGTGAACCTTCAAAGGATGAAGGGGCAGTTTTCCTTCACCATCTACAGTAGTGAATTTCCAAACTAAGTTCACAGTAAGTCCTCAGAAAGAGTCAGTTCCTACCCTTCTTTTAACCCCTCCTTCACAGAAAAGTATAGTCCACATGCATTTGGCAAGTGTTGACTGAGAACATTCCCGAAACTGCATATATTAAAGTAATATAAGACCATAAGACAGGAACTGTGATAAGAGTCTGATTTCTACAGAAGAATAGACACAGCTAAAAGTCAACCAGCCATTGTTCCCTAACATGCCTACTGCTGTAACTGCTTATTGCTTAAGTGTCATGTATCCTTGACAGGGGCAAGATTTGTGACATCCCCGATCACTTTTGTAGATAACATCGTTATTGTAAAACCTAAGGCTGGTCTTTGCGATATCTTCCAGACGTTGCACTCAGGGGCATTAACTGATGTCACCTGGACTAGTGGCCATGTGTGGAACTGATGCAAGTGGTCCAGCCACCCTCTACGCGGGAACTCTCTCAGCCCAGAAGACAATTTCTGCTTCTCAACACCATGAGTTCATCCCCAGCCAAGAAGCAGACCCAATTCATTAGCCCTTCGCCAAACCACGTTTAAAAATCTTAGCTCCAAAATTCTGGAGGAGACGGATTTGAGAAATATCTCCCATCTTGCTTAGCACCTTGAGATATCAAGCTCTTTGCTGCAACTCCTGCTGTCTCAATATATTGGCCTCTGTCTGGGCAGCGGGCGAGGGACTCAGCTGGGCCTTAACATTCCCACCCAGAATATAGGCAGCCAGTCCTTGAGGTCCAGCTACATCAGAAGTTCACATCCTGCAAGCATCGTGATCGGGTGGGCACCCCTCGATTAGTAAGTACCCTTCCTATGCCGTTTCTTATGTATTCTGCATCTTACTCCTGGTATGCAACTGCTAGTAACTATACTGTATTTTTAGGGATGCTAAGAAGAGCATCCAAAATTTCTGCTCTCACATTGACCTTTGGAACAGGACTGAGAATCCGGAGATGAAACCATCTGCATATGGTAATCTAATCTTTGACAAAGCAGACAAAAATATACACTGGGGAAAAGAATCTCTTTTCAATAAATGGTGCTGGGAAAACTGGATAGCTACATGCAGAAGAATGAAACTGGATCTCCACCTCTCACATCTCACAAAAATCAATTCAAGATGGATAACAGACTTAAACCTAATGCATGAAACCTTAACAATTCTAGAAGAAGATGTTGGAAAGACCCTTTCAGACACTGGCCAAGGCAAAGAATTTTTGAAGAATACACCCAAAGCAATCACCACAGCAACAAAAATAAATAAATAGGATCTGATCAAATTAAAAAGCTTTTGCACAGCCAAGGAAACTATCATTAGAGCGAATAGACAGCCTACAGAATGGGATAAAATATTTGCTCTCTACACATTTGGTAAAGGGCTGATAACAAGAACCTATCTAGAACTTAAAAAAATAAACAAGAAAAACATCAAACAACCCCATCAATAAATGAGCAAAGAAAATGAACAGAAACTTTTCAAAAGAAGACAGAATAATGGCCAGAAAACATAAAAAAATGCTCAGTATCTCTAATCATTAGAGAAATGAAAATCAAAACCACAATGTGATATCATCTAACTCCAGTGAGATTGGCCTCTATCAAAAAATCCCAAAACAACAAATGCTGGCGAGGATATGGAGAGATGGGAACACTCTCACACTGCTGGTGGGACTGCAAATTGGTGCAACCTCTGTGGAAAAGAGTCTGGAGACACCTTAAAGAACTGAAAATAGAAATACCGTTCGATCCAGCAATAGCACTATTAGGCATCTACCCAAAAGAGCAAAAGACATTGCATAATAAAGACATCTGCACCCAAATGTTTATGGCAGCACAATTCACTATTGCAAGGATGTGGAAACAACTCAAGTGCCCGTCAATTCATGAGTGGATTATTAAAATTTGGTATATATATACAACGGAATATTACTCAATTATAAGAAACGACAGTGATCTAGCACCTCTTATATTTTCCTGGATTGAATTTGAGCCCATGATCTGCAGTGAGGTATCACAAGACCAGAGGAATAGTCTACATATGTACTCGTCATCAAATTGGTACTAACTGATCAACACTATGGTGCTCACACGGTAGTAATATTCTCCAGGAATTAGGGGGTTGGGGGGTGGTAAATTCACAACTAATGGTCACAGACACTGTGAGTATTGTAGAGGGAAAGGGCATGCCTCTAAACCTCGCTTTGGTGAGGCAAAGACATAAAATGTAACCAGAAGATATTTGCACTTCAGTGTTAATTGCAGCAGTATTCACATGACTAAATTGTGGAATCAGCTTAAGTGTTTATCAAGGGACGAATGGATAAAAAAGAAGTGGTATATGTACATAATGGAATATTATTTAGCCATGAAAAAGAAGGAAATTTTGTCATTTGCAGAAACATGGATGGATCTGGAGGACATTATTTTACGTGAAATAATCCAGGCACAGAAAGACAAATATTTCATTTTCACCCTCATATATGGTACCTAAAAAAAATTGATCTCATAGAGGTAGCGAATAGAACGGTGGCTACTAGAGATTGGTAAGGGTGGTGGGAAGGGGTAATTCTGTTAAATAGAAGGAAAAAGTTCTAGTGTTCAATAGTGCAATAGGGCAACTATAGTTAACAATAATTTATTATATTTCAGAATAGCTAGATGTTTTCAAATGTTCCCAACATAAAGCAATGATAAATGTTTCAGGTGAATCATGTCCCAATTACCCTGATTTTATCATTATATGTTATATGCTTGTATCAAAACATAACATGTACTCCATGAATATGTACAATTATTATGTATCAATAAAAAATTTAAAACATTTCTGCTGTCAAACAGAATAAGAAAGAAATGTACCTGTAAGCATTTGCAATGTAGTATGACATGGTTTATGATGAAGACATGTAGAAAGTCTAGTTTACATTTGACAAGAAGAATAGCT
The DNA here is from genome assembly GCF_020740605.2 of Lemur catta. Classification (NCBI taxonomy): domain Eukaryota; kingdom Metazoa; phylum Chordata; class Mammalia; order Primates; family Lemuridae; genus Lemur; species Lemur catta. The sequence continues at coordinate 97,282,368 of NC_059135.1, read as the reverse complement.
AGGTCTATGAAAGGCATGAGTTAGATGGTGTTTGAGCTGTGATGGACAAGCTGAGTAAAAGTGTCCCAGGTGGAAAAGCAATCCTGTGGCCTTCCTGGAGGAGGTGGCAGCACAGCATACGGCTCAGAGGAAGGAGAGCATGGCATGTGTCAATTACTAAGAGTAGTTTAATGTTGCTTAAGCAGAAATGAGGTGAGACACAGGCCCCACTTCCAGGCATGGCCCTTAGAGACTTCGTATTTGCCATTCTTAATTTTCTTTCCTGTCTACCAGCTGAACTGAGCTTTCCAAGGACCTGGAAGGAACTGGAATGATAAGATAGAAAGTGTTTGAATCCCTGTACAACTTCATGTCTCAACTATCCTGCAGTGTATTGTGAGCAAAAAGGAAACTTTAATTTGGCGAAGCCACTGAGATTTGGGGGCTCTTTGCCACCTTAGTTAGCCTACCTTTCCCAATACACTTGCTCCTTAAACTTCAGCTCAGTACTGGGAGATTTCTGAGGGCTGGCCCTGCCAGCAAGCTTTCTTATTTATGGATAATGCAAATGAGCTCATACACTGTGAGAGCTTTGCCCAAAGCCCCCTCTGCTGATAAGGGGAGTGAATCTGACGTTGGATCTATGACTCAAACTCCTTCCTATCTCCTCTAAATGCTGAAAACAACTAACACTCATAAAATAGTTATATGGTGGTCATAAGTTTTCAAAATTGGTCTTAACTACACAAAGTAATAAGGGAAATCCTGGTGAAAGTTTTCTGATGACATCCTTGGAAATAATTACTCAGTATTTATCTGTCTGTATTTTACTTTCATTTTTTTTCCTAAGTCCAGAATCCTCTGTGCAGATGCCAAGGGGGTAAAATATTGAATATTTTTGCATTTATACACCATAAAAAAATTTGTCTTTCTCTGTAAATTGGTGACTGTCTATGTTTTTAAAACTGTGAGAAAGACACTTTACAATGAAAAATCTGTGTCTTTTAGTATGTGCAGTTCATATGATAATTGACAAGGAGATTAACTAACGTGCCCGGAGCCACTCTTATATTTACTTTTGTTACCCAAGATGTCTCATGTTAGTGCAACACGGGATACTCATTTCCAGATTAAATGCAAAACACATTGTAATTCTTCCTACTAGATTATGCTTAGAGGTTCCTTCTTATTATCACAGTGTTCAGAGAATACTAATTGCCACGCAACATGACCACCGGTGAGAAAACTGAGACACAAATCTCTGGGCTAGAGACGAATTTGTTGTAAAACTAATAAAGCTGAAACTTCAGGATCTCCTTGCAAAACCCTGATGCGTATCCTAGCAATGTGTTTACGAGGTTATGTCTTTGGTAACTGTGTATCAGTGGAGGTTCTGTCAGAGAAACAGACGCTTAGGAGACACACAAGGATCTGTGGGAGGGTCTGGCCTGCTGCAATTGCGGAGGTGGCAGGTGGTGGCTGAGGTCTCTGGAAGGCTGTTGTCCTTGGTCAGTTGCTGAAGCTTGAAGCCCACAGTGGAGAAAGGAAAGTGGATGTGAGGTGGGGCGCAAGGGCAAGCTGGAATAAGTAAGCACATGCTGAGCCAGGACAGACTGAAACCCATGACACTTCTGTTGTTGACCTTAGTGACATGAATATTCTGCAAAAGCTGGGGCCCTTACTTTAACTGATTGCAATTAAAATAACTTATTTTTGGTCATGAAGCTGAATGCACACACCTGGCCCGGGACTTAGAGCGGCTGAAGCAGGATCTAGAGGAAGGTGGAGCAGTTCCAGGTGCAGCCACTGCCACCCGCCAGCAAGGTGAGTGAGCAAAACAGCAGCAGTGTGTGCGAACCTCCGAGGACTGTTGCTTCCCTCCCACCTTCCAAGCCTCCAGATATCTCTCCTGTGGTTCCCCTTAACTAGAAATATACAGGAAAGAAAATTCTGGGGAATAAAGCTCAGCCAAACTGTGTCGATACATTATAAAGCTATCAAACTTGGCAAAAATAAGTTCTTTTAATTGCAATCAGTAGAAGTAAGATATTGAACTGCAACTGGCTAATATTACTATCACTGTCCCTTTCCCCTGCCCTTCCCGTGATTACACTTCTCATGCCAGGGAGCAATGAGAGGCCACAGAAGCTTTTAGGATCTAGTTAGGGGAAATTATGCTGCGGATGCATGTCTGTTTAGATTGGTGGGATACGACCATGCCGTTTGGATGCGGATAGTTAAGCTGTTGTTACCCATTGCATTTTAGGAGTAGTTCCCACGAATATTCCTGCCGCTTCCTGTGCAAATTCATCCAGCGTAATAACAAAATGTTGAGGGCGAGAGGTCATCTCTCCAGAGAGACGTCTCCTGCAGCACCCGGCACTAGAAGTGTGTAGGTCGTGGAGGAGAAACAAGGTTTGAAACCTGGAAGCTAGTCTGTGGAAATTCTTCTAAATCTTATATCTAATTTATGAAACTGGACAGGGGAATTCCCAATTTCAACCACAGTCACAAAAGTTTAAGCAGCATTACCAATAATGAGGTGTGAAGCTGGGGGAAAAAAAAAAAATTTTCAAAACTACTAATACAATTTCTACAAAAATGATTTTTATCAATGATTCTAGAAGAAAAACTGAATTACCTCTTAATTTTCTGCACTTTTTTCACAAAATCATCATGTAAGGAGGGAATCAAAGGCAACGTAGCCAAAAGGTAAAATAAAATAAGAGTATTATAAAATTGTGTCAGGAAATTCATAAAAAATACTATGTTGCTTAAAAATTTGGAAATATCTGTGGTACTTGTCTCTTTTCTAAAAAGTTAGTCATTTGTAATGATTTATTTTCTCTAAAAATATTAATAATTTAGAAAAAAATAAATTGGACGCCTTCCCCCAAACTATTTGTTTTGAGCCTTTGAAACCGGATCTGCCCCAGCGCTGAGCACAGGGCCGAGCCGGGCGTTGGCATTGGGCGCCAGTCACTTGCGAGGTCACCAAGCCGAACTGGCAGCCTCCTTTTTGCAGGACGAGTCCGGGCTGCTGCCCCACGTAGGCGGGAGCCCTGGACTCCAGACTTAGGGTTTGCTCTGCATCCAGAGATCTTCATCCTGCCTTTCCACGTCCAGACTTCGGATTTTGTTTTTTTTTGTTGTTGTTGTTGTTTGTTTGTTTTGGTTTTTTATCAGAAATCTTGAGTGAGAGCTCTCTTTAGGGAACCATTGTAAATGGATGGTTTGGCAGAGGACATCAGCCCACCTCTCAGAGTCAAACGCTGGTTTCCGGAGCGAGCAATGCCGGGCGGGCAGCAATCACTCCCTCTAGAATACAGCCCTAGAGGCTGCTTTCCATCCGCATGTGCTATGCGTTTCCTACCCACATGCCTACAGACACCAGGGAAAGCCACCAAAGCCTTCTGATCCAAAGCAAACAAGCTCGTGCTGGGTGGCACATAACTGCTTGCCACTGAAAACGTCACCAGATTTACACAGCAAGTTCAATTTCATCTTTCCAGATCGCTTGCATCTCAATCTTTCAAGATTCATTTTAAGGCAGATTCAAAGCAGAGAGATTATTTCATTATCTGTTTCAACAAGTAATTTAAATCCTACTCTAAGGCCCAGGCTCTGTGTCTGTAAAAGAGCCCCAGCTTCAGAATGCCTGTCTTTCTTTGACTTGAGAATAGGTTCCCCGTAGCACTATTTATACAGCAACATACTGTCACCTTTGGGGAAGGTGTCCTGTGGGACAATGGAGCCGTCTTTCTCTTCCTGGGGATCCATTATGTGCACGTGCAGCAGAGCCTGGGCGCCAGCTCACACCGCTCCCCATTAAGCTCGTGTTCCAGGGCATCAGTGCAACCCTCTGCGCCCGCCGGCTAGGTCTCAGGTTGGAAGGGGTGTCTCCTGACTGATCATTACCTGTGTGCTTTCCCTTTTTGTTCCATTTCAGCTTCCTGAAAACTTAAATCTGAAGTTGCCCAATTTTTGCTCCAAACTCTCAAATACTTTTTCTCAGTCGCTGCTGCCTGAACTCTGCCTAACCCTTACCAATATTCCACAAAGTCCTTAATGAGATTGTTTTATGTTGTCGTGCTAGAAAATTGAAAATGAAAGAGCTTTGATTTCTTAGCAGAGGAATCACATAGGGGAATCTGTGCACTCACTTTTATTCTTTATCTTCTAATTAGAGGATTGGACTTTGTAAAGCAGGAAGAATGAGGAGACCGGAGACGATCACAAAGGCATTATTTCAGCTCTCACTTTCTTCCCTCTTTCACTTTTATTCCCACCTTACCATGATTTTAATTTAAAATTAAGAAACCTGAAATGATCTTTGCTAATAGAGAAATAAAAAGACTCATGTTCTTCAGAGAATAATTTTGAAGAATTGGAAAGTATGAAAGAAGATATTCCCACCCCAAATGGCTGGTGACTTCCAGCCCGGTTGTCCATTGCCTACTCGGCAGGTATTTCACTGTGGTCCACCCAGTTCCCCTGGTCCCCTCATTGGCCCTAATCCCAGTTTGTGTTCCTCCCTCCACGTCCAGCAACACCCCATGACCCTGTAGTGACAGTTGTCCAGGAGCCAGGCACTCCCTCCCCTGGCCCCCATCCCTCCTTGCCCCGTGTCCTCCCCGCATTACTCAAATACCCACTTCCTGCAGGGACTGGCTTCTCCTCACTTCACATAAAGATACCCGGACCTTAGGATGTCCCATATTTTTCTGAACTTTTCAATCGTATCTATTCCACCATTTTAACAAAGAATCAAGTGCCACCTTGGAAATCATTCCATATGCTTAGATTTTGTCCTCTCGACTTCTTAGGGCGAAACTATACACACTCTCATACACACACTTAACACGCAGGTCCATATGTACAGATGGATAGACATAGGGATAGATAAATAAGAAAGGGAGAGGGAAGAGAGAGACAGGGAGACTGCTTGCCTTCTAGCATCACGCCCAAATGTAACTGTTGGGCATTTTGGGGGGCTGGGAGGAGGAGGGCCAAACATTAATAGAGCTCTCGTATCATTTGCTAAGCACCTTCTGGCCTTTAAATAACGTTATTCCTATTTTATCAAGAAATAATGATCAGAATGGCAAAAATACAGACATTTCACAACATTGTTAGTGAGTCTGTGGGGAAACTGATAATTTCTTGCATTGCTGGTGAAAGTGGATTCAGCGATATGCAGCAAAATCACATCTAACCTTTGACCCAGCAATTGCTCTTCTGGGAATTTAACCTACAGATATTCTTGCCAGTGTGTGAAGTGACATATGTTCAAGTTTATTTACTGTTCTTTTTATTTGCATGAGATTAAAAAAAATTTAAAAAAGCTCATCAATTAAGGTTTTGTGAAATAAATTATGGTACAACTCCACAGTCAGATTCCAAGCAGCTAGAAAAGGTGATGAAACTCTGTGCTGATACGGAAAGATAAGTTCTAAGATAGATTGTTATGTGAAAAAAGAAAAGTGTAAAACAGTGCATGTGATTACATTTGCATTTGCTTGTATTCCTATGAAGAAATCAAAGTAGAAGATACAAGTTACCTGTTACAGGCTTGGAGGCAGGGCAAGGCAGAATAAAGACAGGGTTGTAAATACAGGTCCTCACTGCACATCTTTTTATGTGCATGATTTGTAACCCAGGTGAACATATTATCTATTCAAAGTTTGATTTTAAAAAATTCAAGCACTGTTTGTTAATATACTTTAAAATAGATTCTTAAAATCTATGGAGAGAATTGCAGTCCAGACAAGATGGTATAGACTCATTTTCCCCTGCTATTCCCTATGAATTACAACTATAAGCCTGGAAAATAATGCAAGAGGCAACAAGGAGAACTCTGAAATGTGGAAAGAGGAAGGGAACACGGTTTGGGAGCTCAGGACGGAAGAGATAACACGGCAGGAGTGCGTCTACACTCCCCACCTGACTCAAGAAGGCTACTCAAGCCTGGAAGTTTCTTGACCCTCACCTAGCAACAGCCTGGGAGCATCATCCCTCCCTGCCCCCACACTATGTAGAAAGGGAGTACCTCTGATTACACAGTTGAACCTGGCAGCACCAACAAGGGAAGCCACTGGGAGCCCCACTACCAGTAAGTAGCCAGGGACGGGCTCTCCATGGGCGCTGGCCTTCCTCTCCATCTCCAAGAGATGCTGGGGAACCCGAAAGCACCTGCGGGACAGATCCTGCCACAAACACAGGCAGCTGGCACAGGAAGCCTGAGTATCGGCTGCTCTGTCCAGAAACACAAACTGTGGTACATGCCCTGAACACTACTGAGAAAAAAAAAAAAAGGCAACAACTTGGATGGATCTTCAGGGGATTATGCAGAACAAAAAGTCAATTCTAACACTACCTCCCTTCCCCCTCACAAGCCTTGCCTGCTACTAGCCTTATCTACAGGAGGATTTTTAGGAGAAATCTCACCTTTGAATGAAGATTGAAATATTGATACTTATCTGAAACTTTTGCTTTCAATGAGCTTATGTTTTGTGAAATAAAGAAATCCTGAGAAGGTATATCACCTAAGAGTGAGAATAACAACCCCGAGTCTTGCTCAAAATTGTATCTGAAGGCAGCATATAATCATTCCCTCTAAATAAAATTTAAAAAAAGAGTAGGAGACAAATAGAGACTTGTGTTTTGATTGCATAAGATATCACGTGTTTAGCATCTTAGTCAACTCGAGGTAACATGACCAATGTTACCGTTGAGGTGCTACACAAACCTAAATGGCATCAGTTGCACAGGAGAGCTGTATTAAGGCAGAAGTATAACTAATCATGGTTTAAAAAGATGACTATAGGTGCCAAGGTGACCAGCAGAGTGGACTGTGATGGTCAGTGTTACGTGTCAACTAGTGTAGACTACAGTGCCCAGTTATTCGATCAAACACTAATCCAGGTGTTGCTGGGAAGATATTTTTGCATATATGATCAAAGTCCATAATCAGTTGACTTAAGTAAGGGAGATTATCCTAGGAACCCTGGGCAAACCTGCTTGGCTCAGCTGGCCAGTGTGACGGGCAGAGAGAAGGCTTCCCTGAAGACGGCACCGCCTGTGTGGACGGCAGCTGACCTCATGCCGCGGGCTTCCCGTCTGCCCGTCTTGACTGCTTGCCCTTTGAACTTAGGACTGTCTAGCCAGCCCCCACAGTCACAGGGGGCAATTTCCTGCAATAAAGCCCTTAATGTACTTTCCTACTGGTTCTGTTTCTCTGCTTGAACTCTGACTGATGCCAATTTTGTCCATCATCATTATTCTTCTCCGTTAATAAGACCCCCCAATCTATGAAGTCAGTCTCCTTACCCCAACTTTAACCAAGTGCATGTCACTCGGATTCCTGGCCCTTCCTCGCTGCCTGGCTGTGCAGACCCCACCCGTGCTAAAGGTGTGACTCGAATCCAGCCTTACCCAGCATTTCCCCCCTTCGCGCCTCATCTCCTTTCGGTGTGGTGCCTGTATTCTGACCATTTTCTGTATTCAGTTTAGCCTTTGACCAGGTACAATCTCATAGTATTTTCTTAGTATATAATACAGCCACCCCCATGTCCCCCATATTACTGCTAACTTTAAAGTCCTTGGGAACAAAAGTCAGATCTCCAGTTACCCAAGTGTCACCCACCACGCTTGGCTCCCTGTTGGACCCAGAGCAGATGCTTATTTACATATGTCTCATATCAGCGTGTATCCACGGTGAGTGATTCAAAAAGAGGAGAGATTTACAGGAATTGGTGCTGCATGAAACTAAATATCTCAGTGAAACCCTAACATAATAGTAGCCAAAATAAAGTGTGGAATCAGCTATGTGCACAGATTTGGGGATGGATTAGAATTATAAATATGCCACATGCCAATTAATAGAAATAAAAACAGTTTCTTGCTCTGATTATTATCTCCTGAGTGTTTTCTGAATCCAGTGATTTCAGGAACGATGGAGGCCTCCAGCATTATATTTCATCACAGGCAACTGAAGTGTGATTGTGGTGGAAAGAAAAAAAAAAAGGTGGAAAGAAAAAAATGAGAGTGAGTCCTCTTCATTGGGGGACTCGTCAAAACTCAGTAATGGGAGCTTAAATGGAAGGTTCTCCATAGTGGGATCATCGAGGACCCAAATAAAACTAGCTAGAAAACGTTAGAAGGTGTATTTTACCTCCTAAAAGAAACAAATCTTCTAGCTATCAGAGAAGCACAGTGGCAGCAGGGGGTATTGATCCAGAGCATCAGCTTGAGAAAGGATGCAAGAAAACACACACTGTACTCAAAGTTCCCTTCCAAACATAGAAATCGGCACTTGTTACCAATCCAAAAGCTGTCCACAGACAACCAGAAAATGCAGAGGTGTAGAGGGCTGATGAAGCAAAGTAGGCCAACTTACTAGAGCACCTCCTATCTAGACATTACATCCAGTGCTGTCAGCGTGACCTCTCATTAAGTCATCAGAAAATCCTGAGACATAGATATCACTATCCCCACAGTTAGGGATGAGAGCACCAAGGCTCAGGGAAGTTGAGTAATTTCCCCCCAAGTCACTCCCTTAGTAATTGCTAGAGCCTGGAATTGGACCCAAAGCAGCCTAATGTTCAAAAACAACTCTTTTTTCATGCTGCATCTCCATTAAAACAAAAACCTAAACAGAACAGGTTTATTTTCTATATGTTTTGATTATCCCTTAGTGAAGTCATTGGACTGAAGACTCCTGCTAAGTAGAAGCCGGAGAGCCTGGGGCCCCCTCTGACGGCCCATGAGCTCCAGGCTTCCCAGTCTGCGTGTGTCACCTAGCAGTTATTCCACCGAAGGCCCATTTAGACAACACGCAGTCATAAAATCAAGTGTTAACAGACAGAAACACTCGCTCCCTCCTCCAGCCATGGTGACAGCGGAATCAAGGAGACAGGAGCAAGGGGATGATTGCCAGGGTCTCCATCATCACATTAGCTGCCAGCAGGAATTCTGCGCAGCGGAAAACTGACTTTGACAACTCCTTTGCTGACAGACTAATAAACTCAGTTGCATGTCCTGCTATAATGTTTATGTTTTCTATGTATATTTACTTATCCAAAAGTCCTATTTATGCTAGTATCTTAAAATTGCGTACTACAGCTATGAGACTGAAGGATGATTTACAAGACAGTTTGAGAGCTACTGGGGATGGGGTGTGGGGACCCTTAAGAAACAGGCTTTCAGTAAAAAGAAGGAGCCTCAGTTGTTTCAACACATTAAAAACGGGGAGTTTCTCTACATGATGGCTAAAGGGACGCCTGACAGAGGCTGTGGGTGTCACCTCATCAACTCTCTTCCGCCTTCCTTCAATAAGGAGGGCCCGCAAGCACATTTCAAGGAAATGCCAATAAATTGAAAATTGGAGCTTTATTCCCTCAACATTTATTTTGCATGAGCAATGTCCCAGACCTCGTGCTGGGTGTTAGGGACACATACAAGAAAAGCCGAAGTACCTGACCTCAAGGAGCTCAGACTAACGCCAGAGAAATATCAAAAGCCAATTATTGCAACCATGCGAGCAAATGGAGGGATACTTGAGCAGAATGTTGAGTAGAATAGAGAATTATCTGGAAGACAAGTCAGAAAGAACATTCGAGGAAGAAATAACTGCGAAGCCAAAAGATGGGAGTGGTAAAAAGAACGTGGTGTGCTCAGGGAGTGAATAGTCCATCAGAACTGCTAGAACATGGACACCCACGGGGCCATGGCTGGAGACAGTTTGTGACCTAAGAGGACTTCAAATAATGAAGGCCCTCACTTGCGGAGCTCCAATAGCAAGGTTTTTCTAAAAAATTAAGATTATGTAAAGCTACCAAAAAATATGAAGCAGGGGAGTTATATAATCAAAGCTGCTACAAAAACTAAATTTTAAAATAACTCTGGAATTTCACTAACGACCACGGACCTTGTCTAGAGCATAAGATAGCTGAATAATCTTGGAAGAAGTCACAATATTCAGGTTTTTGTCCTACTAGGGTCTTGTCACTGAATGTCCTTGGGCTCTCGCTACTAAACTTTTCTGAATCTCGTGTCTTTCCTGTGCATTAGAGAAAAGAATACCCGCCTTGTCCCTCTGCAAGATTGCAGTGGGAACAAAATGATGTAAATACATCAGAAGGAACCTATGAGGAAGGGTTATGATCATACTTGTCAGAGAGATTTCACGCCCATTGATTCATGAATTTATCTCAATAGCACTAAAGGGCAGATTCTATTATTTTCCCTTGAATATGGCACAAGATTCTATTATTTTGCCTTGAGTATGGCACAAGTGAGGCTCAACTTGCTGAAATAACTTGCCATAGTTCATGGTGTTATTGTGTTACAGAATTTTAATGAATGAAGAAATATTTCCTGAATTTTATCTCTGAATTACACAATGAAAGTATTTTTGCGAGATTCAGACTGAACACAATGGAAATTCCTCTATGTCACGACAGCTTAGACAGTCAAGTTAGCAATGGTTTAAAATAAAACTGATAACCTGTATTGAACAATAACAGCATCTCTTCATTTTCTCATTGCTTACTACTCTTAGGACTCTCTGAATTGACTCATTCCAAATGGAAACCCCAGCAATTCAACCCAACCAAATGCTTCAGGGTAAAGCTGTAGGAGCTCTAAATATCTGGGACCCTTATAAAACACTCCTCATATTTTAACTTGTTTTACTTTTAAAGCCTATTTGAGGTGATAATGTGAATGAACACTTAGTGTTTTCAGTAGATAAGAAATAGGATATTTAATTTGTGCAAATGTTATTCTGGGCTAGAATATTAGAAAATGGTTAATGTAAGAAATGGAAACTATAAAGTGTGATTATAGCACACCACAGTGAGTCAACACACCCACCCTGAGTCCTGCCACTAAAGAAAATCAAAATTATCTTCTTAGTAGGCATGTGCAATCCATGTATAATCCACATTGTATTTATGAGAACTAATGGGTTACAAAACAGTGACTTGTTTAAGGTCATTTGTGGCAGAGATAATCTGACTCACGCCTCCTGAGCCCAAGCCTGGGGTTCTATCTGTGACATTGTGTCTCTTGGTTCTTCCACTGATGGCAACATCTGTGCCAAAACCTAATCTCTGTTTGGTAATCTACAGTGGAAAAAGTGTTCCTACAGTGATATGATTTGGTACATCATCTGATACCTCTTACTTGAAAAATATTTCTAAACTTTGAGGAAAATAATTTTAAAATTTATAGTAGATACCATTTAACTTGGAAATACCAAATGTCATATGCTGTGGCAGATGTGCTCCATCCTTCACCTCTCACCCACATAATAACCATGTAAAGAAGTTACTATTACTTTAGAGATGAAGCAACTGAGGCAGCAAGTAGTTAAATAATTTGTCTAATGCTGGAAAGCTATCAATAACTCTGATCTATTTGGATCCAAAGTGGAGGCCCAGATGAAAAATAAGTCTTCATATACTGAGCTTAATATGTAGGAATATTACAGATTCCTTTTTGCTCATGAGACATGCTAGGGCTGTGCATTTCTCTGGAAATTAGTCTTCTGTTGATTGAAATACATTAGAAATAAGTGATCATTGTTCTTGCTTAATGTTCAAAGTAAATATCAATAATTCTCCAAAGGAAGGGAACATCAACAATTAAATTATCTTCAGTTAATTATCTTCTCTCATATTTTGGAATCTTTTGTTGCTTCTAGGGCTTTGGAATAAAACTAAAACTTGTGATTACATTCCTTGCACTTTGTCAACACAGTATAAGTATTTGAAGTTGGCTTTACTAGAGCTTCAATGAACAAAAAGATGGGGGAGGATGGAGAGACATAAAGAAAGAGAAAGGAAAGAAAAAATAAAACAAAGTAACATGTTGAAGATGACTGTGAGAAAGTCTTAAATCACTGACATGTATTCAAAAGGAAGAAAATCAATCCAAGGTAAATATGCTTTTCGTTCTTCCCGTCTTTGATAAGAAGGCTTTGCATGGGTTTTGCTTTTAGTCCTGCTGTGTTCCGTAAGATATTTGAGAGCGTTCTTCTTTCCACTTAGAGCTGCTGTAGTGTGATGAGGAAGTGCTTTCAAGTTATCTAGAACTGAGTTCAAATCCCACATCCACCAGTGCTGTGACTTTAAGCATTTTGACCATAAAAGAATGTTTTCATTCATTGATTGTCTACGATGTGGTCTCAGACGGAGCGGAGTATGCAAAGAGGAATGCACAGAAAGTCTGGAAAGGAAACAGAACCAGCCCATTGTGACCTGGCGGAGTAAGTGCTACGTGAGAGGCGCTGAAGGAGCAAGAGGAGCACTGTCTAAGCAAGGTCCCGGTGGGCGTCTGCAGGTGTTGACAGCTTCCTCAGGCAAGGAAAGCAGGAAGACGTCTTTCTGGTCCAGAGATTTGCAAAGGTGAAGACCCAGTTGTTTGAAGAACTGCCGTGGTCTCACGGGGTCGCAGCTGAGGAGGCGAGGTGGCCCCAGAAAGTGAGACGACGTATATGAAGTGCCAAGTACAGTTCCGACACTTACCTGGGCTCAGTAAATGTTGGTTATTCCCCTCCCCTCGGCTGGTGCCTCGGGTGGACCCCAAACACCCTCCATGCTCACCCTTATTATGGGTCCTTCCTTTGAATCTCACCTTGAAAAACACCCTCCTGAGACTCCCCTGTCTCCTCAAACCTGGCCCTGTGTACTGGCCCAGTCACTGCTCTTGGAGGATGCACACATCCAGTTCGGGCCACTTGGGTCCCTCCCTTCAAGGAGGAGCAGCCCCTCAGAGTCAGTCCTGTGTGCTCAGTTGCACACGGCGTTACCTGGTGTTACCTGCTTATTCATGGACTCAAGGATATTGGCCTTTTCTCCCAAAGGAAAATGAATTGCTCTCCACATCAGGGAACGCTTCTGAATCACCTGTTCCCTGCCAACACCTAAGATAGTCATCAGCCACCAAGTTCTCTTGGAACAGCAAATGCCAATGTATTCCATTTCTGCCCCAGGCACAGGATACCCCTAGAAAAATGGTTTCCTTTCCCTTTTCCTTTCCTTTATTGTGTTTTTCTTCAACTTCTTTTTTAAATGTCCATCCAGGCATTCAACAATTACCAACCACTATGATGGAAGAGTAACCTGGGGAATGCTATGTACATTTCTGTGTATAGTCTATTCCTGAAACACTCACCTTCTGCCTTCTAGGTTACACTTTTTCTTTGTGTTTACTTTAATTTTTTTTCTCACTGGTCCTTTTTGATTATGGCTCAGATGTACTTCTTCTTGAGTCCCTTAAAATGTTTGACCCTTCAGCTTCCACCCTTGGGACCACCCCACCTGACTGACTTCATCTACTCAGAAAGCTTCAGCCACTATATGCCCACTGGTTTTGATCTTCCCCTGGGCCTTTCCTCTAGAATATTCTGGCTAATTCTGCCCAGTGGGCACCTTTCCAGGCAAACACTGTGCCCCACATTGAACAGTGACAGCATCTGCTAAACCTCCTCCCCTTCCTGCAAGTCCTCTATCTATTCAGACAGTAGCTCACATGCAACAGGGACCAGGTACCATGCCAAACACTTTATAGACATCATCCTACACAGTCCTTACAGTATTTCCATGAGATTATTGCTTTCATTAGCTCCATATCACAGATGAGGAAGTTAAAGCACATAGAGCTCATGTGGCTTGTCCTAGGTCACACATCATGTAAGCTGCCGGGCTGGATTTGACACTACCTGTCACCCTGAGCCAGACCTCAGTACTTAGTCACTACATTCTTCATCCTTGAAGTCTTCCAAGCTAAAAGGCTAAAAGTCATCCTTCTCTCTACTGTGTTCAATTTGTCTTCAAGACTCCTTGATCCAATTTTAGATATGCCTTTCACACCGGGTCCTGCTTTCTAGCTTGTTCTGGCTGTCATTATTTGCTGCCCACACAATTGCAAATAGCATCCAGTATCTCTCCCTTGCAGCCACATCTTCCAACTTTAGTACTTACTCCACGTACCAGCACAATTATATTTCCAAAGGGAAACCGACAAACAAAGCAAACAACAAAACAAATATTAGCCACTCAATCCTCAACGTGAAAATGAAACCAACAAAACTGTGGCTGGCTGCTAGTTGCCCGGTGGAAAAGCAAGCTCCTTCTCAATTTATCACCTGCCTTCTACTCCGGCTGCATTTCCTGCATCTGCATCTTCCCGCCTTTCATCTTAGAGTCCAGCTGCGTCAGCTGTCTCAGAGCCCCTCCCTGCTGCATGACATGTCCTGTCCCTCTGCCTTTGCACATGCTGCTCACTCTTCCCGGAAGGCCGTTCTCCTGGCACTTCATGCCCGTCCTGCAAGTCTGCTCAAAGGTCAGTTATTCTGAAAGCTCTCTCACCTTCTTGAGAGAGTGACATGCTCTTGCTCCAGTGACTCAACATTGCTGTGTGCATATACTTCATAAACTCATTTATCTATTTGTTCGCACATCGAAGAGTGGATACCTACTATGTGCCAGGGAGTAGACCAGGGGCGAGAGACACAGGAAAGATTCAGACATCCTCCTGTCCTTACCGAGTTCCCATCTACTGGCACACTGAATTATTTTATTTCTGCTTAATTTTCTGTCTCATCATTTCCATAATAGGCACTATATGTTACCAGCAGCTTGCATGTGGTTAGTACAAATATAAGTATGACAGAGCTCCTTCTCTAAAGGAGTTTATAGTCTCAGTAGGGGAGTTAACATGAATAAAAATAATGATGACACAAAAGGCTGTGGCTGGTGTCATAAGACAAAGCAGGGTATGGATTTAACAATTCGTTTTTCTTCTTCTTCCTCTTCTTCACGTGTCTAGTTGCAGCTGAGAACAATCTGCTGTCGGCACTGAGAGTTAATAATGGAGATGGACTTTTTTAGATCCTGATAAGAAACTCATAGAGTAATATTAGGATATGCATTGAGCTAAGACATATGAGCAATGTTTTAAAATAAATCTTATCGTTACTAGAATCCCTTATCCTCTCCAAAATTTATTTCAGCAACCCAGATGCTATGCAGCCAGATGACCATTTACCTACTGTTAAACCAAGTGCTACCTCTGGGTGATGACTACTGTGGAGTCTGATAGGCAGACAACTTGATATGCTTCCAATCAATACCTGGCTATTGACTGCCCAATGGAAGAAGCACTATAGCAGGCTTGGGAGAGGAAGAAAGCTGACATCCTCTTGCAAAGCTGAAAAATGAGCTAAAGGGCATTGTTAGGATGTCAGAGAAGCTACACTGCGGAAAGGGATTAGCAGAGGTTGAGAAGTGGTGAAGGGACCTTGAGCAGAGCCCACGTGGATGTCGTCAGAGAAGATATTGAGAAGATCAAGGACAGCCCCACACGAGAGGATGATAAGTAAGTGTTTGAATCACTTATTGAATCTGTGCAATGTGAGAATAATCATTAAATTCATAGTTACGGACACCAGATGTGCTTCCAAAAGGTGCTTGTTGAGTGATAAAAGAAAATTCTGTGGAAATAATCTTAGTCCTATTATACAAGTCATCTAAAAAAACCCACTTTAAAAAAAAAATCTGAAGCTCACCATGAGGATCAATGGTAATATCCGTCTCAATATGCAACTGGTACCGAAAAAAGACATGCCAAATAGTTTTGTACGTTATAATAAACAATGCTTGCAGAGAAGGTGAAACAAGATCTCAGAAAATAGTGATCAGAGTATAAATTATACTAAGAGTTTAGGAAGGCAAGTTGGAAATACGAATCAAGGCCCTTAAAACTACTCAAAATCTTTGGCTCCATAATGCCATTTCTGAGGCTAGTTCAAGTAAATAATTGAACTTGTGAGGTTAAAATTACTTAAGCACAAAGATGTTCAAAATAGTGTTAATTACAATAACAAATATTTGGAAAAAACACAGGACCCTTTCCCCACCAAAAAATATTAAAATCATTGAGTATAAAAACAAAAATGTCACTGGACTATTTATTATGGAGTTATTAAAGTGATATTTTTAGATGTTACAATGGCATGTTAAAAGCTCCGGGAAGTGCATTTTGATTTTTTCTGGAGGAAAGTGCTTTACAGGAATCCCATCTGGGTTTCAGGAATGATTGGCTAGAGTTACTCATGTTTTCCTTACTGGAGTCAAACACTTGTAATGTCCCACAGGATAGCTTATATATTCCTACCACCATGCCTTGCCCTTGGCAATCCTCCTGTTTTCAGTGGGCTTCACTTTTCCTTTTTGCTATTCCAATTTTAACTGTCCTTCAAGTCCTAAGTCTCTACTTCCTTTCACAGTGCTCTCCTGATGATTCTGGAACACAGAAACTTTTCATCTTTGAGTCTTGTAGAGCTGCATTTTCAATCATCATCTCACACTTTCCTACTCTCTCAAGCAATATGAAGGATGTCATGAATGTTCTATCACCAAATTTATATACAGAAGTTTGCAAATATCTTACTTGTCTGAGAGAACAAATAAGATGTAGGGATTAAACTCTGGTATCTGCAGCCATATTCCCTTGGCTACAGTCCCAGCCTCCACCACTTATTCGCCGTGCAGCCTTGTGGAAGCTATGTAACTTCTCCAGGCCTCAATGTCCTCATCTGTAAAATGGGGATAATAATACTATCCATCTCACTCTATCATTTTGTTGATATATAGATTTCTATCTATCTGTCTATGCACTAATCTCCCACAAACAAAACCTGTTCCTTTAGATCTTAATTTGTATTCCTAAAAAGGGGACATGGTTTACCCTGAGCAAGACATACCCTGACTACTTAGCAGTTTGGCTTCAATTATGTAACCTCCTGAATTTGCACACTGGATACAGCTGCCTCTGGTGGTAATTGACTCCTGCGGTCTGAGGATACTGAACCTTGCTTGGGTTGCCAGGGCTCGATCTGGCCTGCGAGCATTGTTTACCTCTGTTGAATAGGACACGACCTCAAGGAGAAATTTCCTAACCCTAACAACATACAACATAGAATAGTGTCCAGTGGCACTTTCTGGGGCAAGGGATGGCCCAAGTTTTGTCCTGATACACGGAAGCTGCCACAGATTGGCTAGGAATGCCCCCCACACTCATCACCTCCTTCTTAAAGGGGTGATTTGGAAAAATGTGTGTTTGAAAAGTGACCTAACTTACATACGCAAGTTTGTATGTGTCTTCAGCTAAGGAGGAAAGAAAATTGAGAGGGAATGAAAATATCTCTACTGTCAATAGCAGCCTGCTGTGTCTAAAGACGGGGAGGTTCCACGTTGCTGTTCCTTCGAGAGTCCAGTGTGCCGTCCTCACCCAGCCTCCTCCCTTATCCACAAGGCTGGACAAAAAGTTAATCCCCTCCGCCCTAAGTCAGTCCTACTGGCTCACACTTACTGAATAAAACGTACCAATACAAAAACAAAAACAAAATGCCTATCCTCAAAGAGCTTGAAAAAACTAACGAAATACTCAAGAAGTGATCATTTTTACATATTATAGCTATTTATCAATCTCAAGAACTTGAATTTATTGTCCCGACTGTAGACCATTGCTCCAACAAAACATGTCTCAACATGCCAAGGATTCTGTCGTTTCCACGGAGCCGGCCTGGCGGCGTGTTTGTCTCTGTTTCTACCCGAGGGCATCCTGGGTACCACCTGCATCGCAGCAGCTCTCACCTCTGCTGTCCCTGCGGGGGGCACATGCCTGCTGAGGGCACGAAAGCATCCATGGATTCCGTCAATTTAAAAAGTGACTCAAAACAATAGTCCTCACCCAATCAAAGGACGAGGAAGTCAATTAGAGGGAGGACAAACTTTTGAATTGCCCAGGCATCCAAGGTGTGCTTGCCAGACGTCACAGACATCCAAGTGCCTTTGATTTGTCCTGGCTGGGTGCCCAGAAGGGGAGACAAAGTTTCATGAAGTTGCAGCCCACAGTGTAGGCACTGAGCAATTTCACAGAAAGGGGAATGGGAAAGTGTTTAAAAAAATGATATTTTTAAGGCTTTGTATGTTGAGTATCTTGCTCATCAGCCTTGACAGTGTTCCTTTAAAAATCAGCACTTCACCTCCATTGATTTTCAACTTCACACTTTTTCTAAAAAAGCTAGAAATTTTCTATTTTTAGCCTGATAGATGCAGTAAATTAAAGGAGAGCAGCATCCATAGAAATGAACTCCTCAAAAAATTGTTACATTACTTTTGGAGAAAATGAGCAGAATAAGAGAATGTCATACTGTGATTTGGCTGAAATTTGGTTTGCTTTGACTTAAATCTTCTTCAGGGTTCTGCTGTCTTGCTGTTAAATGAACGACCATCCCGGCTTCCTCTGCACTCCCAGGAGCTCGGCCCTGACTCTGGGCAGCTGTGTGTGTCCTGCAGTATTTCTGCACAGGTACATGCTGTTCTTGGCTATTTGAGGCTAATATTTCTAGAACCAGATGTAAAACCTATGGATTGGTATTTATTGGGAACCTTACGTAAATCATGTAATTTTAGCCTTAGATGAGGCCAAAAGAATTAGTTCTCCTTGATAGGATTTGTGGGGAAAAAAGGAGCTTTAAAATGATAAAATTATGGACTTACTAAGTGTAAGAGCTAGGTAAAATTTAAATTTAATATCTCTCATTCCACTGTTCTCTTCGCTATTCCAAATTTTTAAATAGAAAAATTTAAATAAGATATTTTATTATAAAAGCAAACAATGTTTTTCATTTCCCCAGGCAATTAACATAAATGACAACATTATGCCCTGATGGCCAGTGGCCCGTTTCTTCTCTGATTTGGTCAAACTCTTCTGTGGCCATCACTGGTGAACGCTGTGTTCCAAGGCACAGAAGAGGCCATGGAACGGCTGAGAGGTTTCAGGGGGGAGTGTCAACATTGCTCATCCTCGATCAGTCTGATTCCAGCCAAGCTGGCACCTGCCACATCTCTTTTGCATCCCTGAGTGCCAGCCCTGCCATAGCAGGCATGCGAGAAAGCCTGTTAGATCCTTCCCTGGGTGATGGCTCTCACTGGAGTACTCAGAATAGCTCCAGCCCTTGGCTTGGCTCTTCCGTCTTTCTAAAAGATCCTTCTCCCACCCCTCTACCTTCTGAGCCAATTTCAAATTTCTCATTTTCCATGATATCTCCTACAACTACAGCCAGAACTTCCAGATATGCCTTTTTCAATAACACTTCAGTGCATTTCGCCCAGTTAGGCACACAATTCTCTAAATGGTGGCTCTTCTCTATTTTGTCATATGTTTTTGTTTGGTGGTCGCAATAAGACAATAAAGTCATAAGAATCTGGGCTCATATTCTTCACTTATTTTTGCTCCTTATTCCTCACTGTTGGTATAGCCTAGCCCCCCTCACTCTGCCCCTTCTCCTCCTTCCCCCTCACCTCAGCATCCCCCAGCCCTGCGGAACTATGTGCAGATTCAGACTTTCTGCAGAAGACCATAATGTTTTATGCTTCCTTGTTTCTTTTCTTCTAAATATCCTTCCTCCCTGCCACGCCTAACCCCCCCGCCATATTCCTCCTACAAGATCAGCTCAGACTTTCTATTTGGAGTCACTGTAACACTGAAATTGACAGGTCGTCATCAGCACTGATCACCAACATCCTGGTTCTGTTGTCTCACATTCCGCAGGCGGTAAAATCACATTGCAGCCCGTATTGAAGTTGGGGGTGCCCATGCGACTTTATTTGGCCATTGGAATGTGGGAGTGTAAGTAATATTTGCTACTTCCAGGTAGGAGCTTTTAAAAGCTAGCACATGCTAGCTTCCTTCCCCGTGTTTCCCTCTCCCTACCATAGTTCCATTCCAGACGATGGAACCTCTGTTACCATCCAAGAATGAAGACAATTTGGAAGAAGGGCCCCTACCAATGTGTGATGGGCATGTAACATAGATATGGCACGGCCACTTGTTACCTAGACCACTGAGATGTTGTTCATTACAGCAGCATGACTTAGCCCATCAAGACAATGCAATTGAATTAACAGCCCCCCTCGTGTTACCTCTACCTCAACACATATTCAACTGTATTGTCACTGCCTCGTTTCCTGTTTGCCTTGCTGCTGGATCACAAACTCCGTGAGCACGTGGCCTATGTCCATGCGTCCTCCATGCCCACCACAGTGTTTGAGTATAGTATTCTCTCAAGAAACACATGTTGAATAAATGAATAAAAAGTGCCCACCCCATGCCAAATACATCCTGACATTAACAATGGTATTCCTGAAGTTCTGCCCACTCCTCTGTGTGCAAACTGTAAATCTACTCACGGTTATGGCAGGTGGCACCAGTGTAACTTGTGTCACTGCAGTTACAGTAGAAAGTAGTCCAGGACTGGGAGCAGCTTCCTCCGTGTTCACAGTAGTTTGGCAAACACCTAACGAGAAAAAACACAAAAGCAGACAAAGTAAACTCAATCAGTTGACATAAAGGGGAAAACAAAAATGTCTTGTAGCCACCTGCATGAATTAATAATGGAAATTGATCTGCTGTACTTGTATACCTGTGTCAGACTTAAATGACATCAAAATAATACTAATATTATGTTTTTACCACAAGAGGCAGCTCTACCTTGATTTAGTGGGTAATGAAAGTCTCAGAGTGGATTTAGGTATTTAAGTGAAGGATTTTAATATTGGGGCAAATTCGCATTGACTTAAAGTTAATTTGAAGTGTTCAGAATCCGTAAGGTTTTCCATTTACTATAGAACAAAATGTATAAATGTAATAATTTTACATGTTTGAATGGTTTTGCATTTTTAAGGGAAAGGGGAAAGGGGTAGATAATTGAGGTCACTGGCTTCATGCTTCTCTTTTAGGGGATGGCCAGGTATCTATTTTAAACTACACGAGGACAACATGAAACTTGTAAAGGTGATACCCATTCATCTAACATGCAAAGAAATGCTATCATTTTTAAAAGTGCCAAATGCCATTCTTACAATAAGGCTGTCTTGACTTATGGTCAAAACAATATGTCTATTCTAAAAAATATTTTCACCACAAGCATTAAAAATTCTCCAAAACATTTATATAATTTGAATAAATAATCACACTTAGATGACTCTATCTTAAGGGTAATGTTTAAAATATAAACCTATATATGTTAATGAGTGTTATTCACAATGGCGACATTCACAATGGTAAATAATGTAAGCATTCAGCATTAGAAAATCAGGAAACACGTAGTACACAAAATTAACGGGCCATCATAAAACTGCAACAAATGATGTGGACAAAAAAGATTTTAATAGACTGGGATTAGATTAAGGGAAAATTTAAGATATGAAGCATCAACATAACAAAATACTACACACATTTTATAAATTTCAGAAATGGTGGGAAGAAAAAACATCAAGAGTTATTGGGCGAAGGGGGGAGGCAATGCTCAGTCCTGGACAGGGCGGGGGCTGTGGGGAGGCTGACATCTGAGTCCCAATCTCGTTCACTGCGTGGCGCCCGTGGGTCACTCTGCACCTCTTATGCTCCTGCCACTAAGAAATGGCCTGGCAAGTGCCCAATGAGTGTAGTGAATAAGATCAGGAGTAGAAGCAGTGATAAATACCAGGATTCTTGAAAACAATCTTTATAGAGAGTCTGAGAGAAAAAAGAAAAAAATTCTATGAATTTAAAAAGAGAGAGGGTGTGAGCGATGGAGTTTCAGAAGTGGTGTAATACAATAAATGGGTTCATTGCGGAGCCTCTGACACTCTGAGGCAGCAAAAGTAGGATGATTTACTCTAAATGTCCTACATAGGTAGAAAACCCTCCAGCGGCGATTGTTTCAAAGCCCAGAAACTAATATCCCTGCATATGTTCAGACGCATTATTAGAAATTTTCTGCTCAGCACAGCAAACATACAATTGTGCTGACAGGGCTTATGTTTGGGAAAAGTTTGTTGATAACATCATGGCCCCAACTATGGCTTAAAGAACAGGAAAAAATATCCAGTGATTTTGAATTTTGCATTGGAATGTGTTCACAAAAACCAACCAAACAAATAAACAAACAAAAAATGTGTTCCACTCCCTTTCCAAATTCTACACTTCCTCTTGGTTCCCACCCGCTCTCCTGGTCGTGGGGGAGACGAAAGCACACAGGCTTGTCACTCAGGTGATCTGCAGTCCCTGTCCCCCTCTGAGCTGTTGCTGTGGAGGGACTTCCAAGAGCTTGGAGCATCGGCGTCTCCATCTACAAGGTCCGAGTAAGGAGCTCTCTTCCAGGCTTGCCTTGAAGGAAGCCTGAGGAGCTAGCACTGTTTGGAACCCCTGTCCCCACATCCTTCTTTTGCATCCACGCTCCCTGTTTCTGAGCACGGCTTCCCTGCAGTTTCCCTTGTGCCACATTTTCCTCTTCCAAAGCTACAAGTTCTTCTATGACCCCTCTATACCTACTTTCACCCCGTCCCACCTTACTTCCCCCAATGCACATGTGCACATGCGCGCGCACACACACACACACATACTCTCTGTCTCATTTCCATGATTAGCAAATAATGGTATTAATGTTGCTCTCCTCTCAAAAAAAATGTACTGTTTTAAGAATGAAAAACTGAGCAAAGCGAAGTCAGTAGGTGCTATCCTTTAGTTCTTTTGGTTTCAGCCCCAAGAAAGTTCAGGGTTGCCTCTTTTTGGTGGCTGAAGCTATAAGGTAAAAAAACTTAGACATTCTTTGGCTGTGTCTTCAGCTGTAAGAAGAAAGTTTGCCTGCAGTGAGACAGAGACAGAACAGCAACAACACCACAAACCCGTCGACGCGGGGCATGCGTCGAGAGGACGGCACCCTGAAAGCATCTCTGTGGTCGGTTCTTGCTCTCAGGATTCGGTCGCAACCCCGAACGTCTGGGCCAGCTGTTGGAATCTGCACTGGATTCTGTGAGATAACCAGAGAGCTTTCCAGAAAAATCCTCCTTTCAATCAGGCTAGTTTGAGTTAGGATTCTCTTACTTTCAACTAATAGAATCTTAACTTTTTGTAAGACAGCATCCTATAATTACCCCCCTCATTTTTCTTATATTCTACACTTTAAAATATCTATAAAACTCAAGATTACCACATCTAGTCAGGCATGCAAAGTGGGGGGCCTTGGGGGAAAGCCATAAAAAATATCTGGGCAGCTTGAACACATCTTTAATAAGCCTCACATGGACCTCATTTTGCAGTGTTAATAAACACAATTTAGCAACAAAAATCTAGACCAGAAACTTATTCGTCTATGGTCATTCAAAAAAACAATGATGTATTTCCGGGAGGGAAAAAGAGTCCTTGGGTAAGGGGAAATCGAATATTCTTAGAATGAGACAAAAAGTGAACGAGCACTTGCTGAGCTGCCTTCGAGCTTGGTTCATTTTGGCTCAGCGCACACCGTGATTAGAAAAACTCATCTGTGAAGTAGATGCTTGAAATAAAAGATGCATAAGCCCAATTTGCTCATTTAAAAAGGGCAGTTTTACGAGTATAATTTCCATATTCTTTAATCAGTTCATTTGAACTGGTGTTTTGTTTCATTTTCTCTCCACTTGGCATACACTGAGCACTGAAGACATGAACCCAGAACAAGCACAGCACAGAGCTACTGTAGCGAAAAAAGTGCATTACATGCAAGGGGACTCACTCTCTTAGGTGTAAGGCTCTTAATTAAAACTTCTAGGAGATAATCACTCTGAACGTTACTTTCTAAAACCCCAATGAAATTGCACATATAACTGGATCCGGATGGACGTGGCTTCCTTTGCTGCACAATGTTTAACAAAACGGCTTTCTGCATGGACACAATAACTTTCCTCGTAATTTCAAAAGCTCAGGTAAACTAATACAGAGATGTACCCAGTGAAGACTAAGACAGTGTGGCAGACACACTGGAAGCTGTTTGCCTCTCTATAGAAGCAGAATGTGCATAGTTTTAAGGGAAGTGAAAAAAACAATTGAAAGAAAGGCAGAGAACAGTTAGAAATGAAAGGACAGAAAAAAAATCGTAGGCCAAAAATCATTATCACATGATAATTTATCATTTTCTCCCAAATCAAAATGTCTTCCAAAGGAGAAGCATCATTGCTGGGTGGGGCTGGGACAATTCCAGGTAACAGATAAGGTGGGAAGGTTCACCGGAGTGGCTAAGGGACTCTCAGGGGTAGAACTCAGCCTCCAGGGGTATATGGTTCAGGCACCATTGTTGTTGTTTTGTGTTGTATTTCGTTGTTCACAAGAGATGAAAAGGAACAAAATATTTCTCTTTAAAGGTTGAAGCATAGCAATGGAGACCGTTAAAGAAACAGGATCCCCACCTCTCACCTCCCACAAAAATCAACTCACGGGGGGTAACAGACTTAAACCTAAGGCATGAAACCGTAGGAATTGTAGAAGAAAATGTTGGAAAACCTCTCATAGACATCAGCCTAGGCAAAGAATTTATGAAGACCTGAAAGGCAATCACAGCAACAACAAAAATAAATAAATGGGACCTGATCAAATTAAAAAGCTTCTGCACAGCCAAGGAAACAATTATTAGAGTGAATAGACAACCTACAAAATGGGAGAAAATATTTGCATGCTATGCATCCAATAAAGGGCTGGTAACTAGAATCTACACAGAGCTTAGGCAAATCAGCAAGAAAAAAAAAATCAAACAACCCCATTAAAAGGTGGACAAAAGCCATGAACAGAAACTTTTCGAAAGAAGACAGACTAATGGCCAACAAACATATGAAAAAATGCTCAACATCTCTAATCATCAGGGAAATGCAAATAAAAACCACAATGAGACATCACTTAACTCCAATGAGAATGGCCTTTATTAAAAAGTCCCAAGACAACAAATGTTGACATGGATGTGGAGAGATAGGAACACTCTTACACTGCTGGTGGGACTGCAAACTAGTGCAACCTCTATGGAAAATAAGGAAATACCTCAAAGAACTGCAACTAGAACTACCATTTGATCCAGCAATCCCACTACTCGGAATTTACACAAAGGAAAGAAAGACATTCTATTAAAAAGACACCTGCACTCAAATGTTTATAGCAACACAATTCACAATTGCAAAGATGTGGAAACAACCCA
This sequence comes from Lemur catta, assembly GCF_020740605.2. Lineage (NCBI taxonomy): Eukaryota > Metazoa > Chordata > Mammalia > Primates > Lemuridae > Lemur > Lemur catta. The sequence continues at coordinate 97,257,335 of NC_059135.1, read as the reverse complement.
AGTGCCCATCAATCCATGAGTGGATTAATAAAATGTGGTATATGTATACGATGGAGTACTACTCAGCCATAAAATAAATGATGAACTTCTCTTGTATTAACTGGATGGAGCTGGAGACCATTCTCCTAAGTGAAGTATCACAAGAATGGAAAAACAAGCACAACATGTACTCACCATTAAATTGGAACTAATCAATCAACACTTATGTGCAGATATGGAAATAATATTTGCTGGAAGTCAAGCTGGTTGCGGGGCAGAGGGGAGAGGTAAATTCACTCCTAACGGGTACAATGTACACTATCTGGGGAATGGGCACAGTTATAACTGACTCAAACAGTACAAAAGAAATTTGTGTAACCAAAACATTTTTACACCTATGATATTCTGAAATAAAAAATAATAATTTAAAAAACAAGTATACATGAAACTTTTATTAAGAGAGATCATCTTCTGAGCCATAAAAGTTAATAAAATTAAAAAAAAAAAAGAAACTGCTTCAAAGCAGGGAGAGAGGTTTACAGGATGATGGGCAATTGAGCCACTTTTTAGACTAGAGGCAGAAATTCCTTAAAATTTAAAAGAGAGTCCAATTTCTAGCACCCTGGCCAGCACACTTCCAGCAGGAAACATTCTCTCTAGACTGGCATTAGGAAGAACAAAAGGACCCCTGAGTTTTCCTCCAGAAAGATCCAAGTCGTCATTTCCCTATAACTTAGCTTTAGCTGGGGCTGAGCCGAAGTTCCCGGCCGGGCAGAGGGGTCTGGGAGAGTGCTGGGAAAAGCCATGGAAATCAAGATAGCTGGGGAAATGCAGTCAGTATGTTTGTTTCTAATTTTGAAAATTTCACAGAACAGATAAACATTTTTGGCTTCTCTAAACAAAAATCAGATTACTGAACAAGGGTCATAGCAAATCTCATGACTACACCCCGGAACCTCCAAGTTTGTATTTTGAGTTCAGTCCTCTCTCCTAATTCCAGACTGCCTGCTGGACAGCTCCACTGGGTGTCTAATGGATACTTGGAACTTTGTAAACCCAAACCTGACTTTCTGTCTTCTCCCCCGCCCTGTCCTCTCCCCCCACCCGCTCCACCTGCATCCTTCACGATTGCACTGGATGGGCAACACCGCCCTTACCCATGTCCAGGCCCCGGAACCTGGAGATCCTCTCCTCTCACAGCCTGCTTGCAAGGAGTGAGCGAGCCCTGCTGGCTGCTCCTTCAGGAGCTGACGTGCACCCGACCGCCTCTCACTCCCTCTCCTGATGCAGCTGTGGTCTGAGCCACCAGGATCTCTTACCTGAGCCACTGCAATTATCAGCTAACTGGTCTCCCAGCTTCCATCCTTGACCCTCTCAGTAAATTCCCAACACAAGAGCAAGGGGCATCCTTTAAACCCTAGGGCAGATCTTATGAAGGCCCTTGCCACTGACTCCCTATTGTATTCAGAGTAAAAGCAACATCCTGAAAATGACCTACCAGTTTTTACTAATCTTCATGCCCCTGAATTCACCCCTGCTCCCTTCCCTTTTCTGCAGTTGCCCCAGCCATGTTGAGCTCTTTGTTGTCCCCAGAGCACACCAGGGATGCTCCTTTGTCAGGGTCTTCACACTGAAATCCCTTCTCCCCAGAATGCTCTTCCCAGATGTCCACATGGTCCATGGCTATGTCTTCTCAAGTCTGTGCTCAAATGTCACCTTCTCAAGGAGCCTAGCACCATTATGCTACTTAAAGTCGCAACCCTTCCTCACTGGATATCTCCAGTCCCCTTTCCCTACCACATTTGTTTGTCCTTATCATTTACTGCCTTTGAACACATTGGATACTGTGCTTATGCATTACATGCGTGATTTGTGTCTGTCTCCCTGAAAACGAATGTGAGCTCCATACGGGCATTGCCTGTTGTCTGTTTGGTTCACTAATGTGCCCACAGTAGTAAGCAGGACAGGCACTCCACAAATGGTTGTTGATTGAGTGAATGAGTGGGCGGGTGAGTGGACAGACATTTCTGGGGTGCAGAGCCCGTGAGACTGCCCTCTGCTAGCTAAGCCTCTTCAGTCAGCCACTGCCCGGCTGGCCTTCACCTGTTTACAAATGACCCTCTTGCCCCTGAGCAGCACAGCAAGAGCTGAGCAGGAAAGAGGAGACACAGGAGCCTCACCTGGGTGGTGAGGAAACAGGAACAGGCAAAGAGAGAGGAGCCTTCTGTGCAGCCTCTGGGAGTGGCAATTGCGAGAGGGAGAGAAACTCAGATTCAGAGGATACAGTGAATTGGAGGCTCTTAGTAGTCATTTAGGGCTGCAAATAAATGACGCAGTTCCTTTTGATTACTTATGACAATTGAGCTGTATTGTTGGGCCCTCATAACTTTATCACCAAGCACTTAGAAAGATAATTGTCCTTAAATTGGATCAGAAGCAGAATCCTTTTGCATGATGCATCTTAGAGCTCCTTTTGGGAAATATCTAGCATTCCTGATGAAATCTGTGTGCAATTTTTGATAGGTTTTAATGAGAAAAAAGTCTACTGAAAAATTCAATTTACTCATCTGGCTCACCTTGATTCTTGTACCTGTAACCAGATATTCAAAAATGTAATAATCTTAAACCAGCATTATGACTATCCCAATAATATTTAACCAAACATAATTTTTTCTGTCTAGTCTCCTACCAAGAGGCAATCTCAATCTCTGTTTTCTTAAAGGCTTTTCTCTTGCCAAGGAGCTTGAAGAAAACTTTGACACGTGCTCACAATTGCATCTGAGATGTTGCTTTGACAGTTGTACTTTCCCTGTTTTACAGATGAAGAAAGCGAGACTAGATGAGGGTAAATAACTTGTCCAAGTATGATGCGACAGAGTCAGGAAGGCAAGCCATGCCACCTGTCACCGAAGCACTGTGTATCCTCCTTCTACCAAATGCCAGATCATCTCCTTAGAAGCGAGCTCTCGGCACCCATCTGAGGGCATCGTTTCTGCCAGAGTGGGGGCGGGCAGCTTTGTGTAGCTCGCCTGGTGGTTCCAGATACTGTTATGTAACTTGGAGCTGTGAGTTTAGATGTTTTAAAGATATTTTTAGTAGGAAAAGAGATCTTAACAATATGACAAACGGATTAATTGGAAATATATAAAACTGAACTAGAGAATAAAATACATATTTATTACATAATTAGCATAACAATGTACAATTCATTCTGTAAATTCTCTACAATGAGAATGGGAGGTTTCAATTCCATTTTCAATCCCTCTTCACTGCTAATTTGTGAACTCTTTAAAATAAATTAACCAAGAAGACAGCCCCTGCCCCTGTCCTGCTTTTAAATTTCAGATTTTTCAGATGACAAGAGACTTTTTCTGTATCTTAAGCCTATCTGAGTAAAAGTGGTTGTTTCATTGTTCTTAATACTAATGTAAGAAAACGTGGGGCTCTGCCTGCTTTCAGTAGGATATTATTATACCACTGTAATCCAAAGTCATTTAACCTATCCAGCATTTTATTGCATATTATTTAAAATAAACTTAAGAGTTGTATAATTATTCCCATACATGCAGAAAAACGCAAGAGCTCATCAATGCCTATTAAGCACATCCGTGTGGTTAATAGATCCATCTTTGGTCTGTGAATCCAGGGACATGGGCTCCACGACCAGCCGGCTGTGGATGTTAGGGGACCTCCACTGCGTGCCGACTCACAGGGACCACCGTGCTCCATCCGAGTCACCCACAAGGATTACACCCGAATCTGTATCACTTAGCATGTTAAGCGTCTTCCTTAGGTATGCAATTTTTAAGACCAGAAATTTCTGAATTCAGTTTCAAAAGTTTAAGATAATCAAAACCACAGGATGAATGTTTGGGGGTAAAGAAGAAATATGGTCTTGAGAGAGAAAAATGGTTCTAAAGTTGGTTTCAGCCAGAAACTTCTGTGCAATGTAATTTCCATCGTACTGGGAAGAAATTAGAATTCCTTACTTTAAAGAAAATACTTAAGCATATTTATGATGGGTTTTAATAGGATTAAGACTCAATGATTGAATGATTACTGTAGCCCAGCTAAAGGAAAAAAAAGAAAAAAGAAAAAGAAAAAAAAAGACTCAATATCACTTGACTGTCAATCTTGCAAAGAACCTTACTTAGAATCTTAATGTCTTGCATTAAGTCTTACAGTCTAATAATCATTAACTGGGTTATAATTTTATAAAAAATTTAATATTAAGTCTAACAAAAATTACCAAATTCTTCTTTCTTCCTATAAGTCTCCTGCCAAGATGAATCTTTGAATTGGACTGTTATAGGTCTTTTACCTTGTAGAAAGATTGTAATAAAACATTGAAAATATTTTTAATAGCTCTTCTGATTTGCAATTTTTAAGGGAATTTGACCTTTTTGAGTGCGATCCTTGTAAACTTCAATTTAAAATGTGTGAGGCAACCGATTTAGACTTTTAATTGAAATCTTCCTTAGCAGAACATCTAAGGTAGAATTAAGGTCACTCAAGTTAAATGTTCATTCTCTGAATGTTTAAGTTTTATAAGTATTTGCCACATTCTGGAAATTTGATAAAATATATTATAAATGTAGTTTAAAATCTTTGAGAATACTTAAACAACTAGATAGAGGACTAAACATTTCCGAAGTCCCCCTAGACCTGATTGCTAAAATCTGTTACACTTATAAATAGAATAAGATTTTATAAGCTGAATTAATAAAAAATAAGAAAGGAAATTTAAAGAACAAGGATTTTGACATTTTAAGAAATTCAGTATGACTTTTTTAAAACCAAAAGTAAACGTTGCTAACAATCTGTTCTGCACCAAAACACTGGCATCAGCACCTGTGTTGACTCTTCATTCTGTTCTGAAATTCCCCCTTTGCCACCCACACCACAGGGGCAACCTGGCTCCTCCCTCAGGCTCTGCACAAGCCTGGGAGCCTGACTCCCATTCGTACAGCCTGGAGCACTGAATTCTGGCTCTAGTTCCCCTGTCTTTATCTGTCTGTCACCATAGTGGGTCTCCAGTGAGAGCAGAGTGGGCATTCAAGCCAGGTCTAACTCTCTGCCCTCTATCTCCCCCATCAAACTCTGGAAATAAAACTAAATGGGTGGGGCCTTTGTTCCTTTGGAACAAGGCTCATGTGGTAATGCACTCCTAATGATCACCCTTCATTACAGCCCTCTATTGATCCGGGTGCATTTTGTTACCTGTAAAAATTAAAAGAAAAGGGTCCTTTGTCTAAGAAAATAAGCCCAGAAGTTAACCGTGTGTGCCCGAGTGCCTATCCTTCCAGGGCAGCTATTTAGACATAGGTACTTTTTAGACATATTCCCACCTCCCCAGAAATCTTTGACTTGAACACACCTAGAGAAAGTCATCTCTTAAAGGATAGGTCAGCATCAAGAAATATTTAGTGCACTTATATAAAAACTTATGGTAATAATTTTTCCTCACGGCTAAATTTCCCTCTTCTCTATTTCTCATAACAGACTCAAATGAATTGGATAAATATCGACAGGCCTTTGAAATCCCCAAATATACAGATAAATGTTTTCTATACATGAGTCTGAATGTATTTACGACCCGTGGAGCTACCTCCCTTTTTAAGAATTTTCATCCCTTCTTTGTACAGTTGAAGGTCAGTTTCAATTTCTGTATGCTTTCCTTAGACACAAAAGAACAAAACATTTCAATAGTCCTCAAAATGCGAGCTGACTAATGTAAGCTGTTTAATGAAGCTCATACATTAACAATCAGCTAGGTTGTGTTCCTTTGTCTGTTTGCTTTAATTAGCAGGCAACTGCATTGATCTTGTTTTGGTCAGATAGCTTTTTTGAAAGCTTTTGAAACCTATTTCTATGCCTCTCCATTCTAACAATTACCATAATCCCATTTTACCCCCACAGTTGGATCTTCATTATAATTGAAATTTGTTGTAATTACAGCAGATGCAAACATTAAAGAATTAAGGGAATAAAAAGAAAAGTGTCAGAAGTCAGTTTCCTAAAATTTCCAGGGTCTAGTTCACAGCAGGGAGTAAATGGTGGATTGTTGCTGAGAAGATCCCCAGAAAACGGACCAACAGTGATGATCAAATGAGTCTGCAGTGCACGTCAGTGATCCCAGGAGCAGTGCTGGGCTCGGGAGGGAGCAGGCACCCAGGCATGCCCCTCCCTGCGTAGGCTGCCGATGTGAAGGTCCTCTACTGCAAACCTGGAGTTTGCCTCCACGAGGTCCTCGGCACTCTTCAAAGGCCAGTTCATAGCAGAGGACACTCAGAATCAGGAAGAATTCATCAATGTCATCCATACCAATCTTGTTAATATGAGCAGCAGCCAGAGGCTATGAAACCGCTAGGAAGTCATTGCTACTCAGATACTTTAGGATCCAAGGAACATACCCCTACCCTCAAACAGTAAAATAATATATACCAAAATATTCATCAAAGACGACGACTCCCTATCAGCCTGGTGTGCGTCATTTTGACTAAACAGGATAGAACTGAGTTTCTGTAATCAAATCTATTTATCTCAGTGGCCCAGAAGTGGTCCCTCAGACTGGAAACACACCACACAATTTACAGATGGGCTCCGGAGTTCATGGGAGAGAAACCCGGTTACGTCATTCTACCTCACGTCCTTTAGGTAAAGGGTTTTGTGTTCCTTGCACCAGCAGGATTTTGTTTAGCACGAGGAACATGGCACCTCAGTTGGAATATTGAGACTAATCAGGAAACATAGAGCTCTCCAGATTCCTGTGATGGTCTTATTCTTAAATTTTAGGATGTCGCTCAGATCCCACTATGAATAGGAACAATTCTATTGTTTGACCCGGTGCTTCTCAAACTTTGGTGAGCTGGAAGATCCTGATGCGGAGGTTCTGCACTGGTGGTAAGTTCACAGGTTGTGCCCAGACTGATGGTTCCCAGACTGCACTGAGTGGCAGTGGTTTGGACTCCAGTCGAGAGCCATTCTGTAGAGGTGGCTCGGGGGGGGGGGGGGGGGGTTGCAAATTGTGGGGTTTTATTTTTTTTCTTCTTTTCTTGTTTTTGGTCTTTTTTGGGCAAATATTTCTAATTTTTTGGTAAGCTTTAAATTAAAATGGTATAGTTTTCAAATGTGTCATATATCCAATTTTAACACACTGCACCTAGGAATATGTTAGTTTTGTGCTCCAAGTTAACTGTGGAGAACTTGATGTAAATCTTCTCCTGCCTTCCCTGGTGTGTTCGTGGGATCTTCTGGCGGGCGTGTTACCAGTGGGGCAGGATGTCACCCTGCACTGTCAGGTGTCATCAGTCTGCGCAGGTAGAGCGGATACGGGGAGGCACCACCACTGCACAGCCACATCCCTGACACCCAGCTGTGCTCAGGGGCACCTGCGTGCTGCAGGCTCTTTCTGCATAGCAATAATGAAGCAAGAACACGTGAATGGGTGGATGTGACATCAAAATAGTACCCTATTTTAGCGAGTGTTAACACTGACTAGACATTTACCTAGATTTTATATTTCTAGAGAATGCATATCGTTCTCAAATTTGAAATAAGAAAGCAATTATACCTACTTTTGAATGCTTGTGGATTAGTCTTATTGAAAAATGTATGCTATTGCAAGGCAAGGTATTGAGAACTTTTTATCGGTGGGCAGCTACTTCTCTGTGTGAATCAAGATTTCTCCATAGTTAGCAACCAAAATACAATAGCCGAATAACGCTAATCTATGACTGCAATTTGTGTCCCTCCCTGCTTCCCTCACCCCGGAGGGTCAAAACACTTCATTGTTTTCATAGCCCAAGTTTAGAAATATTTAATTTAATCTTAACGTATTACTCTTATTTGTTATGGCTAGAACTAAAATTTTATTTGGTAGAGTAAAAGAATTTCATTACATTAAAAAAAAAAATTTGAGCCGGGCATGGTGGCCCACACCTGAAGTCCCAGCTACCTGAAGGGCTGAGGCAGGAGGATCCCTTGAGCCCAGGAGTTCTGGGCTGTAGTGCACTCTGCCGATTGGGTATCCACACCAAGTTCAGCATCAATATAGTGACCTCCCGGAGTGAGGGACCACCAGGTTGCCTAAGGAGGGGCAAACTGGCCCAGGTCAGAAACAGAGCAGGCCAAAACTCCCGTGCTGAATAGCAGTGGGATCACGCCTGTGAGTAGCCACTGCTCCCCGGCCTGGGCAACATAGCCAGGTCCCATCTTTAAAAAAATAAAATTGAACACCACCCCCCTACTCATATAATTCAAGCCAAGAAGGACACAGGTTACAATTAAGTTTATCAAACTCCCTCTGGGTTTTATTATCTGGACTCCCCTAGGTTTTATTTTCCAGTGGACGTTAGTACTGTCCAGGTTGGCCCTTGTTGCTGTAGCCATTGCCACGGCCTGTAGAACTCATGGATGGAGTGAGCAGACCTCAAAAGGATTTGGATTACCAGGATGCTGATCCGTTTTTGCATGTTGTAAGGTTCTATAATTTTCACTTTAAAGGTCATGCGATAAAATTAAAATTGAGCTGGTATTTGAGAAACAGAGGATTAAGGACTGTGCCCAGAGCTGCCGTGCCTGAGCATGGAGGCTGTTGTGATGGATGGAGGGAGGGCTGGTGTGGGACTGTCCCTGTGTGCCCCAGTCTAGCGTGAGCTCCCTCAAAGAGGTGACAGAGTACACTCCAACTGCTCAGGCTTCACATTAGAGAGACCCAAATTCAAATCCCAGTTTTGCCACTTTCTAGCTCTGTGACATCTGAAAATATTTATGTCTTTCACAGCATTAGTTTCCTCATTTGTGAAATCAAGACAAAAACATACCTGAATCATTGCGGAAATGCAATAAGTTCTTATAGAATGTAAGTGTGAAATCTTATTATTATTGTCAACTATACTTGCAGTTGATTTGTGACACAGATAAACTGTTTTTCCCTCTTCTTTTTCTTTCTTTTTTAACTGATATGTATATATATATATGTGTGTGTATTTTTTTTTCTTTTTTTTTTCAGTTCACGGAGAGAGAGATTTGGTTTTCACATTGCTAAGTTCAGTTTGCTACTCAGCCTGGCTGCAGATCTGGTATTTTCGTTCTCTGTTGCTAACCACAGGAGCTAAGAAAGATCACACTCCCTCTTTGCTCATTTGTTTCCTCAGTGTCCTGTCCACCTGAGCAGCAAAGCTGGCTTCCTGGAGAGAACAGAGCTGCCAACTCTCTGTTCAGTTAAGATCTGCATCTGGGGCTTGAGAGGTGGCAGAGACACCGGGGCAGAGCACTGCGGAGCCACGGACGTGCTGGTGGCCACAGGTTGTTGCCAACAATTCTGGCCATAGCCAGTCAACAACTTAACAGGCCCTTGACTTCATGTCTGTTCTAGGCATAGGTTTTAAATCCAATTTGATCTAAAATACTATGATTCTTGCACATGGAGATTATGGAGAACACAAACAGAAAGGAAAACACTAAATCCTTCTTTTCCATAAATATAATTATATATATATATATTTTTTCCTTTTCAGCTTGTCTAGATTCTTTATCATCTAACCTAAGGCTGTGAAAAATGTGGTCTAAAAAGTCTCATATTAATGAGAATCTTAGTTGGAAATGTTGAAAACCAAATTTAAGCCATTTTAGGAATGGAAGAGGCATGGGCTAGCAGAATGCAAATAGGAGCTAACAACTCCACAAAGGGAAGAGTGGGGGGGCCTCAGAGAATGCTGCCCCTGGGGACCGAGATACAATGGATACAGCCAGGGTCTCCTTTCCTCTGCGGGTGGACTCCACTCGCTCCCCCCGCACCCCGGCTTCCCCCCGGGACAGGGCCGTGGCTGGCTGCCAGCTTTTGAGTTCTGCAGCCCGAGGCTTCTGCTATGAGAGAAGAGCCTTTCTCTCTCTTCCTACGTTAGAGAACACCTGCGAAGGGCTCTGCTGGGCCTGGCTGGCCAGGGCTCTTGTGAGAATATGGAGCTCCTGGAGGACCATGTGCCGAGGTGACAAGACAACCCCAGGTAATGACACAGCAGGAGGTCCTAGACAAAATTATAGATGGCTGCTAACGAACCCCCCACAGTTCTATTTTAACACATAAATCCACAAGCCTCCTGCCGTCATCCTCTCTGATTTTTGCATGAAAAATCCCCCTGCCAGTTTAGGCTCGACTTACGTTCTAGCCCAGAAAATGAATTCCCAAAATTAATAATCCACACAACAATGTTCAGTCCTTAACCCTTCATCAATCACATTTTTGTTCACTTAGAATCAAATGCCGTGTTGACAGTCACTTCTTAGATGGCTGAGGTCACCTCTCCTTTTGTTTTTGATTTTTTCCTGCAGGGCTAAGCAAAAAGTGGGAGCTCATCCTGCTCCCCTCCCTCTTCCTACTCCTACGGCAGGTGTCACCACACTCCTCGGCATTCACGGAGCTGCGGGTCCACCGAGCCCAAACCCCGCCACGCATGGGGGTGCTGTCTGACGCCACCATGGCGAGCACCGAGGCTGGTACAGAACTTGCAGCCTCTGTGCCATCTCCAGGCCCTATAGTGGTTGGGGGAGATTCTGCTCCATCCCTTTTCTTGCTTCATTTCCGCCCACATATTTGCGCACATAAGATAAAGTTAACAGCTCTACCAGGTATTAAACTGTAGACTCAGTATGCTAGACTTAGTGCTAGACTCTCACAGTAATTACTTCAACTAATCAATGAAACAACCTTGTAAGATAAGTATCATTGTCTTCAGGAAAGTGGGCTCACAAGTCAAGTGGCTTATTTGAGATTCCGGAAGTTAAAAAGGCAGGCTGCAAACCTGGGTACGTACACATCAAAAGCACGAGTCCTGCAGACCAGAAGGAAAAAGAAGCAGGAGAAGTTACCTTTAAGGCCAAATGTTTGTTTTGTAGAGAAAAGGGGGAAACGAAGGCCAGTGCCTGTTTATGACCCTCCAGTTCTCTTCAATGCTACCTCTTGGAGCCACTGTAATAACACTCCTGCCTGCCTCCCCGAGTTGCCCAACTGCCAGCAGTGAACAACTCGCGGGGTTTCTGGTGGTAACTCTCATTTATCTACTCTGGGGTAGCATTTTCAAAAGCACATCATGTGGATGGGAAGTTCTGTGGAAATCAAGTGTTTACTAGCCATATATATTTGTGAAATTGTAACATGGTTCCAGTGCGTTCCTGTCCTGCACAGTTCATAAGTGTGTGGCTGCATGCACACACGTGCACACACACACAGAAATCCTGCATTGAAGAAATTCATTTAACTTTTCTCACTCTAGCATTTCTCAAACGTATTTGAACAAAGAAATCATTTTCACAGAATGCCATTAACATTAGGCATAACTAGGAGTCTAGTTCCCCATTGTGGAGGAGAAATTTAAATGAGACCATATTATGATGAGCTCAATAAAGAAATGTCTGTTTAATTTGCTGACACAATATTTCTAAAAGACTGATCTTCAGATATCCTGGGGTGTTGAACAAATGCAGATTCTCAGTTTCCATTTCAGATGGACTTAAAACCGCTGGGGTTCTAGGGTCAAAAAATCTGCATTTAAAAGATCTTTCCAAGTGACTTTAATGCATTCCAAAATTTGAATCTACCAGCCAATAGAGTTGAGATCTAATTTTAAGATTACTTTTAACCCATCATTAGCCTTGAAGAGTGTGCCAGGTAAACATCTGCAGTGTGGTGTGTGTCTTTATGTGAGGCCATTTTTGCCAGTAAAAGTTTCAGATGCAGTCGACCAGCTGGCTACAGAGACCCCGTAAGGTGGTCCATACCTTGGAAAACATCCCATCCAAGTGGGCTCTTACCTGGTAAGGCCTGAAATTCACTACTGATAGACTCCTGGGACCATAGTCACCAGGATTATGACTCATGCAAGCAAACCTTGCAAGAGACTGGCCTATGATGCTAGAATCTCAAATTTACAAATTTACATTAAAAATTATCATTTTCAAAAGATCTAATATCTTCACCAGACTGATCAGTATGTTTTCCTCCTTCCTCCTTTAGGTGAGCTTCATGGAGTTGCACGATATTAAAGGGATGTAAGTTAAACTTGAAATCAGAACAAGAATAGTCACAGATTTCTGGGTTTAATATCACTACTCTCTGACAGAGGCTGATCCAAACCCACACTAGAGAGTGAACACACAAATTTTGTTGGCCCATCAGGTTACCTCTTCTCCAAATTTCATAGATTTCAGCAGGCAGTTTAAGGGGGCATCTGTCAATAACTCTAACATGAGCTGTGATAGTTGGGATTTAAAAAAGTAAAGATTCTCTTATTTTAGAAAAAAATAGAAACCAAGACCTTACTGATGGCCTATATTTAGATTGCAATGTGTGTTTGTTTAAAAGGTATTCTAGGCCGGGCGCGGTGGCTAACACCTATAATCCTAGCCCTCTGGGAGGCCGAGGCGGGTGGATCGCTCGAGGTTGGGAGTTCGAGACCAGCCTGAGCGAGACCCCGTCTCTACTAAAAATAGAAATAAAAACATTATCTGGACAACTAAAACTATATATAGAAAAAATTAGCCAGGCATGGTGGCACATGCTTGTAGTCCCAGCTACTCGTGAGGCTGAGGCAGTAGGATCGCTTAAGCCCGGGAGTTTGAGGTTGCTGTGAGCTAGGCTGATGCCATGGCACTCACTCTAGCCCGGGCAACAAAGTGAGACTCTGTCTCAAAAAAAAAAAAAAAAAGGTATTCTAATTTAGAAAGTAACTTTGAACTGGTCAACAGAAACAGCAAAAGAACACTTAAGATAGTACAATTGTCTAAAGTAAAATAAAGTTTTTAACATCTTGATCGAGTCATAGTTAAACCCCTTCTCTGCCAGGATCTGTGGAGAAAGTCCAGTAGTGGCAGATTTTCTCTTCTGCGGTGGCTGTCTTTGGAGAAGGACCTCCATGAAGGATACTGACCTGATGGCCACACCCAGCCTATGGCCGGGGCCTCTACGGTCCACATTACGTTCCCTCATCAGATCTGAATTCTGAGGCCCAATCTTGGCCTTCCGACTTGCCTGTGGTGCAGTCCCAAGCTGCTGAACTAGGGACAAGAAAAATGTAAAACTTACAGGGCTGGCCCTAGCAGAGTACCTAGCCTCGCGCTACCCAATATGGTAGTCATGGCCACACATGGATATCTAAATCTGAATGTATTAAAATTAAATAAAAGCAAAAATTCCATTCCTCAGTCACAATACCTACATTTCAAGTTCTTTATCACTACTGGTGACCAGGTGCTGGTCTAGACCAATGGTATTTTATTCATGGAGGCACAAGTTTATATGGCATCCTTGTAAGCTTCACCCATTCATAAGAGGGAATATTCGGATCCACTCTGAGATCAGGATTATGGGAACTCAGGAGTATGAAAGTGATGTCATTTCTATCATTTCCCATTTGATGCTGCACCAGAAAATGAGCTTTTCTTCTTAAGTGTTTGATGTTTTAAAAGTCTTAATTTAGTTCTTCAGCTACAACTAGATTTATCTGTTTGATTTTCCTTATTTAAGATTTAGCTTCTTACCAACCTACTTTTATTTGACACATTCTTGCTTTAGAAATATTAGCATTAATCCAGCCACTGACTAGCCTTGTTCTCCTGTATCCTTGAATGTTCTCCTATATCCTTGGGATGATCCATTAAAATCTATTAAACGTTTAGCTTAACTTTCAAAAGGCAACATAATTCTTTAGGAACTTCCAAATTGTTTTAAGGCCCAATAATTTCTAATGAAAATACTTGCTAACTATATATACAATCTTGGTAAAGTAATTTAACACCTGCAAACTTTAGTTCTCTCCTTTGTAAAATGAAAACATTTTATTTTAAAATATGTTAATATAATTCTCCATAGTTTTGAACAAGATAATTAGTAGAGAAAAAGAAAAAAACCTAGCATGGCACTTGGTCCATTGTTGAACTTTACTAAACCTAAGTGACTCGAGTTAGAGTTCATTTTATTATAGAAACAAGTAAGGGACAGTTTCAAAGGAGAAGAAAAAAATTACATCTTCAATGAACATTTTTTTTTCATAAAGAGGCTTTAGATGGCATTTGGCAGGAGTTGGAAGCAGCTCTCCACCATAGAAAATGCTAGAGATTTTGACATAGTAAAATGAATAACAATGTTGTTTTAAGTCTCTGCCAGGCACTTTTGAAAAAGGAGAAAGAAAGAATAAAAAACAGTGACAGAGTATGGACTGTATATGATTCCAGTGCTGCTTTCCGGGCTCATGTGAAACCTTTCTTCTTCAATAACTTCACTTTCAGATAAACAGCTGACACAGTTACAGCACATTGGCACCCTTCAGTGACTTTTTTTTTTGTTCTACCAGGTAAACAACGCCAACTTCACAAGCTTTCCCAACTCAGCCTCCAGGAGCTGCTTAGAGGGTACACTGGGCAGATCTTATTACCAAGGGACCGTTGACATTCTTTAACAATCACCAAAGATACTTTGTACATTTCTCTAGAGCTGCCTTCTATTGCAGACCTACCCGTTTTTTTCTCCTTAAAGCACAAGATTGTAATAAGAATAATGTGCTCCTATGCTTCCTTGCACTGTATTATTTATAGACTACATTGCTCAAATACACTGCTATGGTTTGCTCGTCTAATTTTATGATGGTCTTGCTAAACAAAAATACTCTTGCTAGCTAGTGCTTACAGAAGGAGCACTTAACACCACGTGAATGATGACAGCTGGCTCCGGCATTGCTTTTATTAGGCACTCTTGCTATTCAAATAGAGCGGTATTTGGCGTGAACCACATTGGGAACTTTTCAAGACGAAAGAAGAGGCGAAAGGCTTTAACTCCTAAATCTCACACAGCAGTCTGCAGAGCTTGGGGTGTAAAAAGACATTAAAGATTATCAAGTTTGTTCCATATCTTAAGGCAGTACTATAATCGCAAAGCACGTGCTCTCAACGGAATGCATCAGCAGAGATCAAGAACTTTCTTAGGGAAAGCAAAAGGCAGGTACAAAACAGGTAACGCTTACGACTGGCAGCTAAAGGATATATAAAGAGAAAGAGCCAGAAACATTCAGATAAGAAAGGACCAGTGTGAGCAGTCAGGGTGGCTTCCTAGCGTAGGGAGAATTTCAACTAGACTTTGACAGATGGACTGAATTTGGGCAAAAAGAACTGGAAAGAGAACTCCAGACAAGTGAAATAGCAAGTGCCCAGGGGCTGCAATGAGGCTGCTGCTCTGGGGCAGGCAGTGGTCTACTTTTGGAATGCCTTTCCCACTCCTGTGTAATTTCTGCTTGCCTGTCAAAATGCAGCTGGGATGTTACTTCATGCCCTGGGTGAAATATCTGTTTTCCTGTTTCCTGTCTAGCTCTCTTGCTCTTGAGCTTCTTGAAGACAGACTATATACATACGCACATATATGTGTATGTATATATGTATACATATAGGAGCATAGTAGATGCTCAGTAAGTGCATATAGATGGAATGATGAATTAATATAGTAGGAGATAAAGATGAACAGGGAAGGAGAGGTGAGGCCATGGGACTGCAAAAGGCAAGCTGGAGAATTTGGATTCTTTTGTTTAATGACTTAGAACCTGTTGTGCTGGAGGTCAGGTGAAATGCACATACAGAATCTGATATTCAGAAGAGCTACAGTTGTAATGATGTATGTATCTGGGGAAGTGAGAGAAAGGTATGAGACAAATTATCTTCAAGAGAATAGGTCCTGGCTATTTCCCTATTTCAAAAGCAGTTCTAAATTGTCAATAATTCTATTGAGAAAATTATATTTTGAATTCACTATGATGTGGAGAATGCAGTGGTTGCAAATGGATTTTTTTAATGAAATTTTTAGCAATTTTTAAGAACATTTTAATAGATTTAAGGGGTACAATTTTTTGTTTTGTTACATGGATGAATTGTATAGTGGAGAAGTCTAGGCTTTGAGTGTACCTATCACCTGAATAGTGTGCAGTGTACCCAATATGTGACTGCTCATCCTGCACCCCCCCTCATCCTCCCGCTTCTGAATCTCCAATGTCCAGCAAATGGAAGGTTTAATGCAAGTGGGGCTCATCCCTGGGGCCTCTTCCTACGGATCCCACACAGTTGTGCAAAATGTGGGTTGGGAGAGAATCTATCATTGAATCCGGGTTTTAGAGCAGTGAGGATTTGCCCAGCTCTTCGTCAATGCTTGGCTTTCCTCTACTTCCCAGATGCCTCAGAGGTTGAAGAATTATTTAGTATCACAGAAAACAACAGTGATTTGTATTACTCTCCTTACTATTTGCTCAAGTCCCTGCCAACCACATGTTCGCATTTCTCCTCTCAGTGCGTGGGTCTTCTCACATAAACTCCAGAGTTGCAGCTTAACACGAGTAAGCACGGTAATTGGAATGACCTTTAAAATGCATATTCCTCTTGTCACTTTCAGATTCTTAGGATTTACCAAATTGCTAGTTGAAATATCATTCCCACCTTTTACACTGGTGTTTATTTTGAGTAGGCAGACTTTTTCTTTTATTATTGCTAAATGTAGATGTAGCCTATATTCTATAAGGAATGACTTGCTAGAAGCTAAACCCTTTAACCATGGCAGTCCAAAAAGGGATTTGGGGATAGAATGGGGAGGGGAAGGGAGTGGAATTAACAGCAGACAGGAATTCCCAGCACACTCATGTTTTGGGAAAATGCGGAGGAATTTGTTTTTAGCAAAAACCCCACTTAGAAAGTTTCTTCTCACTAAGGAAAGCAGAGTTTTGCACTTCTTAGCCCCTCAGCCCCCACAGCAAACACGTGGTTTCAGCAGAGGACACACACACAATGTTGAGATCAGAATCACCAGCCAGAGGTTTGTAGGAAGCATGGGAAAGTATAAACATCTGAGAAAGTCACTTACAAAAATTTGCAGCGACCTCTGAACAGTTACTTTTGCGGAATCTGAGGACAAGAAGTCCACATCCCCCATTCTAGACATGTTGCCCCCGTTCCCAGTATAAAACAACCTTCCTCTCATACTCTCTCCTAAACTGTGTTTATTTGTATCATGACACTCATCATATTTGGGGGCATATATGTTTATTTCCCTCATCATTTAGTCAAAATCTGTGTCCTCTGAGGTGCTTTCTAAAGTCAGAGATCCTCTACAACTACATCTTCAGCTCCTACTTTGTACCTGGCCCAGCAGAGATGTTCCAAACACAGGAGATGAATGAATAAGCCATGATAATAAAAAGCAGACCCTGATCCAAGGGCACAAGAAAGACCAGAGCAGAGGAAAACCGATGACACACCCTCTAAGACCAAAGACTCTCTGCCTTGTTCCCTCATGGATCACCAGGGCAAGGAACACACAGCCGGCACTCAGAAAAGACTGGATGAATGAACGACTGGGTCACAGAGGCAGAGCAGCAGAGCATGGGCAGTTTCTCAACAAGTAGAAACTAGAAGCTGTGTCAAGACTCACTGGATAGGGTGGCTGTAAACACACACATGTGCACACACAAACGCTGAAGCTGATACATACAATTCTCACTTCAGAGCTCAGGGCTCTATAATTCTCAGTATGATCATGTGGCCAAATCTAAAAACTCAGAGCTGCTTAAGAACCACATCAGGGATTAATTTGACATCCAAAGCAGGGATAGCCCCCTATCTAATTATCACAGTCAAAATTATGGGATAATTTTGAAAAAAAATTATATTTTTCAGCATGGGTAAAAGCAGGCAGCAAGGTGATTCTAACATTTTGTCATAATGAAGTGAATGGTGTTCTGGGTGTGCTAGACATCACACGTTTAGAGACTGTAAAATTGGGAAACACATAAAATCCCACTCAGTCAAATAACTCTCTGTCTTAGGTTTGTTTTTTGTTTCCTTTTGCGTTTCCACATGTTGGGAGAGCTACTGTTAGGTCCACGGTGCATCCCAGTGTTAGCAGAGAAGGGCCCTGCGGTGGGCCTACTCAGTCACGTCCAAGAGATCTTTTTAAGATGAAGCTAAACCTAGAGGGAAGACTTCAGGTCTGTAACTCAAATCAAGTGAAGACATTCATCACTTGTCTACAAAATAAAATAGGTCACGTATGTAGGTAAATTATTCAGAGAAGTGTCACCCTTTTCTGCCTGTACGGGTTTTATGGAATCCGGCCTGCTGATGTACCTACAGCCCCATCCATTTCTGTCCCTCTTGCTTTTAACTCTAAGAACTGTCATCTTTCTGCTCTCCGTCACTCCTTGCCACAACTCCAAGAGGGAAGCAGGAGTAACATTACCTTGCTTTTGCTTAACACTTTGCAGTAATGAAACATGACCCCCAATTGACAACTGAGGGAGCTGAGATAAAAGAGTTTACGTGACTGGTTGTGTCCAAAGTTGGGCTACAAGGTGAGCAGCACAGGCTTTACCACCTCACATGCTGTTAATAATATTGGTTTCCCATCTGCCGATGAAAGAGACGGAGGCTCCCTTTGGACAGTGCAAAAGTTTGAGTGGAGGGTAGGCATGGAGTTGATGATGCCTGGACCACACGAGCAGAGGGGCAGCTCAGCAGCCAGAAATGCATGTCACAACAAAACCCACAGGCCTGATTTGAGGTCTATGAACTTCCTATGAGATATCTTAGTTCAAAATGTAAGTAGCAGAGAGCTAATTTTAAATTTAGGTTTCACTACAGAAACAGGTGAGAACCTTTTATTACAGGTCAGACCTATCCCCAGGTGAAAACACATTAAAGTCCTTTTCTCTTCCAACTGTGTCTATAAATGTTGCTTACAATGGGCCACTGATGAATGCGTTTGGACCAGAGACAAACAGTGTTCAAAGGCTGCAGGTGCTTTGCCTCAAGAGTCCAGTGAGCGGCCGTCAACACAGACGAGGAAAAAGTGAATGTGTGCAAGGAGGTGCTCTTCAGAGAACGTGAAGGCGGATGGAAGGCTCCTATCAGGGCGCTGGACAAAAGCTTATTGAGACATTGATTGTGTGAAGGGATCAATATGAAAGAATCTCTTTCTTCTTATTATTAATTTAGAAATGATTTCTGCCTCACAGAAGTGAATTGAGAATCTAAAGTAACCTTTTTCTCATGTGTTCTATCTGGATCAAAAGTTTCCTGGGCTTCTATGTCATCTAAAACATCCACATTTCTTGGCCATTGTTTCTCAGGAGAGATGATTCAGGCACCTGTGGATGCTGACAGACGTTTCCTTACTGCTGCCTGAGCATGCACAGCGAACCCCAGTCTCCGCACCGTAACCCTCGGCATGAATCCTTCAACTCCGGAAGTGCCTGTGATCATTCTCCCGGCTTGTTGTTCCGGCTTTGTTTCCAACACCAGTATTTCCCATCACCAGCTGGTGGGGTCCTCACCAGCGTCCGGCGGGCCGGAGTGAGGGGTCGCCCCTGGCTTGCTCAGCACTCTGAGCTTCCCATGAATCAACGTGCACAGGTAGAGAAGAGCCGTTTCATCAAGACAATGACCCCCTTTCCTTATGAAAACAAGGGATGAGAGGAACAGGGTTGGCAACAGGACACAGATGTATTTGTTCAAGGCCACTTATTCTAATCCAATCCAGGTTTCAGACCCCTCCAAAGCCCCTCTTCCCTACTGACATTCAAAGAGGTATGAGACGGGTGGGGGAGAAGCCCGCACTTAAGCAGCAGACAAATGAATCAGTTCCTTTTCTGAGGAGCTCCGGATGGAACACCCTCGCCAGGTCAGCTAAGACCCACCTCCGCAAGGCAGTCGTGTCAGGCTGGCTCCAGGGTCCTCCGTGCCCGCATCAATCCGGAGAACTAGATAAATTCGAATCTGTTGGAGGAGGCTTCGGGTCTCTCCAGGTCTCTGGGTGTGTTCCTTACAAGGTGGTGACAGCAAGCCTCCCGCAGGGATGACAACCCTGCGGCATTGTGCTGCCCCACATCCCTTCTCTTCCTGACATTAATACCATCCCTTTCGTGATTTTAATGCAAGATGAAAACACATCATCTTCTACTTCACGACTCTGCTAACGAATGTAGATGCTTCCTTACTGCAGGGTCAGAAGCAGCACAGTGCAGGGCAGGCCTGATCTCTTCAACTGGGCTTCGTGACCTGTGGCCAGGCCCTGCCACAAATGGGCTGTCTGACCTTAGACAAGTCACTTAGTGTCGCTGGGCCTTCGTTTTGTTATCTGTCAAATGGAGCTAATAATATTACCTACTTCATAGCATTGTGGTGAGGATTACAGCAAAACACACACACACACACACACATACACACATGATGTCCACATTCAGTAAGTATCATTTAAAGCATCGGTCCCCAAACTTTTTGGCACTAGGGACCGATTTCATGGAATACAATTTTTCAGTGGATAGAGGCAGAGGGGGAGAATGGTTTTGGGATGATTCAAGTGCATTGCATCTATTCTGCACTTTGTTTCTATTATTATTACATTGTAATATGTAATGAAATAATTAGACAGCTCACCATAGTGCAGAATCAGTGGGAGCCCTGAGCTTGTTTTCCTGCAGCTAATGCCACCCCTGATCTGACAGGAGGCGGAACTCAGGAGGTGATGCGGGCGATGGGGAGCGGCTGTAAGTGCAGATGAAGCTTCTCTTGCTCACCTCCTGCCGTGCAGCCCAGTTTCTAACAGGCCACAGACTGCGACCACTATGGGTCCACAGCGCTGCGGTTGGGGACTGCAGATTTAAAGATTAGCTATTAATATGGCCTATTACTAAGATTTTATTTATTTATTTATTTATTTATTTATTTATTTAATTTTTTGAGACAGAGTCTCACTCTGTTGCCCGGGCTAGAGTGCCACGGCATCAAGCTCACAGCAATCTCAAACTGCTGGGGTTAAGCAATGCTTCTGCCTCAGCCTCCCCAGTAGCTGGGACTACAGACATGCACCACCATGCCTGGGTAATTTTTTCTTTATATATTTTTCATTGTCCAGCTAATTTCTTTCTATTTGTAGTAGAGTCGGGGTCTCACTCTTGCTCAGGCTGGTCTCGAACTCCTGAGCTGGAGTGATCCTCACTACTCGGCCTCCCAGAGTGCTAGGATTACAGGGGTGAGTCAGTTCGCCCAGCCTATTACTAAGATTTTAAACTATTTTTTGTGCTGGCAAGTCTCCCCTCACCCTGACTTAAGTTCTCTTTCACCCAGTGCTGCCAGTGCAGCCCATCCAGTACAGCAAACAGGTGGGCAGCACCTCACTCATTCTCAAATGGGAGCACCAGGGCACCTTTTTTGACCTCCCTAAACCCAGCCGGCTTTTCAAGTTCCTGCTAAAATCCCACTTCCTCTGTGGTACTTCCCTTGGCCTACTCTGGCCACCAAAGCCCATTTTCTTCCTCTGGTCTTCTGGCAATAGGCCCTTCAGATCTATCTGAATCAAGGAATCAGCCTAACTTGAATTTGAATCCTGGCTCCCCCAAATACTGAAGATGTGACCTTGGGTAGTTACTGGACCTCCCTAAGAATTGGTCATCGTATGTGTAAAATGACAATAATGGAACAAACCAGTGGTTCTCAAATTTGAGGTGCATCAGAATCACCTGCAGGACTCATTGAAACTCAGATTGCCCGCACCCCAAGTTTCTGACCCAGCAGGTAAGGGCCGCAGTCTGAGAATCACAGTTCTAACAAGTTGCCGGGTGATACTGACGTTGCTGCCCTGGGGGTCATGTTTTGAGAACCACTTGGTGGACCTTGTAGACTATGTGGAGAATTAAATGAAATAATATTTGTAAAATGTTTTCTCAGTAACTGTTACATAAAATATAACTTTTCATTTTCCCCTGTGAAATAGAACACAAATGATAAATAAAAAAGCTCAAGTGATCTTGTTTTGATTTTGGCCCCATCCCATGAGTTGAGGGAGAACACCATATTGTAGCATTTCTCACTTCAGAGTTAGAAGCTCAGATTGTGTGGGCACTGCCCTTACAGTGGCTTTTCTGGCACCCGATGTATAGGCTTTCAATTTTAGAGAAGGACTAAAACATATGTATTACCCCACAATGCAATCTTTTTATATTACCCACTGTTTTTAAAAAACTCCCACACTTAGGGTGGGTTTTTAGCAGGAGTCTGTTTATGGGAGGTTATCCAACATGATGGTTTCCAAATTCCAGTGTTCACAGAACTCCAAACCCTGAACCAACAAAGGTAAGACTCTTGACCAGAGACTTTAGCAGGTGCTTTTCTTAAAAGAATGTCTGTTGGGGAAAAGGAAATGGAGAGAGAAACTGCATTTCGTAACCTATTTGATGCAGGAAATTTAATGCAGTGCTCATGTCATATACTCTTTGGGAAAAGTAAAATGTTTCATTTAGAAAGGATTAGAACAAAAGCTCTCCACGAGATGCTATAGCAAAGATCACGGGCGCACAGCCCTGGCTTCCATATCTGTCTTTGTCACCTCTATGTGACACCCACTTCCCCCTGTGCAGAACCAGGGCAGAGTGGTCTCCTGGGACCCTCCTGAGTAGCATCGCTTTGTGAGGGAGGTTTGCAGGGAACGAGCCATCTGGCCCCAAAGCCCTTTACTGAGTACCCGAAGGCCACGTGAAATCAGTGTGTATCAAGCTTTGTAAGGGTGTGTAGGCAATATCTGGGGGAGGTGAGCTACTTCCATTATATTGGCACCCCACAGCCTGTGGAGTTTGTCTAGATGGAAGTTTGCTGCCCTTTCAACAGGCCTGGCCAGTGACTTTCCTCATAAAAAAAAAGGTTATGTTTGTTACCAGCTGCAACTGTTTTAAAACCACATTCCACTCCCCTAGAACCAAAATGTCCCCTCTCTTAGACACACCTGAGGATCTGAGCATGCCCATGTTTATTCACAAAGGTCTTGTCTGTAGTGGGAAGCAGGGGAGGAGCCGCATGACAAAGACCAGGGCTCCCTGGAGGGAGAAGAAATTCAGTGCCCCCACAGCAGCCCTGGGACTGATTTTGACACCCTTTGGGTAGAGGGACATTGGGAGAGAGTTGCTAGAACTTTTCAGAGATGCTGGGAGACTCTGGCCAGGAGTTCTAGGCGGGGGCAGGACCATCCCTCTCTCCCACACCTACGTCACCTTTGCAGACTCCACACAATCCCACCTGCAGGATTAGAAACTGGAAGGCAGTGGTCCTCAGAGTGTGGCCAGTAGGCCAGTCCCGCAACAGAAGCATCACTCAGGAATTTGCTAGAAATGAAAATTCTCAGGCTCTATACTCCTTAAATTTGTGTTGTAACAAGCCCCTCTGATACAAACACACTCAAATTTGCCTGCAAGATTTAAGAAGGCCCCTACACTTAGGCATCTGCAAACGCAGGATCATTGCGTGCGTGGATGTGGAAGTAAGGGCCTCCTTAAATTTTTCTCCCTAGGTTCACCCTAGTCCTGGGATCAGTGCTTTAGGAAAATCTGAAGACCACAACCTTGGCTTTTCCCGTTAGTTACTTTCTTGGCAGTGGCTAGTAGCGCAGAAGGGCAAGTCCTTTGACAAGAGCAAATCAAACCCCCAGAGGAGTTGCAGAGTGACTGATTTCGGGGTACATGAAAGAGGTATTTCTATGGGGATCACCCCAGACACTGCTGGGGTCACTTGCAGTGGTGGGAGATGGGGGTGTCAGAAGGAGACCTAAGTTTTCCTCTCCTCGTGGACACTGGAGAGTTGGCAAACCTTTCAGTAAAGAATTACCACGATGAACAATCACTGCGTGCTAGACATGCCACTGAGCACCTGACTTCTCACACTTTCTCATGTAACTTTGAACACAAAGGTAGATTTTATGATCCTGGTTTTGCAGAAGAGGAAACATGGACACAAGGTAATATAACCAGTTTCATGTGTCAAACTGGTAAGTGATGGGGGGCATTATATGCACCCTACTGACCGTCAAAGCTGCTGCCACCTACACTGGGATTCGGCAATTTTCCCAGGTGTGACTCTACTTCTCCCCACCTCAAGCAGCTGACTCATCAGCATCCCTCTTTTCCCCTCTTGGTTTGTCGTCACACCTTGGATCCCATCTCCTATTCAATTTCTGGACAGCATTTGATAATCTGTCCCTCCTGCCCTGGACCTTGAACCCTGCAGGACTGGACACGGCTCCTGGCACTGACTGGAACTCATCCACAAGGATGCTGGGAAGAGACACCTCTGGACCTGGCCCTCCTTGGTCTACCCCGACCCCATCTGACATTACACACCACTTTGAATGTCCCCCTTTTAAATGGAATTGCATTAGGCACACAAGGTATACAAAGAATCTGATATATTTCATATGTTTGAAAATTCTACCTGGTTGAGCAGAAGCTGGGGTTACATACTGAGAATCACAGACACACAGTGACTGCTATTTCCAGTTCAGTACCTGTTTGCTAGATAGTACACAGGAGAGAACAAAGGCAAGGTTCAACTCTTGACTACAACTGCAACCCTGTGTGACCTTAGGAAAGCTGACATGCCCCTCTGGGTCTTAGTTTTCCCCATCTAGAAAGGAGAGACATTAGTGCATCTGTCCTCCCAGAGCTCTAGAGCTGTTGCAGCATCCTCTCCTACTTGGGGATGTACATAGTCAGCTTCACTCACTCACTCAATGCCTATCGATCACATTCAACCACAGAAGGCTGTGAGAAACAGTTGTTCACCAAATGAAGCAGTTATTGAAGGTGATTTTTCCCTGCAATAGCTTATACTATTGCATCTTGCCTACTACAAGTCCAAGGGGGTGATTAGATGTAGCTTATGAAGAGCAGGGGCTTGGGGTGTAAGAACATGAGGCTGGGGGTCTGGCGTGCAGAAAAGGGGCAGTGGCTACACACCGTGTCGTAGGGGTTTAGAAAGACTACAGAAATGGAACAGGTCTGTTGGAAATGCTCCACTGCAATCCCAGCTGCCTCCTTCTCCCATCTTGTCCTCGTACCGCCATTGCTGCGAACTGTTGCTGCCTAATGCCAACACTTCCCATGCTACCAGAGCTGTGGGCAGGGCCAGTTTTTCCCAGAAGCCAGATGACTTGGTAATTTGTCCATCACTGAGATACAAATTGGTTAAAGTTCCTTAATCCCTGAGAAGGGAAGCTCCCAGCTTTTATTCAAGGTGCTGTGTCAAAGGTAGTTTGTAAACCACGCACGTTGGACAGCAGACACCAGGGTATCTAGGCACCATCTTTCAGAGAACCTGCTTAAAGGACCCCCACTAGAAGGAGAGCATAAGATTTTGGAACTTTTGTGCCTCTGGTATGAATGCTATCCTGGATTTCTCAAATCTGATTTCCCTAAGTGACCAAAACTAAGACCCTTAAGATGTGTAAAATGTCCAGTTGGGGTAAGCAAGAAAAGGAAGCTGGGAGGGTTGGACCCCACTTTGTGTCAAGGAAGGAAAGGAAGGGGTGGGATGTGGCAACCACGGAGTGCTGGGACGGAGGTCTGGGACTCTGTAGCTCACGAGGACATGGCAGGGGAGGGACCCGGGAGTACCCAGAGCCACTCAGGCATCCTCTGTGGCCTTTCCAGACAGCAGCACAGGTAAGGAAAACCACAGCCAGGCTATTTTGCCTCCCTCCCCAGCAAGTAGCAAGCTCCTTGAAGGCAAAGACTTTGTACTTTCCCTGAAATCAAATTCACATTGATTAACACATTAAAAATAAAACACCAGACTCGGAAATCACCTGCCCTTCTAACCCCTGCCTCTTTCCAATTAATGTTAAATATAAGTTCAAGAAATAATGAATCAAGCAGAGGCTTTTGCCACAGCTTTCCCCTCTGTTAAGACAGTGTCTGGTAAATCAAGAAAAATGTACCACTTACCCACTAAACTAAACACAATCCCTTATTACACAATTAACCAAAACACAATTGTATGTAATACAATTATACAAGACTACAATTACACAAAAGTAATGATGCAGTATAGATGGCAATGACTTTCATGTAATCGAAAATAACGAGAGCTTCCTTGATTAGAAATTAAGGTAGCATAAGAGACACTTATTGACAAATATTCCCTGTATTGATCCACACTTTGCACAAGGCCATGCTGGCTGAGGAAGGAGAGTGCTTCCTCCTCACCATTCCTGGACCCTATAGGGGTGGCCACCATTCCCTGTAATACCTTTTATTCAAAGGTCTCTAAACTAACACATTTTAGTGAAGTACACATGATATTAGCCACTTTTCCAGCTGGTCAAATACAAAAATAATGAAGCAGAAGAGCCAAGAAGTCCATGTGATGTGCTGCTGATCCCGTGTGTAGTGGTATTAACAGAGAAACAGGTGCATAAAGTCCCACCAAATTATACTGGTCATCGCCAGCGTTAGCAGACACCAAATTCTGCACAGCTGATTTCGGTACCGCTCAGTGGAGACACCCCCTATTGCCCACATTTCCTCCCCTGGACTGGGGCATCGCCTCCCCTGCTGTGTGCTAGCTCTCTTCCAATCCATCCTTCCCATTTTTTCTGAATACTCTTTCTACTAGACAAATCTGACCACCTTTCTTGCTGATTCTTTCTAAGAACATGAAGGCTAATTTCACTGGCACACAAAGTTCTTCACGATGGGTCCTGGCCCACATCTCTGGCCATATTGTGTGCCACCCACACCAACCTACCGTCTCTACTGAGCTGTGTTCTATTCCATCCACAACACCATTAACTGTAAGACATACCATTAGTTTATATGCCATTAAGAAAAATGAATGCTGCCAATTAAACTATTATACACCATCAATTGCAAACTGTATTCCAATATTAGATATTTCGAATGCAAACAAAAAGTATTTTGAATTGATGAAATACTTGCAAGCCCTGCTCTCTCCTGGTTCTGAGCAATGTTCCACTAATCTCCTTCACTCTCTCCACCTAACCCAAGCCGCCTGTGCCTCCTCCTCCAAGACTGGACTCAGCAGCACCTCCTGAATCCTTCTGACCTCGTTGTCCAGGCCAGACTAAGTTGCTGCTGCCATGTGTCCAACAATTACGGGAGCATTTCTTGGTCGTTTATCTTACTTTACTGTAATGGCTAATATACTCCCTGGTGAAACACGAGCAGAGAGAGGCCCTATGTCGCCAACACATAGGCAAGCACTTAACAGATATTATTCACCCATTCAATAAATAGTATTTTGCCTGGGGTGAGCAGAATTAGAATGAAGGAGGCAGGCTCTGGAGAAGAAACATGGGGAACATGGTAAACCTTGCTGAAAATTCTAAATCCATCCTCTGTAGCTTTCTGCAGTGTGTACTTGCATTTAGAAAATCCTATTAATAATGTAAGAGGAGCCAGATTCCAGTAAAAATAGAGAGAGAAACTGAGTTTTGTCAGACATATGGGTTACTGATTCCCTCTAGCCAGGGTCCAGAGTCCTCTGGGCCACAGAAGCAGTGGATTGGGGTTTGCTGTGTGCCACTGGGCACTGCCCAAACCTCTGTTGTGGGTCTCCCAGCGGGTCTGAGGCTCACCTGCCTGTGTTAGAGGGATACCCACTGCAGTGAGGAACGGAATGGTTTAGGAGGGAAGTAATTCCTTCCTTCGTTTTGCTTTACTCTTAACTTCAAAGTAATCAAATGTTGTTTATGCATAAAATTTTAATCCTTTCACAAATTTGTATTTTGATTTAATTTGCATATCCCATTTACTGAAGTCAACATGAAGAGAGACTCAACTAATTTAAACCATTTTTCTCTGGGCCTGAAATCCTTTCAGAAATATTTTCCATTAGGTGACTCAATTATGTCTAATGTGGCTAATGTCGGTGGATTAGAATTTTGCTTAAAGAAAGTCATATTTAGAACAGTGAGAATGGGAAGGGGGTGGGAGAACAGAAGAGAAGAGACAATAATTACCTGTCTTTGATGCTACACAGATCAATGTGTAAATCACTGAAATTCCCCAGGGAACCTTGCTGAACTGAAATGAGGTCCTTGGGCTGGTTATCAATAAAGATGAGCCTCATGCAGCCTTGGAAAGCCTTAATGGGATTTAAACATTGGGAATCGGTGAGATTGTTGGGGCACCCTGTGGGACAGAGAGAAAAGATGAAGAAGAATACTGAAATGATCCGTCATTGCTCTGGCGACCTATTGATGGAAGACCTTGAGGTCTAATTATTTTGGTGCTTTTTCATTCACAGCGGTGCACGCCCTTTCATTGTAAATCTCAGCATTCTCAGGGAGGGGAACGGAATCGGTACAAAATAGGGCATACTCAATCACCGTAGAGAAAGTAAAAAGTGTGGCAAAGGGAATACCAGTACTATAGTATTTATCTCAGTCTGATGTTTTTTCTTTATGTTGGTAAGCTCTTTGTCATTCTTTTGCTCAGGATCCTTCACTCATCCCAAGGAAGCAACATATTGTAACTACCTGGGAATTTTGGGTCTGTCCTGAAACATGTATCTAAATGCACAATTCAGGTCTGAATTACACTTTCAAAGGACATTATGCTTTGGCTAAGGATGGCAGTAGAGTAATTGTCTGGCTAATTGTTGGCATTAACAGGCTTAGTTCCTGAGAAAGGTACACTCAGGAACATAACTGGAATTTTGAAGAGATGTGCAAAACAAATCCAGACATTAAGGAACTAAGGGTTTAAATGCACGTAGTTACAGGGCTGTAATAGCATATGTGAAAGGTTAACACTATACCTTTTTTAAAGGGTGTTCTTTTAAAAAAATGCATTACACTGACTTAACATAGCTTGCAATCAGGGTATATCTACTTCTCATTAAGACAGGTATAG
Source organism: Lemur catta (assembly GCF_020740605.2). Lineage (NCBI taxonomy): Eukaryota > Metazoa > Chordata > Mammalia > Primates > Lemuridae > Lemur > Lemur catta. The sequence goes on along the minus strand of NC_059135.1, from coordinate 97,228,635 downwards.
AGCATCGCGGGAATGTAAGTGCTGTGCTCCTTACTAACTTCATCCCAATGGTTTTAATAGGTTCAGAGCATATGGGAATGCAAGCTTGAAACCATGGCAATAGCCCATAAATAATTGGGAATTATTTCAGCCATCTCTAATAGACAGTCGCTGCTGGGCTGAAGCCCGGCAGCTGGTTAACAGCTCACAAGCACACCATAAAATGAAGAGAGATGCTACAACTTCTAATTGAAGCTGTAGAGAGAATTTATGTAAGTTGACTATTATTACTGAAAACATTTTTCACCTTCCTTAAGTTTACAGTCTACATGTGGGGCATTTGTTTACACACTGTTCAAATCATAGATAAATCTTCATCTCCTTAGCATTGTGCCCCTTAAAATCTGGATCTGAGAACACATCAACTGGGGGAGGGGAGTCATTTTGCCTTTGAGGCATGCCAGATGATTACTGTATCATAATTACTAAAAAACGTTTTTCCCAGAAATAATTCAAGATCCCTTTTCTCTCTTTGTTGCTGAAATATTGAGTAAGGTGCAAAATCATGCAGTCTGTAAGGTATATCTTCGGGGCCCTGAGACTCTTCTTCTGTAGCCTCTCTGGTGCATTTTTTTTTTTTTTTTGTCATCTCCTTGTTTTCACTAGTGGACTATGGAAAACACAGATCTGGATTTGAACCCTTGCTCTGCTACTCACTAGCTCTATGGCTTCGTGCAAATTATTTCATCTGAGCAAACATCAGTCTTATTGTCTATTAAATGGGGATAATATTACCTACCTCACAAACAGGCTGCGTGAATTAAAAGAGGTAAGACACATACAGCCTTAACAGAGACTGGAGGTGCATTCCTTTCCTAAAGGAGTTTGCTCCCCCTGCACACACAGAGAAGATTGGGGTGGAGGACAGTGGCCCTTCCTCACCCTAAAATCAAACCACAAAGATGCTGCTCCACATTGCTTCCCTTCCAGGGGACCCCAATACGTACACTGCACCTGTGCAAAGTCCCTTTTGTATATTTCAAAGCTTTAGCCACATTTCCTTCATATGAGAGAAGTGATTTATAAATCCTATTTAAGAGACTACAGGGCATAATTTTATATAATATGTTTCTTCAATTTCTCAATGGAAAAGAATTGGCAAATGTAGTTCAGACCCTGATCCATGCCCATATCTGTAGGAGCCGAAGCCACGTGGTCCATCCCTTGCCACGTAGCAGGCTCTGTGCTGTACATCTAAACCTTGTTCTCACTTAACTCTGCCGGCTATGCCGAAGGTGAGCTTATTTCCCCATGTTCCAGATAAGGAAATTCAGGGACTGTAAGTGTCTTGCTCAAGGTCAGACAGCCACCGAGGTTAAATCCTCTTTAGCGATTATTTCTATAGTACAAACAACCGACTAGGAAATTAGATATTAATGTTTAATGAAAGAAATGCCATCAAACAACTAAATAAAATATATACGCATTGATAAAAATGCACTAGATGCCTAATGATTTGTCTTTCATCATTACCAGTTTGCCCTTGTGGTTTCATCATTGGAAAGATTCCCAGGAACCACCTAACGTCAGAGAAGGCAGAGTCTGAACTGGCTTCTCCAGTGTGCAGCTACAAGTTCACGGGCCTTCTACTTCCTCCCCATTGCTGGCTGCCCCACTCCGTGGGCAGGGCCTCCAGGGATGTAGGGAAGGAAGGGACAGGGGACCAAGACAGCAAAGTGGCAGAGGGGTGGCCTAGATGGCCAAGCATACTGGCTGCTCCTTTCCACCTGAACTTTTCCCCTTGCAGGTATTGCTGACTCTTGGTACACTTTCTCTAAGTTTTCAGCTGAGTTTCTCCTTTCTAATGTGATCACAGAGCTTGGCATAGCTACAAAAATCTCCTTTGGACATGTTATGTAACACCAGCTCTTACAGCTAAAGTTCTTTTCTTCCTCAGCACTGACCTAGATAATTTATATTTGCACAGCTGTGAGAGATTTTGCTTCTCACTATTTTGGGTTTGAGGGTGGGTGCATGTGTGTGTGTGTGTGTGTGTGTGTGTGTGTGTGTTGGGAGAATGGTCTAATTGACAAAGTGAAATCACCACAGTGAAATAATTGCCCGCTGCATTCTCTCTCCCCCATTTATTTTCACTCTCAAAGGTTGGAGAATTTACCTCCAAAATAGTAGCTATTTCCAGAATAAATCTGCACCCAGGTGGTGTCCTGGGCTGGGGATGTGGCATCATCGTCCAGAGTGAGAGTGATGCGGTTCCTCCTGGCGCTGATGCTAACCGAGTGCCACAGGCCATCGTTCAAGTTGCTGCCTGCAAGAGAACAGGAAAGACAAGCACAGGGCTGAGGGGCTGGGCGAGGTCTGGGGAGAGGGGCTCATTCCCCAGCCTGCTGGGGTCCACGCGCAGTCTCGGGGCATGCCCCACTCTTCACTGGGCTTGAGCCAAAGCCCCCACTGTTTCACAAGGGACATCTTTCTCCCTCCTTTTACCACTTGATTCTATTCTCCTTTTCTTTCTTTCTTTTTTTTAAGTACCTAAAGTACTTCTGATGGTTTTGGCTTAAAAACAAAATCAAAGTTACAAAAGTCATATATACAACAACCCAAAGCATGGCATATACTGATGAATTAATGTATAAATGCAGAATAAAAACAGAAAACAAGCACAAAACCCAACAAAACTTGAAATGTTACCAGTAGTTTTATCTTTGGGTAGGGGGCTTATAAACAATTTTGGTTTTCTCATACTTTCCTAAAAACAACTTTTATTCCATTTTTAGTAAAAAGTAAATTATTTTTAAAGTAGAAAAGTAAAGCCAGATTGCAATGGCGTGCCAGGCAGAGGCAGCCTCCTGTTGGGGAGAGGTAACGGACAGGTGCACTTCCAGCCTCTTCCCATAACTATCCTCTAATTTTATCACCTGTAAATATTATAATCCCTACTCTGTATCACTGATCAAATGAGATCAGGCAGTTCTGTTTCTAGAGACATTTGGGGGCAGAGTGGGTGCTACGTCCAGTTCTCTCCTGTTCTTCTGCCCAGATGTCTTTGGTGCACACATTACTGACCTACCATGTTGAGAAAACGCCACTGGGAATTAGTCATGAGAGTTTCAACTATTCCCTCCAAAAATTTGTCATCTGTTAAGATGGTTATGTCAGTGCAAAGCACTTGACGAAGAAAACGTGGCCATATTAACCAATCAAGTCACAAAGATTTGTCTGTGACAAGAGCACACACCACACAGCTCTTCATTCAAGTCATTTACTGTGCCCTGTTATGTGTGGAGATGCCTTCTCTCTCCTTGCCTCAGTTTTTCCCCTGCAAAAGGAGGACAGTGATTGTACTGAAAGGCCCTTGTGAGAACTACAGCGCTAACACAGCAGTGTATGCGGAACAGTTCCTGTCAATCCTAAGCAGTGAGCAGTGGCAGCTCAAACACAGGGATGGAGCTGCAGCTACAAAGTGGACCTGGCGGCAGGGAGTATGGATATGGGCACCCACGGTCTCTATCCGGGGTGGGCCACAGTCAAGTGAAGAGACATATGCAAAGAAGATTAAAACACAGCCTTTTGAGTTCTGGCTGGTGGGGTAGACCAAGAAGCAAGCAGACAACAAGGCTTGCGATTCTGAGTGGAACAGTGTATGATATGTGGGAAGGAAGAAAGAAGGCCGAACTAGCCCACGGGAGGGTCCCAAGAGTGTTCCACAGAAGTGGGTGATAGTTAAGGGAAGTTTTGGAAACTGAGAACGTTTGCAATTCAGAGCGAGGGTTCCAGGAGACAGAGCCTGTACAAACACCCGGAGGTCTGGAACGAGAAGCAGGGAGGATGATGGGAAGAAACTGGGGAGGGGCCCCAGTCACCCAGAGGCTTTACGGGCCAGGCGAAGGGGGAGTTTTACCACTGTCTTTTGACAAATGATTCTGGAGAACACTACCCAAACCAATTCCATCAGAATCTCTGGGGATGGGCTCTAGGCATCTGCATTTTCTCAAAAGCTCCCTGAGAGACTCTAATGTATAGCCAGGATATAAATCTCTGCTTTGGAGCCTGGGAGTCAGTGAGGGGTCTTTAGCTTGGTAATGACTGGGTGGAGGTGTTGATTCAAATAATCCTCCGGATGCAGAGTAGTGGATAGGGGCTGGGAGGAGTCCAGGCTGGAGGCAGAACTGCAGGAGTGGTGGGGGTTGGTAATTGCTTGCAGAGGCCCCGAGAGACAGAATGGTAGGGCCTTCGCTAAAGTAGCAGCAGGGAAAACAGAGAGCAAGCAATGGATGAAGAGCTATTTGCAGAGGTAAAACAGACCTGCCTTGGTAGAGCCTACTGGAGCAGCCCCTGAGAAGCCAGCTGGGAGGAAAACACTGACAATCTCAGCGGAGTGGCAAGTAAAGAGCTTGTGCCCCCCACCCCCCGGGGCTCTGGAATGGCTGGGGAAGCTGCCCAGGGAGAAGCACAGCACCAGGCATGGGCCCAGCTGCGTTTGCGCCAGGGCAGCTGGGCCCCATCTGCTCAGAGTGGCCAGATGCAGGAGACCTCCTGTGCTTCCAGCCAGCCCCTTGCGGGCAGTCCCGCTGCAGCCCCGAACATCTGCTCGGGGTAGAGGGGAGAACCCACAGGCCGCTCAGCCTGGTGGCCCTACTTTCTCCCGAAGGCAGTTGTCTTCAGACAGGGTTTGGGTCCTGGCCACAGGGACTCTGCTAATGAGGTAGAGGGTCTGTCAGGTGTTTCTTGGTGAGGAACATTTGATTTCTTTTGGGTATTTGGGAAGCACAGTCAATTGTAAGTCTTTACTTTTACTTTCATTTGCATGCTCATTTGAATATATCTGCATAACATATGGGCCAGCATTTGCAGGTAAACTCTAGACTGTTTAGGCTGGAAGGGAGTTAATAACTAGTTCAGCATTATAGGGTCTAAATAGTCCCTGGGGGCCAAGCACCCTGCGAGGCATCAGGGATGCAATAGAGAAGAAAGATACTCAGAGGCCACCGGGAGCAGCCCCTCTAACCAGAGACCTAGCAGTGTTTTACAGATGAAACTGGCTGGGAGACGGGGCTGCTCCTGTGAGTCTGCAGAACCAGCTTCTCTGCTGGAGTTGTGGTCCGGTCCCTGTCCCACATCACTGTCCATGTCTCTGTCTTTAAGGTTTTTACTTAATGAGGGTTTGCGGGGTTGGTCTCTTCTCTCTTCGCTTCTTTTCTTCTCTCTTTCTCTTCTCTTCTCTTCTTCTCTTTTCCCCTCCCCTCCCATCCTCTCCCCTCTGCTCCCCTCCCTTCTCTTCTCTCCTTTCCTTTTTTTTTTTTTCCTCTTTGGTCTGCTTTTCTTTGAGTTGACCTTTTCCTACCTTTTCCTGCAGGGGGTGGGGGTGTTATATGAAAAGCTTAGCTCTGTGGAAGAGAATTATTAGAATACTAGTTTTTGATGCAGGCATCACCTGGGAAGCTTTTGAAAATACAGAACACTGGGCCCACAGCAGGTTAATTAAGTCAGATTTCTGGGGGTGGCCCCAGGCTTTGGAAGGTTCAAAGATCCCTGTGAATTCGGCTGTGCAGCCAGGGTTGGGAACTACTCCATTAGATGTTTTGAAAGAGAAAGGAAAGAAGCTAGGAAAACGTGGCTAGTTTAGGGCACCTGACCCAGCATCCATTCCAAGGCAAGTAAAGTTGTACCTTCTCTTCTAAAAATCTTTGCTTTCCACCCGGGCACTCTTTTCCACTTGATTCTGTTAATGGACCCAAAAAGGACCCCCAGAGATTCTCCAAGGTCTGGATATTAAGAATACTCCTTTAAAGGTACAAGTTGAAGTGCTATTAATTATTAGCAAATTAAGTCAGATTGCTTTCCTCCTAAACCTGTCTGAGATAAATAGCTTTGAAAGAACAGACATGACCAATTAGGACAGGAAAGCAACACCTTTGAGGCCAGGAACACCTGGATGGGGAAAAGCCCCTGGGGTAGAAGAGCAGGGTCTTAAGTGCCACTCTGGGAAACTAAGCACCCACATGATTTAGGGACCAAGACTTAAAAGATGGGATTTGGGTTCTGGATAGAGAGTTGGATGATTACAAACAGAACATTTCTGAACTTTAAAGGGATGTCAGGCATTATTTGGTATCTCCCAGAGCAGCAAAGAATAAAAACTGATTATATTCAATGTTAGCGGGTACAGAGGGAAACAGGCAATTTCATATGTTGCTCTAGCAGCCTAGGTTTGCACATTCTTTCTGGAAGGCAATATACCAAAAGGTATCAAAAATCCTAAGACTGTCATACCTCATCACCCATGAATTTTATTCTGAAAAACTAATCCTAAAATAGTAACAGAGCTTCGCTGAAGATTTATGGTGAAGACAGTTCATGACACTGTAACATACAATAACAAAAATTCACAGCTGCCAATATTTCCAGTAGTAGCAGGTTAGCTAAATCAAATGTGGGGTACTTTTAATATGGAAAAATAATGTAGTGATTAAAAATCATACCATCCAAGAATGCTACTGATATCTCGATAAGAGAAAAACTCTAGCCAAATAGTATATGCTGCCCAATTCCTATTCTGTTAAAAATTAACTGCAAGAGAAAACACTGGAATGATGTAGAATGATAGTATCATAGCTTATTTTCATTTTTTCATCCATATAGTACTGAAATTTTCAAAGTTTCTTAAATAATGTACAATTTTCATCTTAAAAAAACTATTTAAGCTGAAATGAAGGACAGAAAAAATGTCCTTTCCCACTTTTGTATTCATGGCTTTTCCCGGGTCCCGGAATCCAGCCTAGGACATCAGTACAAAAGGCTTCTTAAAGAGAGAGAGTTATATAAGCTGTCCTGTGCTTCCCAAGACCTGAAAAGTTTTCTCTATAGATAAAAATGACATTTTCCATCTTTACAACTGAACTTGCAAATGAACCTTTGAAAACACAGCCCAATTGTAAAAATAGCTAATAATACACGCTAACAATATTAAATGCCTACAATGTGCCAGGCACTTTAAATATATAATTCCTAATTTTTGCAATGGTCCTGGAGTTCAGATTTATTGTCCTCATGTTATAGATGTCACACAGGAGGATGGAGAGGCTATGCGGGGTCCTACAGCTACTAAGAGGCAGAGCCTGTGTTCAAAGGGAGGTGTCAGGCACGAGGGCTGCGTCCCTCCTGTTGTGGAACCATCCAAGCCACCAGTCCTGCCCTGCTTCTGGAACTGCTTGGATGACCAAGGAGCTCTGCTTGGATGACCAAGGAGCCTGCCACTGGCCCTGGCCATGCCATTGCCTGAGCCTGAGCCACTGCCCCTCCCGTTGGAGGTAGTACGTGGCCTACTGCCCCCACTGCGCATTCCCGAGCTCCTGTCCCTGCGTCCTCGGCCCCGGCCCCCTCGGCCTGAGCCACCCCCTGGCCTCATGGCTCTTGAGGTCCCAGAGCCCCTGGGTGAAGACAAGAAGAAGGGGAAGCCAGAAAAATTGAAACGCTGCATTCGCACTGCAGCTGGGAGCAGCTGGGAGGACCCCAGCCTGCTGGAATGGGATGCTGATGACTTCCGGATCTTCTGTGGGGATCTGGGCAATGAAGTGAACGATGACATCCTGGCACGCGCCTTCAGCCGCTTCCCATCCTTCCTTAAGGCTAAGGTGATCCGAGACAAGCGCACAGGCAAGACCAAGGGCTACGGTTTTGTCAGCTTCAAGGACCCCAGCGATTATGTGCGCGCCATGCGTGAGATGAATGGGAAGTATGTGGGCTCCCGCCCCATCAAGCTCCGCAAGAGCATGTGGAAGGACCGGAATCTGGACGTGGTCCGCAAGAAGCAGAAGGAAAAGAAGAAGCTGGGCCTGAGATAGGGTCTGTGGCTGGGCACCCGCTCCTATCCGGCCGGGCGCTGGCTCCTCCCCCAGCTGTCTTTGCAAAACCCCCACCTATCCACTCACCTGCCTCAAAACCAGTTTCAATAAATTTATGTTCATTTCCAAAAAAAAAAAAAAAAAAAAAAAAATTCAACTTTGCTTGTGTTATTATTATTTTGGTAATAGCTTTATTGAGATAAAATTCATGTACCATATATTTCACCTATTTTAAAGTGTGCAACTCAATGGTTTTTAGTAGATTCAGGGTAATACAGTCACTACAATCAATTTTAAAACGTTCTGTCCCCATCAAAATGCACTCTGTAACCTTCATCTCTTATCACTCCAACTCCTTATGCCCTCACCTCCAGCCCTGGTCAACCACTAATCCAGTTTTGCACCTCTGTGGATTTCCCTATTCTTAGCATTTCATATAAATGAAATTATATGATAGGCACCATTTTTGTGACTGGCTTCTCACGCTTAGCATAATGTTTTCAAGCTTTATCCATGTGACAGGAATTGGGATATTTGTATAGCTGAATAATGTTCAATTATATGAACATACCACATTTGGTTCATCTATCACCTGTTGGTGGACATTTAGGTTGTTTCCACTTTGGGGCATTATTGCGAATAATGCTGCCATGAACATTTCTGTATATGTTTCTGTGTGGACATATATTTCCAATCTTCTTGACACCTAGGAGTGCAGTTGCTGGGTCTTATGGTAACTCCATACTTCACCCTTGGGGAATTGCCAGACTCTTTCCAAAGTGGCTGTGCCAGTTTACATTCCTACCAGACAACTTTGCTTTTAACAATACCGACTTCAAACTTTAGTCCTGTCCTTTTGTGGATCATCTAGCTTCTGAGAAGAATTAAAATAAGATTCAACTTTTGTTTCTCAGGAAGTCTACTTAGGTCTGACCTTAGAATGCTAAGCCATATTTTATTACTTTGATTTTACTTTGGTGGAGGTGGGGAGTCTTGTAGTATACCCCTTGCATTCTGGCTACCAGTTGCTCTTCTCTTTCTCTATTTCCTCAGTCAAATTCCTAACAGATCTTTGAACTTTAATCTTAATCTTATTTTAGTGTCTGTTTTTATGTTTTGAAGATAGAAGGAAAGGCAAGATCATAATCTGTGTTGCAAGATGTTAATAAACTACTGAAACTGAGAGGCTGTCCAGGAGCCTTAGCATCAGCCACGACTAGACTAAACCATCACAGCCACACACACGCAGAGGTACACACACAGAGATACAGCCAGGACCAGATAGGCCGTCACAGCCAGACACATACACACATACAGATACAGCCCAGGCCAGCACAGAGTCCCCAAAGACTATTTCCAACCCTGGAAATAACTTGTGACACATTTTCTTGACACATTTATTTGCCTGTTACCCCTTGCTCAAGGCCTTGTCACTTACAATTTCTAGGAATTTAGACAGATATCTTAATTTCTCTAAACCTGTTACCTCATCTGTAAAATAGAAACAGAATTGATAAGCTTGCCTTGGAAGTTTCTAGGCTCTATCGTCTCCAGAACACCCAATTCAGCTGTTTTTCTATGTCCTCTCATATCTACCCTTATTTAACAGTTCAAAGGTAGTTTTAATTTTTGTAAGAACAAAGTAGGGAATATATAAATAATTGAATAAGGCAGTCTTAAAGTAAATGTCAATCACATAGTAAAAGAGAATATTGTAATTACCAGTACCATTATGCTACAATTCAGAGCCTGAGTTATGTTTCTCTTGGACTCCATTTATTCATCAGTTATCAAAGTCTATTAACTCTCCCCTACATATGGTAGATTAAATTCTCATATTTCTTCAAATTCCCTTTTATTCTCCCCCTTCTGCTTATAGCTAGGAATTTTCAGGACGGCCTCCCTCTTTCCCCAGCCTCCTGCCTCTTTCTGGTGGAGGACACCTCGGTAGAGAAAACTATCTAAAGAGCAATGTTATCATCAATTTCACAGCAAATACCCCTCCAACGGGTCATGGAGCCGAGAGTGCAACTCATGCTGCTTAGCTGGACAATCTATGCTTTCCGTAACCAAGTTTCTTTCTATCCTTTCAACCTTATTTCCCAATATCCCTACATAAATTCCCTACTCCAGCTAGAGTAGTGTATTCGTTTGCTCCAAGTGAACACATTTAGCAAATTGGTGCTTCTACTCTCAGCCTCTGCTCTACCCGTACACTGCGCAGTTCCCACTATCCAAACGCATCTCCCAGTCCTGCAAGGCCCAGTGTTTACCTTAGCACAGCCTCTCCAAAACTGTACGGACAGACAGCCGCTGTTTTTTGACTTTCTATCACAGTCACCCAGCACAGTGGAGGGCAAAAAGAAAGTGCTGAATGATTGATTGATCGAATAAATGAATACGTTACTAAATCAGGAAATGAACGAAGCAGACTAGTGCAAAGCAATTTTTCCTTGTAAATTCCTGTAACATCTACTGTCTGATCTACTTATTTCATTCATGTTATTTACTGCCTATTGATATTAATTAACAATTCATCTATGTAAGTCTCATCTCCCCAGTGGGATTACAAGTTCCTGGGGGTCAGAATCTGAGTCATGTCTGGGTATCCCCTTCAGCAGCAGCGGGGCAATGTCCTGCCCTCTCCAAATGCTCATTGATTGATTGAGCATCAAACCTGCTGAATCTCCCCTGCCAAGTGTCAGCAGCAGGGCCGTCTCATGAGCATTGGCCATAAATCACAGGCTAAACCTTTCCTGGTTGTTAAAACCTGGCTCATATTTCAGGATAACCTGGATCCTGAAAACTTACTATCAAGGTATAAAGAGAAAACATCTGGGTTTGCATCTGCTGGAGTCTGATGGGAGTCTGGAGTCTGTCGCCACACATTTGTGGTTGGTGGTGAAGGGGTTTTTTCCCTAGTACAGACTTGAATGCTCAGATCAAACATCTACGTGATAAAAATCAAGCTCAACTCCAGAGAGATGTTTTCCTGTTCCTTTCAAGATACAGCTCAAACTGTGTGGTCCCTGACCAATATGCTGCCTCCCCTTTTGTCCATCCTCCCGTGCACTCTGTGACTCAGTACACTAAGCCCCCCAGGGAGTCTTACACCCCTGGTTCTCCTCCTGTTTCTACTCTCTGATTGGAGCATGCTTTCCTTCCCTATTTGGCCAAATTCTATTCATTCTTCAGAATCAAACTGTATTGTCCCCTCTTCTAGAAAGTCTTTTCTTCCTTACCCATCCTGTTGCCTCTTCTCTGTGCTTTTCCAGAATCCTGAGCACATGTCCTATTGCATTATAAATGCCTCTTTCCTGTCCCTGCCAACAGTGCCTACCAGGTGAAGGGCAGTACCTCCATCCCCGGCTCAGCCATAGTGCCCAGCGCAGAGCCGACATTCCAAAAGTTTCCTGAATTAGGTGGAAGCAAAGTGAACTATATAAAAGAATCGTCAAAGTAGAAAATATAGAAGAGCAAGGGAAGTAATAGGAGCCTTGGGTAATAGATGAATCTGCTATAATAATAAAGATCAAGCTCTCTCAATTTCTCTTTTGAGTAAGGTAGAGAAAGAAGAGTAAGTTAATAAATAAAATGCTTCTGTTGTCATTACCCAAGCCTGAAAAAGCTGCAGATGCCCAAGATCACTACTTTGGTAAACATTCCCAACCTTTGCTTGATATCTTGAAGTTCAGCCAATTATATTTCGCAGGTCCCCATAAAATGCAATGCTTCATCATATTTCTGTCTTCTGAAACTCGAACTCTGTGCTCAGCCAGACAGCTTGTTGTGACAGCCGTGGCCCTGGGGCTATCTATTTATTTGCCCTTGCTAATGGGATTGCCTCATCAACATTATCTTAGCTGAAACATGGAGGCATTAATGACAACTTAATTGAAGCAGAGGATGGAGCTTACAGACTCGTCATGTTTGCTTGACATGCAGATGGCGGCTAGCTACAAATGACTTATATGAAAAAGGGCACTATTGGGGGAGCAGCTCTGTTAATTGCAGGGCTGTAGCCTATAACCATCTGGCCGCCTGAATTAATCTGGGTGGGCACGGATCTCCTACACAATGCAGCTCACTCTCTCAGGCTGTCTCCCACCTCTGGGAGCTCCACTGCCCTTTGTCTAATTAGCACTTCCTCTGAGGATAACTCATTCCCGAGTTTGACACACTGTGCAGCATATAATTGTTGTTACATGACTGTTTGTTAAAAATCACTACAAGCTCTTCTTTCTGCATTAGAGGTATATCCTTCAAAAACATTTTGGAGGTCAACTCCGCTAGTTTATTCATTGAGACAAGGGTTTGTGTGCGAGGCACACAGTGAGGGAGGACTTGTGGTGAGCAAGGGGTGGTGCCCGGCTTGTTCCCATGGACCCTTACGTCCTAGTGATGAGAAGGGCATTGAACAACCAATTGTATAAACGCAGAATTATTTTACGTTGTTATGAACTGTGATGAGTCCCCACAAATCTCTTATGTCAAAGTCCTAACCCCCAGTACCTGAAAATAAAACTTTATTTGGAGCTAGGGTCTTTAAAGGGTAATTATGGCAAAATGAGGTTCATTATGTCCGGTGCCCTTGTGAGAAGAGGATGTTTGGACAGAGACATGCACGGAGGGAGGACCACGAGAAGACACAGGGAGCAGGCAGCCACCTACACACAGGCCAAGAGAGAGGCCCTCGGAAGAAACCACACCTGCCGACACCTTCGTCTTAGACTTCTAGCCTCCAGAACCGTGAGGAAATACGTTTTTGTTGTTTAAGCCACTTAGTCTGTGGTATTTTGCTATGGTAGCCTGAGCAGACTAATGCAGGCATATATACACACACTTAGGGCAAATGCTGCAAAGAGAAGAACTAGAAGACCAGAAAACAGGCCACCCGGCCTGCCTCCGAACGGTTTCCTGAGAAAATACCAACCGAGATAAATTCCGAACGATAAGTGGGGTGGTGTTCGCCACAGCTGCAGCAGGAATTGTTTAATTTAAACGCAGTTGGTGTCAAGTAATTATCAAGTAGCCATTCTGGCCATTCTGGCCATTCTGGCTGCCCATCCAAGGCTCTGCCACCAGAGTCTCACCGTGTCCTGAGCTAGAGAAAGAACGAGCTCGTCATGGCAGCAGAATACGGAAAACCCATGACTGATGGAATGGATGGCTGAACTGATATTTTTGGAAAGGTTTTTCTCTAGTACTATTCAAGAAATTATGGAAACACTGAAAAATTATAAGGTGGTAAAAGAAACATGACAAACACTACTGCTCGCTCCTTGGAATTAAATGGGATGAGCTGCGATGGTCTCTCCAATAAGCCGCTTGCCTCAGCTAGAAGAATTGTGATGGCATCTGGTTGACTTCTGTGTCTTTGTAGCCATGATTCCTTTGGTCCCGGGATTCTGCTCTGTTCCAGGTGACTGGCTCTCACCTATGTCTTTAGAGCTTATGGTCATAAAGTGGTGCTCGGCTGCCGGGCTGAGACCTCTCAGTTTAGACTCTCCCAGCTCTTTCTTCTGGATTTCATTTGATTGTGCTGAGACCATGTCTTTAAAGTATAGACTCATCTGCTCATCCTGAAAATTCCAGTTTGGATTTGATGCCCTTAATGACTCAAGGCAGTGCACTGCACAGTGGGAATCTCTGGGGAGAAGATTCTCTAACGGAAACGTAAGGTGGTCGTTCTCCCATTTGGCCTCCCTGCCACTTTCTCTCCTTTCTGAAGGGACATAAACATTTGCAGATCCTCATCTGTAAGAAAGCCTGCCCCATATTCAAAGATCCTTACCATTTCCCTGTTTTCTCTGTACATGAAATAGCTTCAGCACCTGCAACTGCCCCTCTACTGACAAATTTGAAGACTCTATGTATTATGATAACCTCTCTACCAAACCCCTCCTCACACACAATTCTAGTGGGGTTTAAAGAAGGTTACCTGCACCTCCCCCCCTCCCCCCCAAAAAAAAAAACTTTTCAGATTTGGATATTTGACTCCAAATTCTCTACAAGTCACTTAAAGTCTTTTTTTTTTTTTTTTTTTTTTTTTTGAGACAGAGTCTCACTTTGTTGCCCGGGCTAGAGTGAGTGCCGTGGCATCAGCCTAGCTCACAGCAACCTCAGACTCCTGGGCTTAAGCGATCCTACTGCCTCAGCCTCCCGAGTAGCTGGGACTACAGGCATGAGCCACCATGCCCGGCTAATTTTTTTTTTTTTGTATATATATTTTTAGTTGGCCAGATAATTTCTTTCTATTTTTAGTAGAGACGGGGTCTCACTCTTGCTCAGGCTGGTCTCGAACTCCTGACCTCAAGCGATCCACCCGCCTCGGCCTCCCAGAGCTAGGATTACAGGCGTGAGCCACCGTGCCCGGCCACTTAAAGTCTTAAGTATGACCTTTCGGGGACATGCAAGGCATCCCATTTACCAAAACTGTGATATCAAAGAGGCCAAGTTTACTTTTCTTACTTCACAAAACAGCAGAATTTGGGGAGTTGAGAATCATGGCCTTTGGCAAGGGCTTGGCTCTGAGTACTCCCAGTCAAGGCCACTTACCCCATTTTCAAAAGAAGACTTTTAGGTTGATAATTTTCTTGATGATAATAACGTGCAGGGTTGACCTGTTTTCTTTCAAGAACTCATAGAAAAGTCTAGAAGGGGATTCAGTGATTCTAGACCAACTTCCTTCTATAGCAAAAGAGGATTGCAAGGTCTAATGGAACCAGACTTACTCACGTCTTGCACCTACTCAGCGCAGCTGGGCTAGAGCCCCTAAGGCCTGAGTTCAGGCTCTCTGCACTGACATTTGAGAAGTACTACAACAGGGAAAAAAAAAAAAATTAAACCGAAGCCTTCTTTCTTCCTATTCTTACTGCCTTACATTCTCCCATCGAAAAAATAAAAATAACATTGAAATGTCAGATCACTTTCAAAATAATTATAGTAGTGGCAGTTTTCTCTTTGGATTGCTTAATGTTTCACATGACATTCAAAACATTCTGCCTTATTCCTCTGAAGAAAACAAACCAGGTGGTCTCCTTTACCTTTACAAAATGCCCCATCTTCTTAGTAATTCAGACTGGTTTGAGCCATGCCAATCTCCATGCTAAGTATCTCTTGAAGAGCGTTTAAAATGACAGCAATGTCCCTCATTAAAAAATAGAATGCGGCATCTGTTGTTCAATGCACACGTGTGGATTTTGAGAGATCCTCATGGCCACATGACCATTGTGAGAGGTCCCCATGGCACATGGTATCTTATGAGAAGTGGGAAACAACTGACAGTTTGAAACACATAAAATAAGTCATCCAGGTGTTTGCTCATTCATTTAAGATTTGCTAAATGGATTTTCTGATTCCTGAAAATGCTAATGGCAAGGCTCACTGAGCAGCAAGACTGCTAAGGGTATTCTCTGTTTCTGTGCCGCTCCTGAATTCCCACATGGGGCAGGGAGAACAGGGCTGATGGGAATGGGAACGCCTGTGCAAGGGAGGGCACAGTCTTCGGAAGCAGATAGACCCTTACTGAGACAGCTCACCCATCACTTCGTGGCCTTAGTCCTTAGATGATAATCTTGCCAAGGAATTGACACTGAGCATCAAAAAAAAGTGTGAAAAAAGTATGTCATACATACTCAGTGAATATTTGTATATGTGTTGATTATAGACATGTATGATTTACTTTATGTTATATAGCAACTTTAGCCAAAGTAGACCGTATGTTTATAAAGACCATGGGCTTCCCATTTTGTGTGAATCCCACTTCACCCAAGAATAAGACCACCAAGTGAAATGTTTTGGAAAGTCACAACTGTAGATCCTCAGTAGCCCATTTTCCTCAGTAGCCTACCCTATTGTATATTTGTCTGTAGATCTTTCATTTAAAGCAGAGTTTCTTTACATTTGAGTTATGTAAGCAATTGACTATATAAATAATGAATATGGGTGGAGTAAGATATTGTACAAAGACCATGAACTTGAGAACTCCAAGGAGGAGCCGGAGGCTGCACACTATCCTGGTCCCGTGAACTTAATGTCTGATTCTCAATTTCCGTCTACATGTGCAGGTACAATGATAACCACCTCATGAAGTTTATGAGTTTTTCCCTACAGTTCTATCTGACAAGGTCCTAGCGCAAAGCCTGACCGGCAGGAGATCTACAATGGTTGTTGGTTCCACTCTCACATCACTTATGGTGAAATAAGGTCTTTGACCTTTCCTCGTGTCTACATGTATAAGGCTTTCAAAAAAGGAAATGACAAAAATAGAAAGTAAAGAAAAATACAAGAAAGGGATTACACTGTTGTTTTTCATCTTCCTGAAACTTCATCCCCTAGAATAATTAAACTCACATGTCTTCTATTTTGAGGATGCATTTTGTTTGCACTTCCCTCTCTGGTCTCCAATGAAGAAAGCCCCGAATCAGCACCCCTTCTTCCTAGACTGTCAGGCGCACTGTGCCCAGCTCTGAAAACAGGCCGCGGGTGCCTGGCATCGGTGTGCTGCCCTTTCCACGGGAATTACCTTCTCCTTTAGAGCCAGGATGTTAGAAACCCCTGAACGAGTCTGAAATAGACCTTTGACTATCTGGATTCCCCGACCCATTAGTAAGACGTGGTGCTATGTATGTTCTGTTTTATGTGACACCCATGTGCCAAGGGTAGCTCCCCTGGCCCTCAAAAATTATTGGGACAGTTGTCATTATTTTTTCATTATTCACATGGGATTTTCATCTCTCATAAAGTCAAAATAATTTTTGTTTGATTATGTGTTCGTCCCTCCTCTCCCCAAGGGGGAAAATGACCAGAAAATAAAAAAAAAATCTTGATCCATTTCAAAGAAAAATTAAGAAAGTTCAAATTCTTTTAAATGCAGGAAATTCTCCCTAGGAAGAGAATTATGCAAGAGTTTTCTAAGACAAACTTCAGGAACACAGGGTGCACATTTTTAAAGCTTCCCTGTTCCTTACTTGTTTCAGTGTTTGGGAGAGAAGTCTGAAATAACTGATGATTTTTTCCCTCCATAGCTGGGTAAGGCAGCAGTTTTCACCAGCCTCTCTCTCGGTGATAAACGCATTTTAATGGACTGGCAGGTGCTTAATAATACAGGCGGCACCTGGATTCTTTAGAGCCAAGTGCCTCTGGGGCCTGCACTATATTAAAACTGCATTTTTGACCTGAGGCCTACTGGATTCTGTACTCAAAAACACCTCACCGATTTGAGAGAAACAGCCCAGTACCAGCTCACATTTTTCTTCTTCAAATAAGGAGGATTGAGGTTTAACTTTTATAACTCTGAACACGAAAAATATTATGATTCTAACTAATTAACTCATCTCCATTACTGAAAATCTAATAAATTTTATACAAGTCCTCCAACTGTACAAATTCATCCTCAACTCTTATGACTCTATGGACTGAGTGAGGCCCCTTCTAGCTATGGGTGTTGAGTCAGTATGGAAGGAAAAGAAATTTGTTAAATAGCTTCTCAACACTATGCTAAGTATTTAAGCCTTACTATCTCATTTAATTGCCATCACAGTCTTGCAAAGAAAAAATTATTTATTTTTAATCTCATGTGATAAGCAGCCTCTACGATAATCCCCAATAACAGATTATGAAAGTCTGTGCTTTCTATCTTGGGTGTTCCTTCTTGCTCTCTCCTGGCAGCCTGCTGGAGAAGCTCCTGAGGGTAAACTTGAGGAGGAAAAACTCCAGAATATTCTTCTTTGGCATATTTTGAGATGGCTGTTCAGAGAGCCAGAAACCAGAAGTAGCGCCTGTCATGGGGAAATTTGCATCTGCAGAGACAACCTGCAGTGACACAGCCAGGCTTTCTCTGAGGCCTCCCTGTTCAGATCCAGGGATTAGCCCAGTTGAACAGGTTTAAGGGCTGAAGGGAGCATTGACCACCTATTCTCTTTAGGGCCGCTGCCTGTGAGGTTTTGGCTGCACAGCAAGACCACCTTTGCTGGCCAGGCCTCCCCTTCGCCCCCTCCCACCACCCACCTTGCCCCTGTAACCGGATTTATCACCACAACTTATTTTTGGCCATGCGTCGAGCTCCCATTCTTTCTGTAACCTCAAGATGGTATGAAAGCATCAACCATCTGGATCTTTCTTTCAGTTTTTATATTTTGTATGACTTCTGTGCACATGTATGCTTGTGATAAAATTTGTAAGCCTTTTTTCTTGTTATCAGTTTGTTTTACAGACTCAAAGTGTCAAACTTTCATGGGAAAATTTGACACATCCCTACATTTGCAAATGGATCTTCTGAGGCCTGCTCACAGCACATCAGTGAGCCTGGGAGCAGACCTGACCCCCATGAGCTTCAGAACGACTACAGCCCCAGGCAGCAGTGGGGTACGGCCTCGCAAGACACCTTGCGCCAGACTCACCCAGCCAAGGTGCCCCCTGGATTCCTGACCCGCAGAAACACACTTAACAAATGTTGCTTTCAATCACTAAGTTCCTGTAAGTTGTTATGCAGCTGTAGATCCTGCATACGCTACAGTTTACGTGAGACAAAATTAACCAGTTTATTCAGGGCCACGGAACAGGAAGGAGAAAAGATACTTTCAAATCTGCCTGTCCGATCCACAGACCTAGGCCCTTCTAGTATTCTCTGGGGTTCAACGGGCCTTTTTGTTCACTCATGGACACTCAAGTCTCTCTCATGTTCTGACTAGACCTTGACTAGTCAGACAGGTTAAAACAAATCGGACAAGTCATATATTTTACTAGTTAATTCAGTTTTCTGTAATTTATTTGGATAATAAAACTCACAGTCTGGTGGGGGAAGAAAGCCATCTAAATTAAAGAAAAATGCACTGTAGTGTACTCCACAATGCATGCTGCCCAGGGTGCACAGTGGAGGGGGATTTGATTAGACTGCTTATTCTGGGAAATTTCCCAAGGGATGTTTTGAACTATCAGCGTACCTCAGCCCCTAGGCCAATGTCTGGTGTGTGGTCTGACCACAGTGAGTATTTGTCAACTAAGTAAACACACTGTTTCTTGAAGGAACAACAGATATTAATATAACATATGGAGAAGCAGGGAGAAGCTTTCACTGTTTCATATTGAAGTAACAGCAGCTGCAAGAGGCAAAGAATTGCAGACATGACTTGTTCATAGACCTGCCTCACACTGCTATACCTTAAGATCTGTGTACCAAATTGCAGTGAAACTTACGGCTTCCCTAACATCAGCTGTCTGAGACCATGTAAAAGGTTTGCCATACTCAGTGCCATATGTGCTAGCACTTAATATCTTAAGAATATATTTTTTGAAAAAATGATTTTTAAAACTCACTAATTTGTACTTGAAATACAATTTGGGGGGCAATAAAAAATTCAATGGTCATGTGGTTTAAAAGGAAAATATAGGCTTGGAGGTCAAACAGATTCCAGATGAAATTCTAGCTCTATCACTTAGGAAAATGTGACTTGGGCAGTTATTTCTATGACTCTTCATTTCCTCATCTAAAAAGTAGAAAATAATACCTTCCTTGAGTGTGCAGCGTGTCTATAGAGGACCTATGAGAGTGCTCTATGGATGGTCTATATCACGCTATAAACTGCTAGACCGGAATGCTTGTTCCACCTCTCCGATGAGACTGCTGAGAGAGAAGGAAATTAAGGGACTTGCCAAAGTTTACTTTGCTAATTCTGAATTCACTACTTTTTTTCCTACTAAGAAAAAATGCTGAGTTTTCAGACATGGAGTAAATTTGTGAATACTGGGACAAAGCACATCCCTGGGAGTTGGATTCTGTGTGTTTGGGTCAGAATCTCAACCTTTGTTGACTCCACCGAATGAGAAGCCGACCTAGAGTGTTGGCAGACAGGTACCTGTGAGGATTTCGGCCAGGCGTTCTGTCATTTTCTCAATCACGAGTCTCAGGATTCCGCCCTCCAGGCTCAGCAGCAGGGTCCCCGAGCCCTCAGACAGCTCTGTGGACAGAAGCAGACCATCCTTGTTCCATGTTCGAAACTGGAAACTCACTGAGAGCCCATCAATTTGGGGGGTGCCAGGCAGCAGCAAATAACTGCCGCCGGAGTTGACAAATGTGATGGGCACAATTTGTGGTTCGGAGCAGGAAAAAGTGACATTGCCCTGGAAAACAATAAAAATCAAACATATAAAAGCCATTTTTTATTCTGCAATCTGACAGCTGATATAAACAACCACCTGGAGCTGACCTTAATTTCAGGATCATTCGACATTCGGCTGCAAGATCTTAAAGGGGAAAAAATATGTCAGCTTTGCTCAGACACACTCACAAGCGTGTTTCCCATTCCCGTGTCAGGGGGCATGTTGCTATTTGCAAAGAGGACTGAGACTCCCGGAAGGGGAGGGGATGGAGGCAGTCACATTTTCTAGGAAGAGTAAAAATAATTAATTACGTTCACTTGCTGAATAAATATCTATGGTAAGTGGACTATGTACCATGCTCCAGGGTAACTTTTAAAGAAAAACACATGGAAGAACTTTGTTATAATGTGGAATGTGCTGACAGAGAGATATCAGCTCCCTTGGGAGCTGGCAGAAGAAATACCTGAACAAGCAAAGGTTACAGAACGGAAGGAGGTGGGGAAGGAGGGCAGTGGGTGTGCCCTGGCTAGCATTTGCAGCACAAGGCATCGTGTGTGCAAAGGCTTGGAGAAATTAGCAAAGTGGCATCCCTGAGGCAGTCCAGGGAACTTGTCATCTGTGAGGAGGTAGGGCCAGGGAGCAGGAAGCAGGTGAAGCCAGAAAGGTGAGTGGAGGCAGAATTTGAGAGCCCTCTGATGCTTGCTGAACAGTCTCCATTCAAACTTAGTAACAGCAGAGGGACATGGACCATATTTTTAATTTAATTAGAGTATTTTTAGTGACATGACAGGTAGATGAGAGGTCGGACTTGAGGAATAGTGAGTGTGTATAGAAGAAGGGTGGGGAGATTATTCTGTGCATAAGTGAGGGGAAAATGGGCCAAGATTATCTGAGAATGACTAAAGTAAGCTTCTACATCAGAAAGTTGTGGGAAATTAAGAAATGCTTATATGTGCCCAACTGAACCCTGTGCTGGGGTCACTTCTAATATACCAGTAAGGAGAAAGCCTGGAATACCTCACAGACTGCAAAGAGGTGTTCTGTGAGGAAAGCTGCTTGGAGTTTATGTTGCAAGCTCCACGCCCAACCAGATTCTATTTCCACCGCTACCCTTTGTCTCCTGTAGGCTCCAAACACTAATCTCCACCACAACTCAGTGAGCTTACACAGGCTAGTTCACCAAAACAGCCAGAGACATAACCAGGTTCCCTGTAAACGTTTCCTGTGAAGGCCACTGAATAGCCCCTTTTGTGGCTCAGCCTCTCCAAGCTCCCTCAGCAGCCAGTGCCACTCAGGCAAAATGGCAGGGATTCCGGAAGGAACACCCGAGCTCCAATGGCTGCCTGAATGCAACGTTCCTTGGAGGTGGCCAGGTGGCCGAGATATCAGATACATAATACAGTTCTCAGTCCCAGAGCAGGTGAGTGGTTCAACTCCAAAAACCTCTTAAACCAGGAAAAACATCCTTAGGTCCCAACCATGTTTGTTTATGATAGTCTTGTATTTCTGAAAACAAATAACAGTTCTCAAACAAACTTCTACCAAGAGTACATTTCTAATGATTCACTCATCACTCACTCACCTATGACCATATTTTTGCATGAATCATTTATTGTAGTTGTTTACATGTTTTTCTCTTTAGACTGGCTTCCCCACAAGTTATTTAATGTGTCAAAGGGTCAGGGCTTTGATCTCCACCAAGAAATCGTCCACCGTTTACGCTGCCCCACCATGCCAGGCAGCAAACTAAGCATTTACATACATATCTTGTGAATTCTTCACAACAATGCCATAATGTATTATTTTCATCATTTAAAGTATTAAAATAAAAGTGTAGAGATGAATCTTTAAATTTAATATTTTATTTGGGAAGAATTGTAGTTCAGCGCATACACGCAGACCGGGTGGTCTTCAGTATGTCTGAAGAACAAAGAGAAGGTTAGAGGTTTAATAAAAGAGGAGACGTGTTAGGTACTGCTCTCAAGAAAGTCCATGGGCCCAAGGAAGGGTTCGGGGACCTGGCAGGTTCCGACTGGTGAGCTACAGTGGTGCTGGGTGAAATTAGTCCCAGAGTTACCCAGGCTTTCTCAGAAGCTATAGATAACACTGGTTTCAGGTTACAGCAGATGATTTGTACAGTCAGGCTTTCAGAGAATTACATTCCTGGAGCAATGTTTTCTACCTTGAGTGCTTTTTCCCCTGGCTTCTCAACTCTGTTTTAGTTGGGTGTGACAAGAATGACCCAATTTGTATGATCAACTTTCATGAAAACATGCACAAACAGGGCTTAAAGAGAATAAATAACTTGACAAAAGCCATATGCCTCGTTAGCACTGACAAAACCACATTTGCCTGACTTGGAAGCTTTTGCTTTTAGCCACCATCTCTGATACCTCCCTTCCCTGCACTGAGCGCCACCATTTTTTAAAATCTACTGACTTGCTCATGGTATCTCATTGTTGTTTTAACTTGCATTTTTGGATTTCTGGTAAACTTCCTTTCAAGAATTAAAATATCTCCAATGATGGCTGACTAATTGTGGCAGGCTCATCTTTTGAAAGAAGCCAAACCACAAAAGCTCTGCAGAGAAGTTAAGAGATTGTAATAACTTTTCTTCCTCTTTTCTTTTAATTTGTTATCATAATAAATTTGCTAGAGCACAGCCGGAGGACTTACTTGACCAGGCCGCTGCCTATCCTCACCCTCCCTCTGCTCCACTGTGCAATGGGCCCAAGTACTTGACAACTATGAAGGGGAGCTCAGAACGGAGTCCCTGGACTGGATCCTGGAGCAAGGACTTTAATAAATGCCTTCGAGGACTCTCACTGGATAAAGTCAGGTCTTGCATGGTGTGGTTATCAGCACCTTGCTCAGCAGGGAGCAGCAAAGCTCTGAAACGCCCTGGGGTAGGTTCTCTGTCCCGGTCCCCAGTGGGCCAGGCTCCTTTCTCCCTGTCCCCATTCCCTTCACAGTTTCCTCTGTTGTCCCTGCCTCCATGTGGCCCCAGCTACCTAAAACTTCTCTAGAGCATGCCCTGCTGTGTTCGCCAATGGTGATTCTCAGGACAAGCAGGAAAAAAGAAATGTCAGCAGATGAGAAATTCCTTCTACACCAAATTGGACCCGGCTCTCCAGGTGCTTGGTTGTGTTTGCAGCTCAGCTCTGCATCACACAGCCGCAGGGGCTGCTCCTGCTAAAATCCGGTCTCAGCTGTGCTCCTGCTGGCACAAATGCTGCCCAGTGCTGAAGACCATCAGTGCCAACCAAAGTGGGGAGAAAGAAGAAATAATGAGCTACATGTAAAAGTGCTACTTTTGAAGACGACATGGACTACCTGACCCTTTTCAGTAGTGCCACTTGGGACTCTGGAATCGAAAGACAGCCAGCATTTGAGAAAGTCCCCACCGATCGTATAGGAATGGCACGCAAGAAGACAATTTACTATAGAATTGCATCAAAAGAGAGATGGCGAATGGTCAGCAGACTATATTCTACCCTATATACCTCCTCAATCTATTTCTTCCAATTTCATCCCTCTTACCTGCAAGAAGGAATCTCCATTCCTCAGAAGCCCTCCATCATTTAATTCATTCAAGATTTCAATACTTATTCAAGATTTCTCAAGCATTTCAAAACAATGTGCTAAGCACATGGGTTTATAAATTATACAGTAAATGTGACCCTGATCCTTTGCATTCTATAGTCATTAAATTTACATTATGACTGCAATCGGTACAAAGAGTTCCCTGGCAAGGGAGAATACACTGGGATCACATCTTCAAGGTAGAGCACCTGGTCTTGGCCTCACAGCAAGATTGACAGGAAGTCAATGAACTGCCACGGGTTCTTTGTTCCTTGGCGTATCTTGTAAGATCCAGAGGTTCTTTCACCATCCAAAGAAGAAGTCACTCTACATGGCAGGAGCTAAATATTTAATGTTATGTGCCTTTTCTGGCTGCAGCCACAGAGCTCTGGTGGGACGGTGGCCTCCTCCATCTGTCCGAGGCCACGATCAAGGCTATGGTACAGCCTCCCCAGGGCAGCAAAGCCTCAGACCACTGGAGCCCCCAAGTTGGGCGTGAGCACCCTCTGTTCCCAGGATGGCAGTTCTTAGTGCCCTGCACTTTCATCCTCATTCACACTCATCATAATCTAATAGGCAAGATGCCCAGAAGTGCTGAGCCAAAGACAGAGAAGCCATTTGTCCCTTGGGGACCACCAAATGATGTCTACTTTTCTTCTGACAAAGACTGTCTCCTGTATTTAACTCTAGTCAGGCTCCTCTGAGCCCTCCTTCTGATAGGGCCTGATGCTGGGCTCTGTCCTTGGCCCACTTATTCCAGTTTTAGCAAGAATTCTGCTAAATCAGTGCAGCAAAAATCCCCCACCCTTGGTCTGACCTCCTTTATCTTATCACGATGGCGAGGGCCTGCCTTCAGCAAAAATCCTCTTGGACTAGTTCAGCAAAGAGGTAAGTACCTCTCCTCTAAGTAATTTTCCACCCCGACCCCCGCCCTACTTCTTGGCTGTAAATCCCCACTGTTCTTTGTATTCAGAGCTGAGCTCAATCTCTACCCCCTACTACAAAACCCCACTGTACTAGCCCTTCTTATCTTCTTTAATAATTGTCATGAATAATTTTTTTTTATTATGACTTCTCTGGAAACCCACCACAATCTTTTTCTTTGAAGCCCTCAAAATACAGAAGCTCCCATTCCACCTCTTTTCTCAGAAAAATAAAAAGAGTTTGATTTCTACCAGTGGAGCACAGAACTTTGAAAGCCTAAAGACCTGTTTGTAGGTCATTTGAGAGAATGTCCATACCTATGTAAAAATACTTTGTTTAGTACCACAAATAACAAAAGCAGATCCTGCCCTTTCCCTGGTCCATGGAGCTTGGTGGCCTCCTAAGGACACCCAGGCCCTCAGAACACAACCACCAAGTTTGTGTCGGTGAAAGAAGAAATGATTTCCATCGATTCATCTTCCCCCAGGAGCCATTCCCTTCAGAGGGCAGAGAAAGCCCCGTTCAACAATTGCCATGAAGGGGAAGTGGCAGGGCTCATGCACAAGGGACATCTGTCCTACTCTGGAGGATTACATAAGCCATCCTTAGGGAGGTGACATTGAAATTTGAGATGTTACAGAAGAGCAGGAGTCATTAATTGGAGAGTAAAGACAAGTGCTGTCCAGCAGAGAGTGGAGGTGTTTGCACAGAGTGGGGGCAGAAAGGCGAGGGCTACGTTCAAGGACGTGGTCAGGTGGCTGCAGTTCCACAGCCAGGCAGGCAAGGTGAGTGGAAAGGGCACACAGGCCTTTAGACCATGTTGAGGTCCTGGAACATTATCCTATGGAAGGACGGGAATGGGAAGGGGTGAAGAGACAGCTGATACAGAAACTGGGGTGTACAGTCACATCTGTGCCTTAGAATGTCCTCTGGGGGCTGTAGTTAGGGCATAAGGGGTGTACTGTGTGAAAAGAGTGGCATGGGCAACCCTTGGAGCAGGTATTGTAGTAAGTAGGCCAGAACAGTCAGGGCTTGTTGAGGGCTCAGCCTAAAAGTCTAGAAGGGTTAATGTGTGTCAACTTGACTGGCTGCAGGATGTCCAGGTGGAGAATTATTTCTGGGTGTGTCTGTGAGGGTGTTTCCAGAGGAGATTTAGCATTTGAATTAGTGGACTGGGTATTGCCCTCCCCAGTGTTGGGGGCACCATCTGATCTATGAGGGGCTGGATAGCATAGGAGGCAGAGGAAGGTGGGATTCACACTTTCTGGTTCCTGCCTGCCTGCTTGGGTTGGGACACCTGTTCTCACCTTCCCCGGCCCTCAGACTGGGATTCCCACCATCAGCAACCTGCTTCCCAGTCCTTCGGAGGCAGGGCCACCACTGGCCTTCCTGGGCCTCAGATCCAGACTTCCCAGCCTCTGTAATCCAGTGAGAAAGTTTCTCATAAAGAGTCTCCATTTCTCTTTCAAGTCTTTCTCTTTCTCTCATACACACACACACACACACACACACACACACACACACACACACACACACACACACGAACATCCTGGTTCTGTTTCCCTGGAGAAGGCACACTAACACAAAAACAATGTGGGAGAATGAGCAATTTGCAGGTATTAATACCGTTGATAGGAGGTGGGTGAAGGGGTGGGAGAGTCCCTTGCACAGCAGACGTCTAACAGGAAAACACAGGTGGCCTCGGACTGCTGACAGGCCTGCCTTGGTAGTGTGCCCTGTCGCCAGCACCACCCCGCTGGAGTGTGTAAGCACAATGACAGCAAATGGAAGCTCTCGAGCTCACACTTCCCATCAGGTTGCCTTCCTCCCTCCACCAGGCGTGGCCTCTTCAGTCCTCTGCACCCCCCCACACCTCCTCCCTCCAGGGCCCGGAGGACCCTTCCCCTGCTCCAGGGCTGAGGCCTTCCCGACACCCCAGCCCCTCGGAGGCTGCTTCTCCGCTGGCTTTCAATGGCATGTGCTACCTGCAGAAATTTACCATATTCCTTTCACTGCCTTATAATAATTAGCTATTTTTTGACAATTGCCTAAGCCTTACATAATAGTACATTTATAATTGGGTATAGAGCATCTTGCTTTGAATTCTGAAAAGGAAGTGAGAGTGTTAAATTTAGGCAGAACTAGATTCTTGTCCTAAATATTTACTGGGAGAACCCTGTCTTCTCTCTGATCTCATCTTCTGCTACGTGGTTGTGAGAATAATGGTAGCGGGACAGCTGAAGCCCACAAGAGACCATGTGCACCGTTCCTGGCCCGTCGGTTTCCTTTTCTCCCAGGTCTGACACTTTTCTGAGTGACCAGAGGCAAGTCATGTCTACAGCCTTAGTCTCCTTTTCTGTAACCAGAGGTTACAAAACTGGAAGGCTCCAAGATTTCCACTGGTTACCCCACTCTTGGGTCCCCGAGGCTGAAGGGCCACATGCTTTTCATGCATCTATTCACTGGGGGGGGGGGGGGTCAGTCACAACCTGAGTCATCCCACTGTCAGCATGAAGAGTGTAATCGAGTATTTGTATTTCAGAAGACTTATTTTTTAATAATCCAGGGAATAAAGAAGGAAACCCAGTCTTCTTCCCTAACAATTCCTGTCTCACTGTAGGGAAGAGAGAAAAAAAATAACCATAGATGATAATGATTTTTTTAAAGTAAGCAGAAGATTATATAACTATATACATGCATATATAAAATAAGATTCTCAATGTTTATAAACACATTTGCCAGGGGATGACGACCAATTGACTGATTATCTTCCTCCTTCCTCCCATCCCTCTGCCCAGGAAATGTGCTCTAGGATACCTTGCAAAGAGAATGCTGGAATAATGCTGAACCATATGAGCAATTACAGCAGCTGGAACTTTCCTAGAGATGATAAAATGGAAGAAATTGTATGCAGTTGCTTAGCTGGGTGCTGGTCCCCGGGCTGTGCGGTGACAAGCTGGAGAAAACAGTGAGGAGGAGAGAGAAAGGGGACAGGTTCTCAGTGGCATCTTCCGTCCACGCACATTCAGGCCATTCTGCTGCCACATCTGAAGTGTGTCAAACGCTGACTGAAATCCAACAAAACCTGTCCACCTAGAAGCTTTCCCTCCATGGCCCGTCACAAAGGAGACATTGCAGCAGTAGCACAGTTCCCGTGATCACCTCATGGAGACGGGGGAGCATCATGGCAGGGCCTTTCCTTCCGGACACTTCTGACGGAGAAAACTAGGACCGGTCAGGTCTTTGTCAGGTGACCACAGAACCAACCAAACAAATTGACACTGATCTGTTGTTATAAAGAGGGACCAACTTCAGAAGACGCTGCTGTGCTGACAGACCCAATGATGGAAACACCACGGTGGCCTGAATGTCAGTGCGTAATAAATAGATGGAACAGACTGGAACGTACTGGACAGGAGCTAACGGTGCTCCATGTTGTCAAACGTTCCTAAGCTCAGACTCTATCATGTGTGCATTGGCGACGGGATGTTTTAGCCGGGTCTCTGGGCACGGCATAAATGCCACAGTTTACCGAGCCAGGACAAGGCGTTGGCAGAACTGAGGAGACAGACATCCTTAACAGACCTCATCTGTACCCATGCTACAACTTCACGATTACACATAATCCTTCAGTCATTTCAGTTGAGATCATTGGTGTCCATGAAAAACTCTAGACCTTAGCAGCAAAAGACAACTGTGCCTGAATTTCCCACGTAGGTGCTGGCTTTGCCTTATCTCTCTGTCAGGAAGCCACTCTCTTTCAAGATTTTTACTTATTTGCCAACCTTGTGTGGACTATGTAGATCATCAGCTATGGCTACAGCAAAGCATCACTGGGAAATTGCTCCCTGGGATTTCTCATCTGTGGGCAGGTTTCCTCCAGTCAAACTCTGGCCAGTTATGTTGGGTTTTCAAGCACATTCCTTCTGGACTCATTTCATGACCCAACGATACCTACTGCTACCTGCTATTAGTGACTCAGCCATTCAGCTATTTTGTGGAAGACTCCAGAAAGTTATTGGCTGCTCTGCTTTAAATCATCATCTGAAAATAAAGAAGCTGTAACTGAAACGTGCATGAGGAGCACGCAGGGCCCATGGTCTCTAGCGCATCCTCAATCCCTCAGTCGGGTTGTTTGCCACTCCCTGACTCTCTTTCCCTGGGTCTTCATCACACCCTGCAAACACTGCTATCAGCTCAACAGTAAGACACTGGTCTGGGCTCTAGTCACCTGGAAAGAATAAGACAGAAATAATAGACCATGCTTTGTCTGTTGAAAAAGACCTGCGATAGTAGATCAGGGTGGGCTGGGAATAGAGCATGACCACAGGTCAGGTGTGCCTGAATCCAGCCTGTGACAAAGGCAGAAGCTAAAGGCAGGGCCTGCATGGGGGGAAGGGAGGAGGGGGGTGCATGGCTACTCCCATTGGGGGTCCTCAGTGTAGTCACAGCGAAGTCCTGGCACATCCCTTCATTACGCTCTGAGACAAAATAATAAGTCAGATGTGGCTGTCCCACCACTCCAGAAAACCAATTTTTAAGACCCTGAGAGCACACAACAGACCCAGCTCGAAGCTCTGCTTACCTTGACTGGTTTCAGAGTTTCTTAAATGCACCACTTCCAAGGGTTATATTACTGTGCTGAGCTGTTATTTACAAAGAATTTTGATTGTGGGTGTTTGTTTTGTTTTTAATCATCATCCAGACATCACAACACCCTGGTGAGTAAAAAATAAAGCTAGCAGTGCAAGGCTCAGCTTCAATCATGAGGCATCAAACAAAGCCAATCAAGCATTTATAAGCTGGGGAAAATGATCTTGATTCAATCTAATTTGTGGGGAAAGATTTCAAAGCCAGTTCTTGATTTTCCAAATGAGTACAACCATTTCTAATTTGATTTGTCTGAAAACTACCAGGACTGACTGGCATGCTATCAGCAAATGCAAGGAAGAGACTGGCTAGAGACTGGCCTGTGAGCTAAAGCTATCTTCCTGATTCACAGACTCAAGGAGAGGACAGAATCAAATTAAGGATCATTTTCATGTTTAGGGGAAGGTAGGCTCCTTCATTTTTTTGTTTATTTATTCAGCAGGTATCTATTAAGCAGTTCATATGGGCTGGGCTCTATCCTCATGGCTAAAGACACAACTTAGGAGGCGGCAGGCTCAGACCTTGCCCACTTGGAACCTGCGTAGCCATGGGATGAGGGTCATGGAATATATCATCACAGCTTTGATCAAGTGCCATGAGGGAGATATGTGAGTGGCGGGAGAGCATGTAATGGCTTCAAGAAGTGTGTTTTGATTTGAGCTTTGCAATACAAGTAGGAAGGAGTAGAGTTGGAAGCAAGATTTGAGTGGAGAGAGAAAACAGGAAGGACGAACACTGTGAAGAGGCTTTGGTGCATTTTAGCAATTTACAGGAGACTGGACATTTGGCATTTCTACACACAGGCCACATTTTGTTTCTGACAAGGGAGGCCTTCAAGATATCATGCTCCTTGGGGTTTCATTTGTGGGACATTCCAGAAAGAAGCATCTTTTGTGTTGGATCGGAGGTCCTGCTAATGGTCAAGGTGTGTGGGCAAGTTGGAAGATGGTCCCCCATGGTCCTCTTCTCTGGCCTCCCAGCAGCCACCTGCCTGCAGGAACCAAGAGCCTGAGAGCCACATACTGCCTTTGTCCCCAGGGATTTTCCCTTGACTTTCTTTCCTTTTTGTCCTCCCAAACCTACCAGTTCCCAGTATCAGCTCCTTGGCTTTGGACTCCATTTTGACCCCTGCCTGTTGGTGTCTCTGTTTTGGGCCCTGTATTTTGTGCTTGTTCTCTGTGTACTGAAGATGAAACCCCTACTCATTTTTGAAAGTTTTTGGCTTTCACAAATAGTAGTTCCTTTCACTTAAAGAAAAACCTCAGAGGAGGACCTTAGGAAGTGGTGGGGGTGGGGGGATGAAAATAGACCCGTGATTAAACTGAAAACCTCTAGTTTTAAATTGGAAGATAAAACTGCAACTCTATCTGGAACATTCTTTAATTTCTGTTAGAAAATATTATGCAAAGCTATTTGGAAACATGAATCGAAAAGCTCAAAAATATTAATAATCTTTTTTGACACTCTACTTTCACTGTTAGAAATCTATCCCCAGGAAATAATCTGAAATTGAACTAAGATTTATACACTGAGCACCATTACTTATAATAATACAAAACTGGGTCTGAAATTATGGGAATAGCTAAGTAAATTATGGCATATACATATGACATACAATTTTGCCACTACTAGTAGCAATGTTTATGGTAAGCATGAAAATTTCTTACAATCTAATATTAAATTAAATGAACAGAATACAAATTTGCACATATAAAGCAGGTAAAATACACCTATACAATTATGTAGGTAGACAATAGTAACTAATTTGCTAAATAATGGCCCTTTCTGGGTAGTGGAATTATGGTGATTTTTATTTCCTTAGTTATAATGTTCTCTATTTCTAGCATATTTAAAATGAAAAGGCACAACTTTTATAATAAGAGTTTTAGTTAAACAGTTTTATATACATGAATTCATCTGAAGGTTTTCATAACAATAATATTCAAGATTAGTAATTGCTATTAGGGAATTAGTGTAGATTACTGAGAGGAAAAAATAATAGCAGTTGATCCAGGTAGAGATAAAAGCAGCCAGGTGTGAAACCCAATGACCACTACTTTTCAAATGATTTCTACCCTTAAATAATCTCAGAATTGCTTTTCCTTTCCACTGCAATCTTTAGTCATGTGTCTATTCTACTCAAGTAGGCAACAGTAACAAGTCATTATAGTGGCAAAGTGGGATGGTTAATTTTAGGTATCACCTTGGCTGGATTAAGGGATATTAAGAAACCTGGTGAAACATTATTTTGGGGAGTGTCTGTGAGTGTGTTTCCAGAGGAGATTAGCATATGAGTCTAGGTGGGCTAGGTGAGGAAGATCTGCCCTTGGTATGAATAGGCATCATCCAGGCTCCTGGGGGCCCAGGGCTGGGGGAATGGAAACAGAGAAAAGGTTAGTACATCAATGTGTCTGTAGGAGCTGGGATAGACTTTTCCTCTCCTGTCTTTAGACAACAACTCCAGCCTCCTTGGCCTTCAGACTCCAGGACTTGGACAGTGCTCCCTCCCTCCCCACCTTGGGTTCTCAGGCCATTGGCCTTGTTGTGAGAGTGACACTATCAGCTTCCCTGGTTCTTTTTCAGGCCCTGGGACTCAGGCTGAGCCATGCGCAGGCATCCCAGAGTGTCCAGCTGGCACACAGCCAGTGGTGGGACCTCTCAGCCCCCACTGTCACATGGGCCGATTCTCTTAGTAAGTTCTTCATGTGTCCTAGTGGTCTTCTCTGTGGAGAACCTTCCTACACATGAGGGTAAAGGAAGGTAGGGTGTGTGTGTGTGTGTGTTTACATTTTCCTTTCTTCACCAAACTGCTTTTCTTGGCTCACAAACAAAACAGCTTCCTACTTTATATGTAGGTATATGGTACTTTCTTAGACTAAATTCACTTTAATAAGGAATAAAAATTCTTAGCTCTGAAAACATAATATGAACTTTTTGGTTCTTGGGTAAAGATTGGAATTTGCCAATTAAATATTTTAAAATAAAAATATAAATGAAAGAGAATCTGCTACTGGAATACTTATAGTTGAGATGGTAGCCTAAATCAATACTAATAGAAATACCATGTATGCCACATATGTAATTCAAAATTTCTGGTGGTCATATTCTAAAAAGGTAAAAAAGAAGATTAACTTAATTTAAATTTTAATACAGGGTTATTTAACTCAATACATAAATATATTATTTAAACATGAATTTATTAGTAGTATAAAATTACTGCATGATAATATAATAATTACTGGTTAAAATTATTTGTTTTCTTATATTAATCTTCAAAATCTAATATGTATTTTACCCTTAAAACACATCTGAATTTACACTAGAAATACTTCAAATGCTGGTAGCCACATGGCTAGTGGCTGCCATCTTAAACAGGATAGGTGCAGTGCACCATTACCACCATGATGCAGAATCGGGCTTTCCAGCTTTGATACTGACATAGAAGTTCTTGCATGGGAACTCCCATATACTGACCTTTATCGTTCAAAGAGATGTGGCAAAGATCTCTAGTTACCTACTAAAAATGCATGTTCCTTGCCTTTCATGGTCATGGAATGCTGAATCATTTGAGGGCACAGTGTGCCCAAGTGGATGATGACATTCTCCCACTTCCGTTACAGACACGGTCAGGTGACTGAGCCTGGCCACGAGGCATGGCATGGCAGAAGCATTGGGTGGCACCTGCTGGAAGGCTCCTTAATGGGAGCAGACTCAGCTAAGAGGAACATCCCTTTAGCCTTCACTTCTTCCTTACTTCTGTGGCCTGATGTGCAGATATAAGACCTCAAGTTCAACAGCCTATTGGGATCCTCAGAATGGAAGAAATGGAGTTAGAATGGTGAAGCAGAAGGATTAAAAGATCTGGGTACCAGACTGCTCCATGGGGTGGGAAGTGCTCTATGTCTGGTTTGCTGCAGGAAGCGGGGGGGGGGGGGGGGGGGGCGCATTGCGTCTTACAGACAGCTGAGACAAGCACGTTACCTGGTGTCTGGATCCTAAGTATTTGTTTTGGGCTGAACTGTATCACCTCCAAATTCACATGTTGAAGCCTTCTCTTCTAGTACCTCGGAATGTGACTGTCCTCGGAATGTGACTGTACTTGGAGACAGGGTGATTTAGGAGGTGATTAAGATGAGGCTGTTAGGGTGGGCTCTAATCCAGTCTGACTGGTGTCCTCATAAGAGACATGAACATAGGAAAGACCACGTGAAAACACAGGGAGAAGATGAACATCTACAAGCCAAGAGAGGCCCTCGGAAGAAACCAACTCTGCTGACACCTTCATCTTGGACTTCCAGCTTCCAGAGCTGTGGGAAATTAAATTTCTGTTGCTTAAGCCAAGTGGTCTGTGGTATTTTTTTATGGTAGCTCAAGTAGACTAATACAGTGATAGGATGATTTAAACGGTTCTCCTTAATAAGATCTCTTGAGTTGAAAGGTATTTTAGAAGCTATCTAGAGAACACACTCTCAGTTTTTCTCTACAGAAAGAACAAGTTAACTGTGACGTTTACACAATTGACTTTACTAGCTACCTCGTAACCCAATTGGATGGGGAAGCCACAGCTCCTGACTCGCACAGTGATCTTTCTAACTAGGCCACGCCCCCTCTGCTGAACCAGAGACGTAGAAACCCTCAGTGGAAAGAGGCACCCAAAGATCATCTTCTAACCCTCCACCTCCAGGCAGCTAAGACTCAGACTGTGCTAAAGATCTCTTAATTATAGGGGAAGATCTCCAGGTAGGCAGAGGATCAGCCTCCCTTCAGAAGATGCTCCAATGTTAAATAGGAAGGCATTCTTCTTCACAGCTCGTCAGACCCTGAGTGTTTTTCTAGTATAATCATCATGACATAAGCTTAAGCAAATATTTATTATGTGCCTCCTGCCTGTAGTGTGCCCACTTCCTTACTGGGAATTCAAATTGCTCCTTTCTCCTCTTATAAAAATTTTTTTCACATAATTCAACATTTATCGAGCACCGATTTCACAATGTAATTTTACTTTATTTAAAATTTAGAAACTCAATGATTAAAGAAGAATACAAAATGTGCATAAAGCATATCACAGCAATTAAACATGATTTTGGCATCAGAAAGGCCAGTGATGGAGACCAGGTTCTGTCACTCACTAGTTAAGTATCTTGAGAAAGTTACTTTAATATTGTTGAGCCTCATATTTCTCAACTGCAGAAGGAAGCCACAAATAGTTATCCACCTTATGGGGTTATTTTGAGGATAAAAATAGATAAATATGAAAATTAATTGACAGAATACCTGGCACATACTATATGTTTAATGAGTGATCTTTATTAAAGTGTATATTAATAAAAAAAGGAACTACATGCAAAAATAGTCATTTTAAAATGAAGACTAGAAAATCTACATCTGCGTAGTGTTGATGGTTACCTTTGATGAGCAAGCAGTTGATATTTTTTTTCTGCCTTTCTATGTTTTCTAAATTTCCTATAATCTGTAAGCATTAGCTTTTCCCATGAAAAATGGGAAATATTACTGGTTTATATTTTGGTTGTTCAGTTACGATAACGGGAGGGTTGTGGCTCTGGGGCTCTCCCAGAGCAGCGTGAGTCCTACTGGTCTCCAGGACCTTATGAGATGGGACCACTGCTTTCTACAGTGCGAATGAGGGCTGCAAAAATACTTGAATCACAAGACAGAAATTTTGCACACATGCAGTAAATTGACAAACTCTGGTATAAACGTTCAATTTTGTGGGTAAAAACATAAAAGAAAAAAAGACACCTAGATTGCCTTGCTGGTCTTTGACAGTCATCACACTGGATTAAAATCCGAGAAAATGCACTTACTTTCTGGTTTACTAGAAGCCTATGGAGAAAGTATTTGCTCTGCTGCAGTACGGAGCCTGGCATGGCCCACACTCAGGGGATGACGAACAGTCATCAAGGGCTGCCTAGAAAACTAGAGGCACCTTCTGGGGCTTCCCAGGCTTCCATTCACCTTGGAAAGTTGGCATTGAGATTCCACAATAAGGGTCCGATTTTCCACTGTGGTTTTTGCAGTATTCTTCACAAACATACTGTGCTTATAAGTGTCCACCATGTGGCATGCATAACTGAAGCAAATGGTGGGTTTTAGAACATGCCCTTACCCCCAAATCTGTTGGGACATGAGATATTTCTATTAGACACATCAAATGCAACTTATGGAGGCTAAATATGTCCACTTAGCCTTGTTCATGATCTCAGAGCTACTTTCTTATAGACTCAGTGAATCTGTTAATTTTTATTTTTTAATTATCATTATTATTTTTAAAGATAATATGTTTATTTAGCTACTGGATGGCATTGATGCAAGGTAAAAACATGAACTTCTTTTAAAGAGCTTATTTCCTTGGCTGACCTAGGGCATATTTTGGGGCTTGTTACAGCATCAGGGAATACACTCAAGTACTAACTGGCTGCCATAGGGAGACTGGCTGATCCCGTGGACAGACGTACAAGTGCAGCAACGAAATAAGGTGTCAGAAAAGATGTAGAAAGAAATGGCAGGGAAATAAAACAATTTCAAAATAGGAAGGTAAGCTGCATAAGAAAATTTAGGTGGAATATGAGTAAGAAGTTTTTGGTGAGCATTGTAACATTGCAAATCTTCACAGAGAGGCGTAAATTGTTTGGGTACTTCCAGAAGTCCACCTGAGAGTGTTCTAGACTTTTGGAGTATGAGAAATACTCTCTAATGTAATAAATTATGTGGGCCCATAAATGAGAGTAGTTGTAGTTTCACTATTTTTTGTTGAGCATATATGTGATAACAAAGTTAAATAAACTGATATTTTACTAATCTCAAGAGCTTAGACCTATATTTGGGATTTCGTACTTCATACATTTGTGAAACATGCCAGTGTTGTCTAAGACTGTGCTCAAGTGATATAGGAAATCATGAATATATTTATGCCTCCCTTTGTGTTTCCAAACCCCCTTCCAGATGTTCAGAGCCTCTAGTTTTTAACCTGAATTTTTTAAAAAAACAATGAGAGATTAGTGCTTGGGCCAGTTATCCATTTCCAAGGTTCTGCTCCAGAATGACTCTACTTTGCCCTCCTTTTGATAATGGAGTTGGACCCTGTAAACATCTCTCTTTTGTCAGCTGGACAAAGGTTAGGTGTTGTCCGTAGTGGGCGCAAGAGGGCCACTTCAGGGTGACCGAGGCTGGAAGGCATTTCCAGGTCCCTGTCCTCCATCGCTGTCACTCAGGGAGGAGGCCGGGACTCTGCACGGTGAGCTCCAGCTTCACCCTCTGCACGGTGCCAGCTTCTCCAGGCAGCTCAGATCTAAATTCTCTGGAAAACCTTCTTGCTACTTGCAGGCTGCCTGTTTCCCGGGTACCCACACCTCTTTGAGGAGGTCTGAATCTTAGCCTGGGAGGTGGGCAGGGGCAGCTTTCCTAGCTGTTTTTCTTCGCCATCCACCTTCTCTCAAGCTAGATTTTTTGCACTTGCTATTTCTGGACCTCTTGGAATCATCTTTTACGCATTTTAACAGTTAACCTCCTGCTACCAGCTAACCATTTTGTGTGTATCTATCTATCTATCTATGTATCTTCTTTTCCTTTTCAAACATGCTGGACCTCGGCAGCTAGAGACTTCTTCTAAATCTTGTGAGCAAAGGGAGAGTTTCTAAGAAGTTAGCTCTGTCGTCTTACCTGGGACACATCCAGCATCAGGTCCCTACTTATTCAGGGTTCTGATGACTCAACAAGGAACACACTTACAGCAGATTATTAGGGATTTATAAAGACAGAGACAAAGTTTAATTTTCTCTGTATATTTCTCCTTATCTAAAATTCAACCTGGAGTTCTTGGCCTGTTGTCCATGGTTAGACTTCAGGCCTAAAAATGTTATGTGAAATAAAATGTGTTCATAGTTTTCATTATACCCTTAAAGGGGTGTATGCCCCATAAAATATTAATAATCACTGATCTAAAACCTTTGTGTTGTACTTGTAAAAAGCCATTTATAGAACAGGGTAGAGATTACTCATAGGACTATGGTCTTCATGAGGAACATGTGATGAGAAATGGTGAGCAGAGTGAGGCAATAAAAATAATTATGATAATATTATTAGCTATTAGTGATTCAATGCTGATAATATCCTAGGAGTCACTTTATCTATGCAAAGTAGATGTTATTAGCTTTATCATGTAGAGGAAGGACACCGAGGCAGGGAGAACTTAGTTAACCTTACCCAGATTCTGCACCTCTTAGGTGGCGATGCTGGGACTTAGTCATACTGCCTTCAAAGATCACAGTCCCCTCAGCACACAGAGCCTCCATCCATATACGTTTCCTGACTATCTGCCACATATTCAGCACTCTCAGTGACACAGAAGAGCATCTCTTTTGTGAAATTTAGCAAAATGCTTAGGGTGACAGGAATAACTCGTACAGAACTAAACCAGGGTAAGGCACTTTGTTTCCCACGTCCCCTCCTTGAGATTTTGCTTATACCATGCCTGGCTTGGGCTGCCACCCTAGCACCTTGAACTGATCTGAGATGCACCCTTTCTTCAAAGCCCAGGCCAAATTCCCGCACTTTGTTGAAGTCCTTCCTGAACCTGCCTACTGGCCTGTAAATTCCCCTTTGACCCTCGCGAGCTATGCCGGAGTCCCGCCGGCAGGGGGCGGTGTCCGGGCCGACAGAGTCCCGAGCAGCGCTG
The DNA here is from genome assembly GCF_020740605.2 of Lemur catta. Classification (NCBI taxonomy): domain Eukaryota; kingdom Metazoa; phylum Chordata; class Mammalia; order Primates; family Lemuridae; genus Lemur; species Lemur catta. The sequence goes on along the minus strand of NC_059135.1, from coordinate 97,190,841 downwards.
GGCCCGGGGGCGCGGGGGTGACGGAAGTGAGGACGCGGGAAAAGCAAAGGGGAAACGAGAATCACGGCCAGTCCTCAAGGTGGCGAAGAAACCAAAACGTGGTTGCGACGCCACAGAGGCAAGTGAGATGCGGAGCGGAGGGGTGGCTCCCAAATGGCGGCCGGAGAGGGTCTCAGGGGACAGCCGAGGTCCGCGCATGCGCTCTGAGCTCGAGTGCTGCGCCGGTGACCTGGTGCCCCGCGTGTGGCTGCTGCGAGCAGAGGGCAGTTCAAGGCCTTTCACCGTCTGGAGGCAAAGCCCACGTGCCGCGAACACCGCAGGAGCCCGATAACTGCATTTTGAGGGCGACGGTGACTCGAGTGCCAAGCCGTGCCGCGCGGTACACATGCAAGAGTCACGGCGAGGACGGCTGAGGGCCCGAGCCCGACGGGGCTCTGAGGAGAGCGGGGCCTGGGCCGCCCAGGCGGGGTCGCCGACACGCGCGTCCAGCACCACCGCCCGCCCGCCTGGGACCCAGCGCCCTCCTCAGCCGACTCCTCCGCGCAGGCGCCGCGGTTTCCTCCCGCTGCGCTCGCGGAGCCCTGACCTCCCACCCAGCTGGCGGCGCGGCACGGTCACGCCAGCGCGCCCTCAGGGCGGCTCTGTTTTGTGGTTTTTCAAGCTTCCGCATTACTTGCCATGTCGCCACTGGCCCCTCCTGCTCGTGGCTCCCGGAAGCCGCGGCCTCCCGGCCTCCCCGCGGCCTCCTCGCAGTGCGGCGGCGCCAGGCGTCGCGGTCGCACGGCCTGAGGGCCCCGGGACCGGCTTTGTCAACGAGACCCAGTCAGACGTCATGGCATCGCCCTGGCCGGGCGTGGACCTACCGCGAGTCTGGAGAAGGCGGTTAGTTTGGGGCTGGGCCAGGGAAGAGGCGGAGGAGGAAGAAGGCAGCTCGGCTGGAGTGGGCGCGACGGGCGCGGAGAGGCACGGGAGGGGACGGGGGGTGGGGCCAGAGAGAATTCCAGAAACGGGCAGCCTGGCCGGCGGGCGAGGACGCCGCACCGGGGAGAAACTGCGGGAAGCAACCCTGTGTATGGGAAGAGCCAATCATAACGATCTGCAAAGCCCACATCAACGTTTCTGTCACACAAGGACACAGCGCCGCTGGAAGCAGAGGGCTGAGTTTCTGGGGACGGACTAAGTCCCCATGCGGGACGCCCGGCCGTCGCCTGCAGCCCCGGAGGAAGGGCCGGGCAGCCGGGGCCGACTGCGGAGGCGACACCGGGGCACCGGCCGGATTAGACTCCCTCCCTTTGCCGCCACCTTCCTTTCTCTCCCCAAAGGCAAGGATTCTGTCCCCAAGCTCTTACACTGCAAGAGACGCCAGGAGGGGTTTCCTTGGCAATTAGCAAACCACACGGGGCCATTTCAGAAACACCCCATTGGCCTTCATGGATCTGCGCAGCCTTGTATTTGTTTTTTGTTTTGTTTTGTTTTCACTTTCGTGTAAAAGTCATCATTCAGGATCCTAGGAAAAAAGGATGTCTAATTAAAGTGAATAAAATGTGATGATGGAGCGCTTTCCACAAGAGGACGATGACGTCTGTGAATGGCGTAGCCGCTGACTCTATATCATTGACCTTCCTAGTCCTGAGTATTAAGTATGATCCGTATCCAGTGTGGATATAACACCCGCCTCCCGCCTGCCGCGCACAGATGTTCCGGGGACAGAGGAGCTAACAGGACCAGAGCTGCAGAGCTCTGTCACTGCCCTCCAGTGACTGCCCCTCCTGCATGAGCATCGAGGTCTGCGGCATCGTCTCCAAGACGGCTCTCTGAAACCAGAAGTCTTCAGATGGAGGAGCAATCGTTGCTGTTATTATCGGTGGGGAAAGAGCATAAAAAGAACATGCTCAGCTCATGAGTTGGAAGTTTTGTGTAGAAGTACCTGACTTGATTTCAACTTTCACATATCCCCACGCTGTTAAAAAGCACTTGGATATTCAAATGAGTAGGAAGAGCAGGTGGGGTGAAGCTGGCAGGGTTTGCCGGCTTCTGTGGACCCCATGGGTGGGCATGGGACTTGGTGCAGACTTTAACCAATACGGGTTGCCTCAAAAACCCATAACCTTTGACCCAATAATCTTAATTTCCAGTCATCTATTTCAAATTTCAGAAAATTATTTTTGCTTCATGGTTGTAATCTCAGTATTATTTTGGCAGTAAAATTCAAACAATTCAAATTTTAACACAGCAAACTCTTAAATGGACTATAGTAAATTGATTCATGTTTAAATCATATTTATAAATGAAGAGATAGAAAGAAATTTTCTTTAATAACTTCAAGTAATAATTTCTTGGATAAGCAAATGAAATTGGTCACCTTAAAAAACAAAGCCATAACACTGATTTAAGGTAAACCAATTACCAGAGAGGATGACTGCTATGGTCTGAAAGTTTGTGTCCACCCAACCTCCCCCTCCAAATTCTTATGTTGAAATCTGATCTCCATCGTGATGGTGTTAGGAGGTGAGGCCTTTCAAGAGGTGATCAGGTTGTGAGGTCATGGGATTAATGCCTTTACAAAATAGGGGTAAGGGAGTTTGTTTGCCCTTCCACCATGTGAGGACACAGTGAGAAGTCTAAGGTCTGCAACCAGGAAGTGAGCCCGATAGAACTTGGCCATCCTGGCCCTATGACCTCAGACCTCCCGGCCTCCAGAACTGTGAGAAATGAATTTCTACTGTTTATAAGCTACTTAGTTTATGGTATTTTGTTGTAACTGCCTGAATGGATGAAGAAAATGACCATTCCACTGCTAGTATATTTCTCTTTTAGTTTTAAACCAACCACGTTACTCTTCATATGACCTTGAAACTATTTAATTTCAATTTTCCCAAAGAAAGGAAGGGAGCAACTGCTCAGGAAGCTAATAACGTGGAAGTGATTTTTCCGGGGTATGAGGAGCATGCGGCATAGATGCAGGGGTTGTGAATGTCACACTGGTCACAGGGCAGTGGAAGACAGCAGGGACGTGGAGAGAGAAGACATGATATGTTAGTTCCTTTTTCAAATGATTCCTTCCATCAAGGGAAAGTATCATTTATCACAGAACGTACTCACAGAGATGAAACATGATCCCAGGGACAAGCTGATGAGATTATAGGCTTCACTAGACAGTAGGGAGTTTTCTCTGAGCAATTTTCACGAGCTTCTGGGTCATAGGAAGGCAAGACAAAGGTTTCTGCCACTATGTGTGTGTATGTGTGTGCACATGAAAAAATGAATGTGTGTAGTTTCATGTGCACACTTATCTCTTCCATATGCCTCTGAGTGTAAGTGTTATCTTGATTTTAGCGCTATAAGAAATAACCATCCACACTCCAAGGAGTTGTGTGACAGCACAAATGCAAACAAAATACAATAAACTACACAAAAGCCCACTATTGTTCCTTATCAATAAACCTGTTGTATCTGAGACCGCTGGGCAACACCGTTCTAAAATGCCTTCTTTTAAAGAAGTTCATTGTTTGATCAAATCTAAAGTAATACTTGTTGTTACATTTCCTAAAACTGAAGGAGGTGTACAAGTCTGTAATATATTTACTCCAAACTCACTTCATGATTTGTAGTTTGGGAGTAAACTAAAATTAAGATTGAGAAAAAAAAAAGAGCTATCTCCAATCTAATTTTATTATTCAGAAACTCTATGTGACTTCATTAATTGTCTACATAAAATGAACAAATAAATATTGGCTTTCATGTCAACCTCAGTTAAATGGATTTGTAGAAGTTTTACTTAATAACAGCTTCAATGGATCGGGTGCTTACTGTGGACCATGCACTGTGATAAACACATTATAAACAGATTTAATCAGCACACTAACACTTGGAAGTAGACACTATAATTGTTCTGATTTTACATAAGAGGATACAGAAGTTCAGGAACTAGCTCACAATATCCCATAGTTGAGTGAGTCAAAGAGAATGGATTAAGAATGTAGGAAATCAGTCTCTCAAATACTACGTTACTGTTGGTGCTTCCAAGAACCTTGGATTGAGAAAACCATCTCTCTAGGATGAGTAGAAAGGCATTTTGTGACTGTTTAGCAATTTCAGCCACTGGGTTGGGAGTTTTACTACATGGGCTCAGTATTGGCCATTGCCCATTTAATCCCTTGATTTCAATTATTTCGAGACCAAGGCACAGAAGTGAATTGACATGTTCAATTAGCTCCAACCATATTGTTCCTATTAGCCATTTGCTTTTTTTCTCCCCTTCTGTTGAAGACAAAGTAAAGTAACATGCGCATTTCTACTATGTTCTTCTTCTAAATAAAAATAAAATATTTTAAGAATAATAAAGTGAGTGACACTACCTCCAACTCGCAGTCAGGCTACTCTCCTTCCCTCTGGGAGAGAAGATGTAACACTCAGAAAGGAAAGCTCAAAAGAAAGCATATTTCTTAGACTGTAAGAAATAAAATTAATCATTTTCAGGAAACTATCGGGGCAATATATTTCTTATATTATGTATATAATAAACCACATTGTGGGTATTGTACACATACTTCGATGGGCCATTTACTTTCTGATTGTTTATTATACGGTGCTGTATTAGCACAGGACAGAGGATTAGAGAAAGAAGAGGGAGGTATTTTTTATGTCTACTTTAAGCTGTTAGTTTTACAGCATTTCGGGATGTGGAGGATCGTCTTGTAGTCAAATCGAGCTATAAAGACTAAATTGAATTATCCCCATGGAACAGCTGTTAAATCTCCAGGGTGTGGGCAGGTCCCACAAGATTGCAATGGGGATGCTGCCTGCATGTCGCCTGCTAGAGAGGCTTACAGTACATGAGGGCAGTGCTGGGGCCGCCCTGAGCTTTGAACCACATTCTGTAATTTACGGTATCACCATACTCTTGCTGCCCAATTTGTTGATTCCTTGAATCTCCTGAACTTCCCAAGACTCAATAACTATAAGTGAGACTGTGAACTCTGGAGAAGGACAAAAACATTGTGCCTTCCAAAGCCCTTACTTAGCACCACAGTGACTTAGCGACTTGGAGCAAAGCTAGTATTGTAGCGGATATGTTGTCTTTGGGGGAAACTTTAAGCTTGACTACAGGAATGAAAGAGTTTGTACTTCAGTCTTTAACAGTGTAAACCGTTCCTTCCCACAAGGAATTCCTCAAGGGAAAATACTAGGTATATAAATGTGCATGTGTGGGGCTGTGGGTGTGTGTATAGTGATAGGGATTCTCCCTTAAGCAGGGTGCTGGAAGCAATTTGGAAGAAAAATAATGTATCTTTCTTCCTTTAAATGGTGAAGGTTAAAATTAAGGTTGTCTCTACCTGCACAGTAAGACAGTTTTCTTGGGATTTTTCTTTTCCAAGTGCATTAGTACTCAATGGATTATTTATGCCTCATATTAACAGTGCTGCCAATTAAACCCTGAGGAGTAAAGTACACCAGCAAAGTTTTAGGCAACTTGATAAGTGCTACAGTAGCTTAAAAATCACCACGACATTTATTAGAGTTTTAGATAACGATTCTCTCAGAAAAGGAAATGATGGAAGCTGCCAATATTTGGAAACTGATGTTTTCTTGTTTCCTGTTTTCTTCATTTTTTGCTCTGTTGATTCAGTGACTGTATTTAATATATCTCAACATTAAAGGTATTTTCTAACACATAATATGTATGGAGATTTTCTTTATGAATGTTGCCATAGGGATCTTAGTTATTTATATCTAAAGCTCAGGCTTTGATACTTTCAAGTCTCAGTTTATGAACGATAGAAATGAGCAATGTTTTTATAAACTTACTGTGTGTCCACTTGCTCTGCCAACTCTTGGCACAATGGCAGGTAGCGCCGCCCTGTGACGTGCATGACATTAGGCTAAGTTAACCTTCTGGTGGGGCATGATCTCAATACGTTAGTCCAAAAACCTGTCCTTTACCGAGCACTTTGAGCCGAGCACGGCCCTGCACACGAACCAGACGGTATCTCATTTAATCCGAGGGCAATTCTCCGAGTGTCTCTGTGTTGGCAGATTGAACTCAAAGAAAATGATATATTATGAAATATTTCTTGGAAATAAGATTGAGAAAGGCATGAGCATTGGTATGTTTTCCATGGCTCAAGTCTCCTGACCTAAACTCAAGAAAAATCTCATCAGCACGCCAGTGTTTAGGTTATTTAGGAGCTGGATGACCTAAGCTCATGTAGGTAAGTTGCTGAATTGCCAGGAGCCTTGGGAATGAGCAAAGGAGGGACAAGTAACATCTCTGGATCTCCTAGAACCAGTCAGGTGACTAACCCCTCCCTAGGACTATACTAACTCTTCCGAACCAAAGGAGTCAGAAACTTGCCACAAACCTTTTAAAACATTGGCAAACTTTAATCCCAGTGAGGTTTCTCTCTAGCAAGCCTGCCTCGCACTCTGGAATACAATGGCAAATTTTCAAAACATGTGTTAATGTGGAGCCTAAAAATATGAAATATTCATTATAGGTTATACTTATCAAGAGAAAAAACAAACACAACATCATTTAATACTCAAGTTTTTTTTCCAGATAATTCAATAACCAGATTTTGAAGAAAATCAGGTTTTGCTTGTCAATGATAGGGTTACCTATTTTGCCATGGGTTAAAAGAAAAAATGTTTAAGAGACTTCCAATTAGAGAAATATAAAGTAGCAATTTTTTTTCTATTTTTCCTGCTAAGTAGAACTAAAAGATACTGAAAATTATGTGTAATACAAACCTAAGAACACTCAGAAGGATGGGAGAAGAAAGCATGTATAAAGAACAGTGTGGCAGGGAGTTCACTGAATCTACTTCTTAAGTCATTTGTCCTTGCCATATTGCTGAAGAACAGCCCAGAGAGACCAATTGGTGCAGACTAAATTAAAAAAAAATTTGCCATTAGAAGACTGGTCTCTCTAGCCAAAGGATGAGGAAAGGGGTAGCATAAATAGATAGAATGATTTTAGGTAGTAACTCCTCTACCCAAGCAAAATACCATAGAAAAAAACATGACCCAATTTCCATTCAGCCATGCTGTAACAAAGTACCCAAAACCCGGCCAGGGAGGTATCAGAGAAGACCAATCTGGGAACTTCTGGGTATCCTGAAATTTAATCTTTTGTCAGATAGTACCAAGTGTTTCTCTGTGGTATCTATGGAGACCACATGGGAACTGAACCCCACTCAGCAGTAATGAGGAACCCCACCCACTCCCTGCAGGGGTATTGTCAGATATGGCTTAGTGGTGAGTGAGGAATTTCATCACAGTCCAGTGATAACAAGGACACCCCCAGCACACACACACACTCACACACACACTCACACACACTCCATGAGGTCACTGGAGGTCACATGAGAGCAGTAATGAGGCCTTACTACTCATCCCAACCAGAGAGGTCCTTCATTGCTTTCAATACATTTTTTTTTTCGTCTTTTGGCAATAGAAAGAAAAAATATGAGTAATGCAATAATCTTTCCTCTCCTCTTGAATTTTCTAAATTATGTTTGACAACTGGAGCAAAAATAACACTATCCGAAATGGTTCTAAATATATAGAGAAGGAATAATGATTAAGACAATTATATGTTAAATAAGGGAAAGTAAAAAGCTGTAAAATACAGGTTTCTATACTTCACTCAAATTGGTAAAATTATGAAACAAGTAAACCATAATAAGGTATATATTTATCTATAAATACATATACAAATGCCTACCAAAGCCACTAACAAAAGCTATATACAGAAATACACTCAAACACTAGACGAAGCAAAATGGAATTTGGAAAATCATTTAAGAAACACACAGGAAGGTAGAGAAGAGAAAAAGAGAAAAAAGCAAACAAAACAAAAATTAAGTAGCCATTTAAGCCTAATGCATTATTAATTAATTTAAATGTTAATGTTTTAAGTACACCAATTAAAAGACAGAAAGTGGAAGACTGGATTAAAAAACATGACCCAATTATTTGCTGTCTATAGGAAGATCACTTCCAATGTAACTATACAGGCAGGTTAAAAGCAAAGGAATGGGGAAAAAAAGTTATATCATGCACTTCAACATTAATTGAAAAAAAAGTAGGAGTGGCTATATTAATATCAGATAAAGTAGACTTTAGAACAAAGAAAATCATCAGAGATAGAGAATAATATTATATAATGATAAAAGGGCTAATCCACCAAGAACACATAGCAATACTAAATGTGTATGTACCAAACAACAGAACTATAAAATATATAAGGCAAAACCAGATAGAACTGGAAGGGGAAATAGACAAATCCACAATTATATTTGGAAACATCAACAGCTTCACTAAACACCTACCATGTGCAAGGCACTCTGCTAGGCATTGTGAAGCAGTAGTAAAAAACAAAACACAGTCCTGACCTTTATGAAACTCATGGTCTATTAGAGAAGACAAATATTAATTCATTGGAAAATCATTTAATTTGCCAGTATGATCAATACTACAAAGGGAATCTCAAAAATACAAAGTTTAACCTCTCTTATTTAAAGTGCCCTATTTTTAATATCAGCAGTAAGTAGGCAAATATGTAATTCCCAAGGTGTAATATGTAAGAGAATCTGTGGTTCTCTTGCTGCATTTCCCAAGATAAAAAAGAAATTCATGTTATCCCAGTGTAGGCTGCAAACCCTACCCACAACTGAACACACCCCACAGCCAGGACAAGGGAATTCCATGGATGCCTCTAATGCATTTGTTTCTTTCAATAATGCAATTTACACTGACTCAACCTCTGCCACCCTTCCTGTTCCCAGTGTCACCTGGGAGGCTGATGGGAACTTGAAGAGCATGAGATAAATATATTCTGAACAGATGCAGGGGTGGGGTGCCTAAAATGACACTTACCCCAAAGTAGTAGAAACTGTCAAGACAAAAATGATGGTTAGACTTACCACAGTATAGATCTGATGCTTTCGTCTCTTAGCCAGGTCAATTATGTTTACTCCATTGTAGTAAAGGTTTTCAATACATCCATGGAAGTTTTTCTTTAAAAAGGTTCCAGGTTTGCCTGGTACTGGAATTCCTCCAAAACTGAGCTTTATAGGGGGAATAAAAATCAACTCTTAGTTAAATAGGCTCTAAAGGAATAGGAAAGGAAAGAAGTGAATTTTAGTAGATTCAATTGTATGCATGAACCAAGTGGCTCAAATAATTATAGATGCCACTTGATTACACATTTAAAAAGATACTGATTAGCTCATGTAAAAATAACTATAATTGCCTGCTTCTTAAGGGCTTATTTTATAAAACGATTTTCACTTCCTTTCTGAACCTTTTTAATACTAAATAAAACAATAATTTACAGAAGGATGAAAAAAAGAAAAGAAAATCAACATTTTTATATTTATCTTTTATACAAGCATCTTTGAGACTATGGCCATACTAAAACTAAGAGACAAACAAAACATACCTCTATTTAGCTACAGAGAGACCTAGTTTAAAAGCCGCATTGTATCCAAAACTGTATGGACAAGATTTTTGCCAAATTATCGTCTATAAAGATGAAAAATAGGAAATAATCCAAAAGTCCTTCAGAGTTTTGTAAAGCAAGTGATCAAGAATCAATATGGTGAGCTCTTAATTGTTAATAATGATGCTTATTAAACATTTGTAATAAAATGGGGAATGAGTGTAATGTTGATTGAAAAATAAAAGAGTTATAATTGGGTATAAAGTATGATGTCATCAATAAAGTTTTGCATACAATATAGTCCAGAAGGAAACACACTGAATTGTTAATAATGTCTCTTTCTGGAAAGGTTATGAGGTACTTTTCTTTACCACTTTTCTTTCCTTTTAATATTAACACAAATTACTTTTTTAATGGATATATTATTTAAGAAACAAACCTGACCTGTTATGAATATTTTTTCTACTATGCAAGTGAAGCAGGATAGTTTCTATAATCACATTTATCCCAACACCATTTAATGAGAAATTCAGTTTTTCTCCACTTCATTGAAATAACACCACCAGCATGTACTTAAACTATGCAAATCTTTGGAAACCCCCGCCCCTGCTTCTTTCTTTCTCTCTCAATGTTTCAGGAGGATGTGTTCTCCCAACCAGAATGTCTTGTCCTTATATGAATAACTGCTGGTACTACTTCTAGATGTTTATTTTCTTCACAAGTTCCACACTATTTTTTTAAAAAAATTCTTTCTTAATGCACTACACAGTGCATTATAATAGGTGATGAGGATTATTACTACTATTGCCCACTTTTACTTACTACTGATTTAATTTTTAAAGAGACTTATATGATATTTTTTCATCTATTGTATTTAAAATTTAATTCCAGGATAATTTTATTTAAAGTAGCTTGTTGGAATTTTGAAGGAAAATTTGTTATTTCCATTAATATATTTACTGGGAGAGGAATGGATACATTTTGACATATTTCATTTTCCTCTTCAAGAATCCAAAGTCATATTCTATTTTCAAAATATTTCTGATAAGGCCCCTAAACTAAGGTTATTATTTCCATAGTGCACATACTTGTCATTAAATTAACTGCTATACATTTCATGCTTTTAAAAATTCCATTGTATATAAATTAATTTAATTCATGAAACATTTTATCACATAAAAGATACACCCATCCTATTGGTGCTGGTTTATTTTCTCTAACCAAATACTTGTATATACTTTTATGTTGAGTCATATACTTTTTAGCTGATTTCTTTGAATTTGTAAAGGATATATGGGCATAACTCTTTATATTGTGCTTTGCTTCACCGTGCTTGGCAGATATTGCATTTTCTACAAATTGAAGGTTTGTGTCAACCCTATCTTGATCAAGTCTATCAGTGCCATTTTTCTAATAGCATGTGCTGTGTCAGCATCTTTATCAATAAAGTATTTTCAAATTAAAGTATGTGTTTTTTTAGATAATATCATTATTGCACATTTAATAGCATAATGTATATATAAATTTTATGTGCACTGGGAAACCAAACAAATTTCTGTGACTTGCTTTATTGCAATACTTAATTTGTTGTGGTAGTAGGGGACTGAACCCACAATGTCTCCAAGATATGATTGTAATCATATGATATATATAAAACATTTTATTCTCTTTTAAATAAAGAGAATTTTATTTGTACTTTTTTCCGCCTTATTTTGTTGTTTTGGTCAAAACTTCCTAAGGCCTAGCCAAAGCTTTTAAAGCAATAGTAATCAATAATAATGGTATAGAACCTTGTAATAACAACACCACCAACAAAAAACAAAACCCAAATTTCTATTTTTTAAGTATATATGATGCTGATTCTGATTCCACATTAAGAAGATAATCTTCTACTTTCATTTCATACTTTGTTTATTTATTTATTTACTTGAAATAGGAATGAAAAACTAGTTTAACAATTGGTCTTTCAAAACTCCATTTGACAGAATATAGGATATTTTGTTTAATCTACTAATGGGTTGAATTGTATTACTACATCATAAATTAACAGATTCTCTCTTCTTGACCACTCACGTGTTTCATTTGCCTTGAGATATATGCATTCATATTTTAAGAAATAAATGAGTTTGAGCTCTAGTTTTCTTTTGTCAAGTATTTAGATCAAGTCTAGACTTCAAGGAAAACTAAGAAGTTTTATATGTAAGAATGGTTCATAAATCTTAGAAAATAATCTGAAAAGTTTGAAATTAGTAATGAACTTAATTCCACAAATATTTTATAAAAATATTTCTTTGATAAGTTATAAAATCTTCTTTGTTGATTTAGTAGTCAAAAATTTTCAATTTGAGTCATTTCATTTTTAAAAAAGGATACATTTTTGACTTGAAAATTTTTTGCATAAATCAAATTTGTAATGGAAAATTATAAATACAATTGAATATTTGTTACTTTTACTTATTCATTTTTATAATTTTAAGTATTTAATGATTTTTTTTTTATTTTCATGTTGGCCACCTTCCTCAATTTCTACAAGAAAAATTTTATTGCTCTACTTCACTCAGTTATGATTTAGGAAAATACTGGTTGCAGGAAAATATTTAGAAAAAATAGAAAAGAACCCACTGTCTTTTTAAATAGCAACAAGCAGTGCTTGAAGGATTCAGAATAGAGGGCTTTGTCAGGAGTCAAATAGCATGGAGGATACTGTACCTAGCAAAATTGCAATTTCCTACTGCACCAAGGGAAGCTATCCCTCCTCGTAGTCTGAATGGAGAGTTTGGAGAAATTCAATGGGAATAAGCACACAGTTAGTGGTGTGGGGCCTGCTCTCTGGTTCTCTCTGGGGAACTGAAACTGGATGCAGGTTGGATGACTGTAGACAGACGTCGTCACAGGCTAGATCTTGGAAAACACAGAAAGGTACTTCTGCCCAGATTCCCACACCTGTGATGGCTGCAGGCCTGTTAGAGTTGTCTCAAATTCCACATGGCCCCAGAGCAAAAGAGCCAGAGGTGAGACAGATCAGTAGTGGCGAGGAGAGTGGCAACAGAAGAGCCTAAGGGCTGCTTCACAAGACCTGGTCAGTCCAGCACAGTGTGAGGGAGGCTGGGAGGGTCCCCAGGCCTGTGAAAGCAGGATGAGGGGGACGGATGCGCCAAGGCTGTCAGGACATGTGCTGAGGGCTGGCAGCTGGATTTGGATGTCTGGGAGAGTCCAAGTGACTACCCCTTACAGCCATACGCCACTGCAGGTATCACAGACAAGAGCAGCAGAAACGGAGAGTTGATTTTCATCCCTCTAAACTTGGTAAGACTAGTGAATAACATGCCTCCTCCAATGCAGGACAACATGCAAACCACCCAGCTAGTGACCTGCTTGGGGACAAGGAAAGAAGTAGAAAGAGGAAATCACAATGTACCCCAATAATTACACAATAATTCACTCCCTCATAAGTAGGCATTAGTAGCTATTATTCATCAAGGTTAGATTTTCTGCCACCAGGAGAAGCAGAGGCTAATGAACATGTTGAATCCAGTTAGGGAGAAGAACAAAACTGTATTTATGCACATTTGAATGTGACTGTGAATTTTAAACCTATTTTATATTTTTAGATTTTTCAAGTAGTTGAGAATTTGAGGTTATAATTGTACTGTAGAATTACAGATTTTAGTCTATTATCAGATAAGTTAGACTGGGGAAATTTGCCTCATATATTGATGTTTTCTTAACTATTGGTTTTTCTAAATATTTCATAAATACTTGTGGACTACACACGGTGTAGCCCTCTTAATTCCTTTAATAATCATATTTTTAGATCATTTGCATACATATTTTTATCTGATTTATCAAAACATTGATAATAAAAATTAAAATCTTGCTCTATACTGTGTTTCTGTGCATCAAGCCATCCATGCGAGGGTCACTGCTATGCAGGAACCAGGCTGGCCAAATCACTGTAGCCATTCCTTGCAAAAATTGCATATTGATCATTCTCAAGCTATTCTCCTACTTGGTTCAGCTGGCCTCTGATTGCCCATGTCCCAAATTTCCAACAGTGGCTTTTCTCCTTGAACTCTGGCCATTAGTTCATTCATCTTGCAGCTTCACTGGTTAACCAACAGCTGCTTTTCTGGGCCTGGCTTCAAGGCCTCGGCTTCCTGCTGCTCACACCAGGGCAGCGTGAACCAATATCTATGTAGCGTAAAATGTTAAAAAGTTTTTTATCTTTGCATTTATTGATATTTCATGTGCTACACACATATCATTAGTATAAGTGTTCTTAATTAGGGATCAAAATGGTTATTTTACAACAGCCTTTATTTTTTGATCTTAATTTTTACTTTTGAAGGTAGTAATTTTTCTACTCATGCCTTCCTTCTGTACAAATTTATTTGGTACATCTTTGCCCCAAATTAAATCTTTGTTTTTTTTTTTTTAATTTTTAATTTTTTTACTGATTTCATTGTTGAGGATGCTAATGATATAAATATATATGTTTCTACTTGGACTCTGACATATTTCATCATGCCACAGATATTGCTGATACTGAATAGATATTATATTTCAGCATGCATAGTCTGTATGAAGTGGCCTCAGTGTATGGAAGACAAGAGCTGGAAACCAGCTTCCATTAGATCATGTGCTCATTCACTAAGTTGCCATAGACTTTCCAAACAAAATTTGTCTTATCCCACCAGTAATTTTCCGTTAAAGTTAATAAAAAACTCTTTTATTCTTATTATGCTGTTATCAACCCTCAGAAACACTTGCAAACATTAATTCTGATTTTTTGATACAAATTCAGTTCCCTGAGTAGCTGTTGAGGTCTTACTTTCTGTGAGCCATGATTCCAGGCTCTGTGGTGGAACTAAGGATAAATCACACACTGTCTCTTCTCTCTGGAAACGTGGGCCAGACACTAATGACAAACCTGTCCTCCAGCAGATTGATGGGAGGCAAAGTATGGCAAGAGCAGTACAGAGACAGACTGTGCTATGCAAGCGAAGGAGGAGGAGGGATTGGAAATGACTGTGGAAAGCAAGTATGGAATTGGAGTGTAAAGTATAGCAGCATTTTTAGGAAAACATTCAGGAATATCGCATTACAGAAACATATATGAAGAAAACTATGGAGGGTGATAGAAAGGATCCCCACCCCCAGCTGGAAAATAAAAAGTAGCTGATGATACTCATACAAGTGACCAAAAGAAAAGGAAACCATAGAGTTTTAAGTTATAAATAAAATGAGCAAGATAAGTTGGAGTCATGTGACAAGATTTTTGAATGCTGGGATGAATAGAGAATTACTGAAGGATTTTTAGTAGAAAATTAATAATCATCTTTAGGAAGATGTCACTGATTGCACTTAGAGGGCAGAGGTTAGATCCAGGAGGATTATTGTGGCCTCTGGTGACAGGTGACGGAAGCCCAAGAAATGCCGTGAGCCAGCACTCTGCAGATAGCAGCAAAGAAAACTGACTTTCTTTCAAGTTTTTGCGCGAAGGCCACCATCTCAGTGATGCCTACCCTGACCCATATGTCTAAAATTGCAGCATCCTCCCTCCATCCCCGAACTCCTAAACCCATTACCCTGATCTGTTTTTGTTCTTCTTCCCATAGCATACGTCATCTTCCCACTACATCATTCACTCGCTTGTCACATTTCCGGCTTATAGTTCATCTCTCCTGCTAGAACGGAAGCTCCACAAGGACAGGAATCCTTGTCCTCTTCATTCACCTGGTTGAAGCACATAGAGGGCACCTGGTACACAGCAGGTGCTGAACAAACGTATGTTGAATGTTTTGGAATATCTCTCTGAAAAAAAGTTTCTGAAAGGCACAGATATCTTATTCATTTTTGAATATGTAATTCCAAGATGTATGATTGAAACATAGAGTTAACAAATATTTGTTGAATTGGATAAAATAAAAAAGATCACTAGCAATTTTCTTCCAATCTGCTTTTGTCTTATTATCCTTTTTGACAATTTAGCCTCTTTCTTTTCTTACTTTTCTTGTTTGCTTGGTCTTGGCAAATTGCATGGTGTGCCCTTCATTGATCTTAGTGGCCAACAAAAGCAGATATTGGATTGCAAAATTTCACTCATGGCCTCATCATCTTGGACAACAGGGTCTCTTTGGTAACCTGCTGGATTTGCTGTTGTCATAGATGGGCTTCGACTGGGCGAATCCCCTGAGAAAGCTTGCTTTGATGTTAAATGCATGTGGTCCCAGAATCTGCCACTCTCTTTTCCTTTGATCTTATTTTTCTTCTTTCTGGTATTTACTTGTCTCTTTTTCAATCTTTGATGTGACTTCCATGGCAATGAGTTCATTCCTCCCTATTGGCTGTTTCTTTGACCCTGTTTAAAGGTGGCAGTCTTCCTTTTCTGAAGATTCCACTTTGTATCTGACTTGAATTTCTGATATTTTTGAAGTTTCTCGTTTGTAAATATTTGTCTCACTTTTGCTCTGACAGTCCACTTTGTAACCGAAGGGGTATGATAAAGAATCCAAACTGCTGTCTTCTTTCTCAACCTTTAGGACTTGCACTGCTGGGTGTTTGTTGAGCTGTAAAAAACAGTTCATGGCCCTTCAGGAGGAAAATCCCACCACTGGCCTTTGGGACAGTAGTAAAGGGTTGATGCATTTCTACTATTAGAAATGAGGCCACCAGCTTTCTTTTGGATTCCTATTGTGTTATCTTGGATGGAGGTGGACCCCATTCTTCTAAGTGAAGTATCACAAGAATGGAAAAACAAGCACCACATGTACTCGTCATCAAATTGGTACTAATTGACCAACACTAATGTGCACATATAGTAGTAACATTCATCAGGTGTGGGGCAGGTGGGAGGGGGGACGGGTAAATCCATACCTAACCAACACGGTGTGTGATGTCTGGGGGATGGGCACAGCTGTTGGGGTGTGCAAAGGCAATTTATGTAACCAAAGTATTGGTACCCCTGTAATACTCTGAAATTAAAAAAAAAAAAAGAAATGAGGCCAAGAATTCCCAATTTTTCTGGTAAAGTCTCTTGATTTTTAAATATTAGCCTGAATTCAAATGATTAAAAAATGAAGAAAGAAAAACAGTATACAGGCCACATGGGTTGATGGTAATCCAAATCTTGCCCAGGGTCACATTTTCATAAAACTTCTTCTGTTCTAGTGAGTGTGGCTGGATCCATGACTCAGTCTGTCACATCTTTGGAACTTCCGGGCCGATGACTGCACCGTGTTCACAGTGCACATGATGCCTTCTTCCTGACCCTACTGTGGAGTCACATATTGAGAGGAGGCAATCGGTTACATTTTAAGTAAATATTATCTCTTTTTTATTGCTTCTATAATCTATTCTTTCACAATTTTCCAGTATGCCTTTATTTCTACATAATAATCGTCCTATTTCTTTTTTGCTGGAGGAAGACAATGAGTGATGTCTTACGCAGGCACAGTCCTGCATTGAAAGGAGGCAGTATTGGCCTCGATTGTCCTCCCTGTTAACAGAGCACCTATGCTCACACCTGGCTTCCTGCCCTGCGGCCAGGTTCCCACCCCTCCCAAGAAAGTCTGGCTTTGGCTGGTGACCCAGCCCAACTGCTGCCCCTTACGCTCCACCTGGGTTTGGCCTCTCTAGTGTAACCTTCAGGGCTCTCTCTTGGATGGGATTTTGTTTTAGTCAGATTATTTTTATGTGTTGAGCACCATGCTGAGAACTTACTTTGACTAGTTTTTCTCTAAACTTTCACTTGGATACTATTAATTATTTCATTTTACCACTGAGAGGAAAAAAAGAAGATGGCATAGAGTGGTTTAGCAGCTTGCCCGAGGCCTCGCAGCCCCAAGGTGGAGGAGCTGGAATTGCAGGTCCTTTAGTCCAGAGCCCCGTCCCTTACCTGCTGCACACACTGGCTCCCCCTGGTTCCTCTAGTTCTCATCCTATTGAGTAACCCTCTGAATGAAGCAGGCCCCAGGGTAGGGTGGCAACTTGTCCCAGTTGGACTGAAACATTCCCATTTTTAAAATAAGTTTTGCACCCTCAGAACCCTCTCAGTCCTGGGCAACTTGGCGCAGCCTGCCCCGTGGTCTCAGGCAAAGCGAGCAAACTGTCCCATGCTATCTGGTGACCTGCTGCAGCCCCGAGGAGAACAAAAGGAGAGGTGGTATGCAGTGGTGGCAGAGGAAGCCACCAATATTTTCTCAACAGTATAAATCAGCTGTTCTGACTTTCTTTGACAGAGCAACCCTATGTTCTCAATATACTTACTATCAGGGTTTGCACCAGGGGGTTCACTAGGGGACTTAAAAATTTTTGTGGGAAAATGGAATTAAAAGATAAAAATGAAAGACATAAACTTTATTTATTAGCATAAGCTCCGGTAGTTCGAGGCACTATTGTAAACAGTGATATCAGCCAGTTAGTCCATCCTTAAATAACTGAGGGTCCTGGGAATTTAACCATATCAACACTTTTCTTTTTTTAATAGTATTAACTGAATAAAAATGGGTGCCCTTTACAGATTTTAAGATTAGAAAACAAAAAGAAGTCAAAAGGAGCCAAATTAGAACTGTAAGGTAGATACCTAATGATTTCCCATCAAAAAACTCTCACAAAATTGCCCCTGTTTGATGAGAGGAGTGAGCAGAAAAATTGTCATGGTGGAAAAGGACTCTCTGGTGAAGCTTTCCTAGATATTTTTCCTTTAAAGCTTTGACTAACTTTCTTAAAACTCTCTCGTAATAGGCAGATATTATTGTTCGTTGCCCCTCAGGAAAATCAACAAGCAAAATGCCTTCAGCATCCCAAAGAACTGTAGCCATGACTTTTGCTCTTGACATGTCCATTTTGGCTTTGACTGGACCACGCCCACCTCTTGGTAGCCATGGCTTTGGTTGTTCTTTTTCTTCAGGATTGTACTGGTTAAGCCACGTCTCATCTCCTGTTACAATTCTTTGATGAAATGCTTCAGGATCTTGATCTCACTTGTTTAAAATTTCCACTGAAAGCTCTACTCTTGTCTGCAGCTGATCTGGCTGTAATGGTTTTGGTACCCATTGAGTGGAGAGTTTGCTGAACTTTAATTTTTAGTCAGAATTTAGTGAGCTGAACCAGATGAGATGTCTGTGGTGTTGGCTATCATTTGTGTTGTTGATCATAGGCTCCCTTCAAAAGGCATGAGCAAGATTTATGTTTTCCTCAAAAATTGCTGTGGATGATCTGTTGCTGCAGGCTTCATCTTCAACATTGTCTGGTCCCTTCTTAAAATGAGTTATCCATTTGGAAACTGCTGATTTTTGGGGGGCATTGTCTCCATAAACTTTTCATAAAGCATCAGTGATTTCCCTGTTCTTCCACACAAGCTAAGCTTCACCATAAATTTGATGTTTATTCTTGTTTCAATTTTAGCACAATTCATGTCCCTCTGATAGCAGCTCTTTACTTCTTAATGCCCCAAAATAGATTCTTTTCTGACATGAGTTCATTTTGGTGCAAAAATATTTTGAAATTCATGCACAGTTTTTTCATAATATGCAACTGCCATGAACTTTTTGAAGACCCCTTGTATTCAGGACATTGTTTTTATCAATGTTGTCATTGTTGTTCTTGGTCCAACTCTGCTTAACTGCTAGGCCTGTGGTTCTTTTCTCTAAATATGTTTTTTTTTTTTTCACAGATTCACAGACATTAGGACCTGACACAACCCAAATGACCTAACATATATTTTATAATTTTTTGTTTGAGTGAATTTACATTATTTTTATGTTAGGTTCTTTGGCCAATGGGTTAAATCATGCACATTTCAGTACTGAAGCAAAAAGCTCAATGGAAATCCTAACTTCAGTACCCCCTACCCTGAGGCCAGAGGGGCTTCTGGCATGGACCTGGAGTCCTAGAGGCCCCATGGTGGCCATCCTCCTGTCACGTCCTGTCCTGCAAAGGAAGATGCTTGTGAGACAAGGGGGATGACTGTATGAAGCTGCCCCCAGCCCTGTAGGCCATGACCTTGCCACACAGCGCCCCAGAGTTTGCTGCCTCAGCAACTCTGAAACTGCACTGAGGGTCTGCACTGTCTTCTTCCCCAATCTGAGGAGTGGCCAAAGGGCAGCTGTTCTGAAGCAGGGATAGAGCTGGGACATGTGGGCTGTGTTTGTGAAGGTACATCTGTCACGGGAGGGGCGTAGAGCATATTTTATTCAATAGTTGCTTAGGTTGATTTGTAACTTTTAAATATTTAGATCCATGGTACGTGCTTCTCCATTTGTACTCTTGCCTCAGGCCCTACAAATATATGAGTTGGGCCTGGCTAACTTTATATCATTTTATTGATGATTATAGTAATTTAGTAATAGTAATTAGTGTAGTAATTTGGCTCAAATTTAGCCAATCTCTAAATGTCTTATTAGCCACTTCCATTAGAAGTGGCAGGCTAATTAAAACCCACTATCATCCCTCTAATAGAAAACAAGAAGATATGGCACCATTTGCTCTTTTAGTTCAAGTTAATAAAAACAGTGATTTTTATTATATACTCCTGGTATTGAGATAGTCCCTCCATCATATTTGAAACAATTAATTTACTTGTAATAAACACAAGAGAAGTCTTTCTATGCCATTTCACTACAATAAAACTTGAAAATATATAAAATTAGCAAGTCGACAAATCACAGCAATTTTAAATTTAAAACTAGAAATAAAGATGGCACCAAGTAACATGATTTGCAGCCTTGTCTGTAAGCAGAGGCCTGGATAAGCCCCAGAGTCTGTGCTTGTGTCTCGGGGGTTGGTTCTCCCTCCCCCAGAGGGAAGGCCCTGTCATCAGATGGCTCTCGGGTTGGACGACCACACAGACCAGGGCTCAGATGCTGTTTCTGTTACTCGCTGGCTATTGGAGAATAGGATTAGGACATTCCTTAATCTTGCTTTTATATTTGTGACATAAGATATGATAACCTCCTTCACAGGGCTGCTTTGGGGGTTAAACAAAATCACAAAATGCCATACATAATAGAAACTCTTTTTTTTCCTTCCGTGTTTTTCCGTCTGTCTTCTCTTTTGCATCTACTCATTTTCCTTTCATTTTTTTTCAGTTTAGTTTTCTCTATGTAGGCCTTCTGCTTTAACCTTGCAACTGAATTTGCAAAGGAAAAAGGATCAATAACAATTATACTGTCACATAATCTGGAAAACAGTTTCCTTAATGATCTGTAGTCATTTTGATCACCAAATAAATAGTTTTATTATGTCTGGCCAGTCCTTTAATCATGTCTGAAGTATAAGGGAGGTGTCCACCAGGAAATGCCAAACAAAGGCAAGGGCAGCAGCGAGGGCTGCCCTCTGAGCATGGGAAATTGCCAGGAACTCCTTAAGGAAAGACAAGTAGGGTGTGGATTGATATTGTTTATGACTCATAGAAAATTCATTCATTTACTCAAGGGCATGGATTGATATCATTTATAATTAACAGAAAGAAAATTCATTCACTTACTCAATAAATGTTTATGGAGTGTGTTTTATGTGCCAAACACAAGTCTGTAGAAATAAATGAAAGTAAAGAAGAAAATCTCAACCTTTATGATGAGCTTAAATTCTATGACTGGGGTGGGAATGACGAGTAGATAATTTAAAAAATAAGTAAATTTAATTATATATTATAATGTGTTAAGTGTTAAAAAACTATGCATAAAAATAAATTAGAGCATGCCATTTTAGTATCAAGTATAAGAATTGCCTTTTAAGTCATACATTCTATTTCCTAGGTTTCTTCTTCAAATACTTTTTTGCAGGTGGTACAACATTCAAAAAACTTGAAGAGAAAGTAAAAATAAAAGTAAAAGATAAACCTTCCTTCCTCCTTTATCGCCATCTCTGAGATCCTGTCTCACCTGGTGCTTTAGTATACTTCCAGAAATTTCTTTGCCTATATGTGTTTCCAAGTTTATATGTTCTTTTCTGTTTTTTAAACACAGAAACTGTTTACACTTCCCTGCACATTCATTTTTCTTTTCATTTAACATTTATACTGGAGACAGTTCTGTATCAGGACATCCAGGATGGCCTCATTCTTTGCAGTCAGTGCACTGCACTTTGTGAGGGTTTGTGAAGTACCTGCACACAAGGTAAGCCCGAGGCCAAGGCCTGGCTAATGGACTGGTAAAGACGAAGGAGTCGCTCTTAGATTCAGACAGTGTTTGACTTGCAAAGACAGCAAAGGAAAGAACAGTCACACACTGCGCTGCCGTGGTCCCGGTCCCACATGCCAAAAAGGACGAGATCTAAACAAAAGGGGACAGATGACCACAGTGTGAACTGCAGGATTCCCCTCAATGAGGACCCAATTCTAGATTGTAGCTAAGGCATTTTATATGACGTGCTCTATTCTGAGAGGGTAGACGCCCCATGCCTCATTAGAATCTGGGAGGTGATGAGAAACCTAATGGCCTCCCTGGGGGCGTGGGGGAGGAGAGAGGGACAGATAGGGCCTCAGAACAGCTCCTCCCAGGCCTCCACCCTCTCAAGGTCTAGGGGGGCTCCCGCCAAGGCTCTCAGGTCAGCCGTGGTGCTAGCCTTTGGCTGTGTGGCCTCTCTGGACACATGCAAGGTCACTGGACAACATGACAGAGTTGCTCCCACACGAGGCTTACCATAATTTTTAACTCTGATGGATTTTGGAGTAATTTCTAATCTTTTATATTCTTAGCATATACTCCTTTGCATACATTTCCTAATAATGGGCACATAATTTGCTAGAAAAGAATTATTGAGTTGAAGAGCATTTGTTTCCATATTTGAATGGCATTACCTTTTCTTTGATACTGTATTAATTACAGTACATCAACAATGTATGAAGTAGTTCTGGTTCTTTTATGTCCATGCCAATATGATTTATTATAGAATGCTGGTCTTGGCAATCTAAATTAAAAATACTGCAGCATGAATTGGCATTCTTTTTTTATTAGTGAAGTTGAACATACTTTCATATAGATGAGAGCCATTTGTATTTTTTATATATTCATATTCTTTACCTATTTTTTATTGGATTATGTGTTTTTTTAAAAATTATTTATAGGAACTTTATTTTAATTAATAAAACTATGATTTTTTTAAATGCTTTTTTCAAGTTATTTGGTGGATGTTGATGTCATTATATATATATATATGTACATATATATATATGTATATATATATACTGTTTTTGTGGAAGGTCATGTGGTTTGTAAAAAATTTTATACCAACATAATTTTTCATATATTTTTCTAGTTTTCTGGAATTAATGCCACACTTAGAAGACCTTCCAGTACTCTTAGCTTACAAAAATATTATCTCAATTTTTTTCTTTTTTTTTTTTTGGTTATACCCCACCTCCCCACCCAATTTTTAAAAAGTTTCCATAAAACTTATTTCTGAAGACAGGTGAATAGATACGCATTTTTAAATGTTTGGGGATTTTAGTTTAATGTACTTTCTTGGGTTAGTTTTATTTTTTTTTCTAACTAAGAATTTTTATTAAAATATATTTTGTAAAATATTTTTCCAGTATCTATGAAGTGATAATGTGTAACTCAGATATTTTTAAAAACATGTTTTTATCAGTTTGGGTGCTTATAAAATGGCTATGTAAAACAGGGTCACTGAGCACTCTTAATGGAAAAGACTTCATGGATTATAAGGATGTCAGAGAAGGACTAAGGTCCTAAAAATATCTCATTTCTAAAGCACTTCTGCTCCAGGCTGGGAGTAAAGTGAACTGTTACAGTCTTTCTACAGCATTTGGAGAAGTCAGATAGGTTAAGTGATGTGAACTGGGAAGACATTCCAATGAGAAGTAAAGAATCTACATTCTTTCTGCTTCTTATTTTTTTGACAGCAGATTCTGTGAGCCCTTGTCTGGGTTTGCCTTCTGGGCTGGAAGGGAAGCTGATACCTACATACATTATAGTGTAGCAAATCTCATACAATTGTCTCATAGAATGTCATCATGTCATTAGATTAATACCCTTAGGGTAGTCTAAGATGAAGAATGAAAGCTACCACCTTTTCTTGCTAAATATTACCACATCATGGTAAATTTGAAAAGGAACACAGATTCGCATGATGTAATTAGCCCTGATATAAAAATTCCATAGGGTACAGCAGTGCATGGGAGAGTAGCACATACTCTGATCACGGTTCACCAGAACACAAGGGCATGAACTCAGTCGTCCTTCCGGAGGGTGGTATTCAGGTCTCATATGTGCTCATTGGGCCCATGGCAGAAAGCAAATCAGCAACCTAGATTCTGATCAATACACAACACTGGGGTAAAACAGACCGCAGAGGTAGGTAACTTGTTCAGCTCTGTTTCTTCCAACAGGAGTGCAATTTTGCTTCTGGGTTACTGCCATGAGGAGCTTTCATTTCCTGGGCTTATGCAAGTAGTTAGTGGTAAGGTGGTGATTAGAACACGGACTTCCTGCCCCAGTGCTCTCTCCTCTCCACACAGCCTTCGGGGTGAATCTTCAAAGGCTGGGGACCTCTCTTGGCACATAATTCCTGTCTTCCAGTGCAGCCGAGGTCCAACACTGTTGTTACAATCCATCTTCTTTTATGATCATTGGATCGAGCTGTCTGCGCAATCGGGAAAAGGCTTGAGTTCCCTGAAGCAGAGGTTGCTTCAGAAGAACATTTCAAGGTGTTTCTTTCTTATGGAGCATTTGTTATAAAGCACCAAGACATTCATGCTTGCCCTGAAGAAATCAGTTCCAACCTTGTAAATTGAATGACATCATTGGATTTCGTTTCCCTAAATGCTAACCACCTTTGCTACAATGTCACTCAGCTGTGATCTCATACGGATTCCATACAAGAGACCACAGGCAGGCAGATCTAGGCTTGCAAATAGATGTTAAATCTGGCAACAGTGTGAATTTTAGAACCATCTTCTAGGACATTAGAAGGAAAGTATGTAGGTGCAATGACTAGACTTAAAGATGATTGTATGGGTTTTTCTTATCGTTGTCTTCAAGTTCATAAATGATTTCTCTTTACTTACTTTGAGATAATTCCAATATTGTGTGTGTTCTTTGTCAATCAATTAAACAAGCTGACAAAGGAGAGCGACTGATATTCAGATTTCCAGTTTTTGACAACTTAAAAACATGTACCTGTTATCTTGTATTCTGAGTCAAAGAGTGACAAATCCTTTTTTGGAGTTAATGAATGGCATATTTTATCCACAGTATACTAAACTGAGGTTAAGATCAAAGGATCTTTCTTACTTTCATGACAGTGATTGAAAAAAAAAGAGTCAGCCCCTGATTTTCCAATTATTCATCTCCACTTCCACGGTTCTATTATCTGTTCCGTGAGTGATTGAAACCGTCTCCTAACAGGCTGTCCAGGCTGGGACATGGACACACACGCCCAGACACACGTGTGTGTGTGTGTGTGTGTGTATGTGTGTGTATAGACACAGGATAATTTTATTGATATAAACAATGTGTAGAACACAGTTTATGAATAATAATAAAATATACAATAATCTTTACTGTAAATTCCATATAACCAGTTGATTCTTATAGGATGCTTTTGTTGATGTTTTTGCTGAGCCTCCTTTATCTGTAGGCACACACAGTCTCTGTCAGATATTCTTGTTTTTTATGTCTTTATTTCTTTTACAGGCTTTAAAAATGTAAAAAATGTAAAAATTAGTCTTAACTTACAAGCTGTAAGAAAACAGCCTTCAAGTCAGGCATGTAGTTTGCTGACCCTTGGTCTAGACAATCCACAAAACAATAAATCAAACCTCGATTCGTAGTGTTTGTCAATCTCTGTAGTGTAAATACTCCCACTAGGGCGGCTGTCAAGCTACAGAGCCATGTCCCTGAACCCGGAGTTGCAAGAGCTGTGTGCAGCGGCCCAGTGGAGAACTCCCACCGCACAGACATGGGAGTTATAACAAACCTCAAGAGCACATGCAGACAAACGATGCATAGATAAGCATGTAGATATCATAAAGTAAAATAATTAGGAATCAATGAATTTATCAACTATTAAATTATTTTATTTAACTGCAAGTTTATATAATTTAATTTTTAATAATGGCTGTGTTTACCAGCCACGTCACAAAACTTTGGAAAATCTAGCATTTGGCCCTCATGCATGGATACAAGCTGACGCCAACACACACCGCGGGCCTATTTATTTACACCCCGTAACTACTGGGAACTGTGTGGACGTGTCGTGCGCTGTGCCCTGGCCTGACCTCCTGCATCACACAGCCCTGCTCTTCCTTCCAGACACAGCAGTGATGTCTTCTGCCATTTTTCTAGGTTGAGTCAAGTGCCCTCTGCTCTGTATAAATATATAGTTATAATTATACATAATTATAATATGAACATTATATAAACATATAATGTTTCTGCCATTTTTCTAGGTTGAGCCAAGTGCCCTTTCCCCATATAAATATATGATTATAATTACATATAATTATAATATATACATTATGTAAGAATGTAATTGTATAAATATAAAATTTCTATGAAATATATTCTGAGCCCTCTGTGCCCAGGGCTTCGCAACACTGTAGCTTTTACCTTCTTGTTCTGCAATGGTTTGTTTCAGACTGCAAACTTCTCCAACTCTGAGGGACTCTGCCTCAGTCATCTTTTCATGTTTACTGCCCAGCACGGAACCTGGTATATGGTAAGGGCACCATATACACTTCTTGAACTGAATGCTAGCAGGGATGGCTAACTCTTGGCTGCCAGTTTTCAGGGCTTGCTGCAACCTTCTTTGTATTGCAGAACTGGTTCATTTCCCTGTGTCTCTCCTGTGAAACAGCAGGGGAGAAACAGCTTGTGTATTAGTCAAACGTCTGCATCAGAATGGACGCTAAAGACTACTGCCTACAGTGCAGGTGTTATATGCCATAGATTTTGTTTATAATTTCTATATCTTCCATTAACTCAGCTGATCAAAGTCATTGTTTAAAAAGGGAATGACTGCATGTAACCAAGAGACTAGACAGTGACATAGGGAAGCTACAAGCAGGAAAAAAAATAAAAGTGAGGAGACCTGCTGATTTTCAAATGCACACAGTTAGCTGATACGTCCTGGGCTCTCTGCACTGACCCTGTCATCCCCCCGGCCCGCTCGCTGCTCGGATTCTCTCTGGACGCCCCCTCCCTATGCTGTCTGGCATCTGTGGAGCGAAGATGAGTCTCAGGGTAAGAGACTCAGTGCCCCACATCTTCTCCAATTGCTGTGCTCACTGTTTTCTCACTGCTCTTGAGCAAGAGCCCGGGGCTGTGCGGGGAGAGTCAACCCACCTCATAGTCAATGTCCAGGGCATCCGCCTCGCCCGTGGTCCGGAAGTGCTGCGTGTGCTTGTCCACAGTGAAGTTCACCTGCTTGCCGACCCGCTCCATGAGGACCGAGTGCCAGTGCTGATCGTCCAGGAGACTGCCCAAGGTGGCCGAGGGCGGGCCACTGCCCAGTCGAGCCTTGCTGTCATCTGTGAAAAGGGGAGGGAGGCGGGATGGTGTCTGGAGTACTAGAATGTTCTGCGAGAGAGGCCAGCTCTCCGTGTCCTGAAGGTAAAGAAGGAGGGTGTCGTCTCTGCAGGCCAAGAACCGTGCTGGGCTTGCGAGGGAACAGCCGGCCTTGCACAGAGATTCCAGGATCAAATTCTAGTTCCCTTGGTACACACACCCCCTGCCAACATGAAGCGGCCTGTTCTCAGGACTCGAACAATTAAATAATAAAAGGAGCTATAGCCTAATGACTGCACGACTAAGACCGAAAACAAGGATTTTCGCTTTTGTAAATCACACACATTCTCTGAGTTTGCACGCACGGCTCTTGCGCAGGGAGGGCAGGTCCTGAGCTGTGCTTGGGAGGAGGGCAAGGCTGGGACAGCGGCTGGGGAGACAGTGGGCGCTTTGGGTTAGGTAAGTCTGTGGGCAAAGGCAAAGGCGAGGAAAGAGCCACTCTAGCTGCTATTGTTGAGTACCTACTGTATGCATAGCACTTAAGTAGGAATTTATAACCCCCGTCTTTAATCCTCTACGGGAGAATAATTATCTACTTATTTACAAATAAGCAAGCTGAGACTCAAGGAGGTTAGGACACATAAAAAGTGTCCTGGGGGTGCACAGCACTTAGTGCGGGCACCTGTGCTCGGGTGCAGTCAGGATTCGAGTCCCAGTCTGCTTGCTCCCTTGTCCTCTGGCCGCAGCTGCTGATCGGGGGACGAGGCACAGTGTGGACGGTTCAGCTCAAGTAGAGCTTAGAAGACGCCCTTGGGAGGCTGTGAGCGATTCAGGTGGAAACTCATTTATTCATTTAAAACTACCTGGGTCCCCAACCATCTCCCCCTCTTCCAGTTTTCTGGGAGTCCCTGACTGTACCTTTCTACCAGAAAGAGGACAGCTTTTTTCTTCCCCAGTGGAACTTGCCTCAATCTTGACAAGATAAACAATTATTACTTATGCATAAATTTTCAATTTTAAAAATATTTTATGTATTGAGTTCCTTAGTAACTAAAGCTAAATGTCTCTCTCCCCTCCCCCGGGACCTGCTTGTCCCGCAGCCGCAGCCTATTCAGCAGCGGGACGTGCGGGCGCAGGCGCTGCCTCTTCCTCTGCAGCCTGCGACCCCCTCCTCGGTCTGGCCCTGAGCCACGTTCCCATCGCTGCATTGCTCTTCGCTGCTTCCTTCCTATACGGCAGGGGTGGGGGCATCAGATCTGTTATAATTAGAAAGTGACAGCTGGTGAATTAATAGCTGACTTTATTTTGTTGGTTTATTCATTGTTTGCTCCACGACTTTTTAGATCTCAACCATTTGTTGGATTATGCTAATGAATTAATGGATTTTTTTAATTTCTCCCTCCCTCCTTTCTTTCTTTCCTTCCTTCCATAAAAAGGCCTTGTAATCTTCCTGCACTGATCAATCACAGTGAGAGGTGATGGATAAAGGAGACACAGAGTTTAAAGGTATTCTCCCCTCTCTAATGGGGAGAAGCTCAACAAATGAATCCATAAGAAGTGTTCTGATGGTGCACGGCCCGTAGTGTGGGGACCGTGGAAATGCAGGGTGGGGAGTGTGAGGCCTCTTGACACAGCGGGCACAGGCTGAGACCGGACCAGAAGGAGAGCACGGGTACAGCAGGAGGAGCACGTGCCAGGCTCTTGGGGGAACCTCAGTGCAGAGCACGAGGGACTTGGGACCTGGCTCCCATCACCCAGGGCTTTGTGCGCAAGGATACACCGTTCATTTCACCTTTAAGGAAACTTAGTCTGCCTTATAAACTACTGGTTCTAAGTAATAAGTCAGATCAGTTTAATATTGGAGTTTTCACTTTGAAATTGATGTTTATCTCATTTTTTTCCCTTAAAAAGAGAAAGACAAAAAAATGAACAATGATTTATTAATAAGTCCAAGATATTAAATATTTGAAAATTCAAGTCACCACGTACATGAAAAGAAAAAAAAAATGGAGAAAGGAATCATGCCCTTTTCCCCACTTATTTGTTCTGCGTGCTGTTCTTTAATAGAGCCAATAATAATATCGAGTAAAATAAAATGTTTTAATATGTTTCTCCATTAAGATTCCTGCTTCAGAATATGAACTTAATTATAGTAAGGTCAAATTGATTATATTTTTATTTAACGTTTTGGATACATTACCAAATCCTCCTTCCCTCCCTCCCTCCATCTGGTCACCTTCTGTTACTCACAGGTAAACACTGTTGTTAAGGTCTTGCTTGCGCTTCCAGAAAAAAATTAGGCATATGCAATCCAGGAAAGATACTTCTTTATTTCCCCTCATTTAATTTTTTATCCTAATAGTAAAATGTAATGCATATTTCTTTTCAGCATTCCATTTTTATGTAATCTATCCTGGAAATCTTCTTTTGTCAAAATATAAAGTTTTCCCATCCTTTTTACAGTTGCAGAGTATTCCATGGCCTGATATACATATTTTATTTAACCAGTTTACTATTGATACAATTTAGATTTTTCTGTCTAACTTAGATATTTAGAACTGCTGAAATACTCGGCCTATAGATGGCATCTTGTACAGTTCAGCGTATCTGTAGCCTACATTCTTA
Source organism: Lemur catta (assembly GCF_020740605.2). Lineage (NCBI taxonomy): Eukaryota > Metazoa > Chordata > Mammalia > Primates > Lemuridae > Lemur > Lemur catta. The sequence goes on along the minus strand of NC_059135.1, from coordinate 97,161,300 downwards.
GGTGAGAAATTGGTAGTCAAAGGTTGTCATGTTTGCAATTTTGACAGACACTGCCAAATAACCCTCAATAGATGCTATAGCTATTTAAACTTCTGCTAACAATTCACAAGAGGGCCTTTTACTATAGCCTTGCCAACAAAATATAGTCTCACTTTAAATTTTGCCTGTCTGATAGGTTAAAAAAGTGTATTTCTGAGTAATTTTAATATGCATTTCTTTTAATTATGAATAAGGTTAAAAATCTTTTCATTTTCATTTCCTTTTCTGAGAACTGTCTTCTCTTATTTCTTGATTTTTTTTTCTATCAGTTTTTTTTTTTTTACCAATTTGTATTTAGCTCATTCCTTTTAATATGAATTTTGGCAATAACTTTTTGCCATTCTTTGTTTTTTTAATATGGTTTTTCTGTTTTATTGGTTTGTTTGTTGGATTTGTTAATTATTGTGTTGATAAATATACTTTTTTATTTTATGGCTTCTGGATTTGTATTATATTATAGTTTAAAATGTTCTCCTCCTTCTAAGATCATTGAATAATTTGCTCAAGTTTTCTTCTACTTCATTTCATTTGGAATTTATTCTGATGTATGGTAGGAGACACAGTTCTACCTTTACTTTATATTTTGAGATGACTACCCAATTGTCTCAAGTCTACTATTTTAAAACCTTTAAGTAATTTTATTTAAGGAAATAGGGTGTGTAACTTTCAAATATAAAGAGAAACACTACCAAATTGGATGAGGTGGTTTGTTAAATTGATTAAATCAAAGTTTTCTCAACACATAGTTCAGGATCTTCAAATGCTGAACCTTCCAGTAGTAAGTTTTCAAGTTGGTTGTTGTCCAACATACCCCCCTGGCATGCACTGCCACCATCAGCACCACCATCTCAATGGCACTGAACACTGGGTGGTAGGAAGCAGAGCCAGCAGTGGGGGCCCTGTCCACACTCTCCCCAAGCTCTAGAGTCAGCCCTTCCTCTCTTGGGTCCTGACTATGGCTCAGAAAGTTTACCACTGTGGTTCCAACAATTCTACTCCTCACAATTTTGAGACTTTAGGGAAATAAAAATACATCTTCTTAAATAAATAGTGACTATTTCTGCATATAATGAAACCATAAACTTAATTAACACACTTATCATTTTATGCAAATAGCTCATGAAATTTTTATGAATACTAAAAGCAATTTGTTGACCTTTCCTCAAAAATTGATAAACATTGCTCTTTGTTTACATTGCTCATTTACTAAGCCAGTATTTTTATTGCCTGAAGGTAATGTGGAATTAAATTTACCAGTCTTTTGGAAAAAAATTTGTCAATAAGTATTGAGGAACTTAATGTTCATAACTTTTTACCTGTTAATCCACTGTCTGGAAATCTATTCTAAGAAAAATTGAAATGTCGTAAAAAAAATTTTTTAATGGCAAGTGATTTAAAAATAATTCAATAATTTTGAAAGAGGAAAAAAATTTGAATATATTTAGATAGAATCACTAGATGGAATATTATACAGCTGTCAAAATGGTATTCATAAAATACTTACATCATTTCAGAAGTGTACACAGTAGTGAGTGCCCTTTTTGATAAAATAAAAAGTAACATTTAACAAATAAAATATTCTATGATGTATACCACACTAATTTAAAATACATAAAAATGGAAAAGTATAAATACAGATTGAACACAACTGTGGAAAAGGCACACATAAGCAGTATGTGCAGAAAAAACTCAAGAATACCTTCACCACAACCTTAATTTTTAATTTTTTCCCCCTGCATTTTGCTTTCTTTCTTTCTTTCTTTCTTTCTTTCTTTCTTTCTTTCTTTCTTTCTTTCTTTCTTTCTTTCTTTCTTTCTTTCTTTCTTTCTTTCTTTCTTTCTTTCTTTCTTTCTTTCTTTCTTTCTTTCTTTCTTTCTTTCTTTCTTTCTTTCTTTCTTTCTTTCTTTCTTTCTTTCTTTCTTTCCTCCCTCCCTCCCTCCCTTCTTTCTTTCTTTCTTTCTTTCCTTCCTTCTTTCTTTTTTTAAGACAAGGTCTCACTCTGTCACCAAGGCTAGAGTGCAGTGGCTTGATTATAGCTCACTGCAGCCTTGAACTTCTAGGCTTAAGTGATCTTCCTGCCTCAGCCTCCTGGAGTGCTGGGATTACTGGCATGCACCACCACGCCCAAGGGCTCCTGTGTTTTAGGCTGAGCATAAATATTTCTGATAATGGGAAAAATACATAAACTTCATTGAAAACATAATCCTCATTCTGCGTAGCATGTTGATTGAAAACTATATATAAGTGATGTGTAAAGTATTGAATAGCTTCTGAATCACAAGTTACTTTTTAATTAATCAAAAACGGGCAGTCATGAATGGATTTCATCTCCCCTCTCCATAGTGATTCTATGCTGACACTCAGATATCTTGTATTAAAGCAAGGTGAATAAATCTTGGTTTGATTAAACAATTGAGGAAACTAAATCTCTGCTATTCATTAAGAAGAATGGTTAGAATTGTACCTATGAAGAAAAAGGATGGTAGTTCTAGGGAATGTTCCATCTTACCTAAAAATCTCCATTATTAGAAATTACAATAAAAACTTAATTTTTAAGCAATTATCAAACTCTTCGTCTTGGAATATCTATTTCAAGTTTTATCTCAGTGGCACTTAAGGTTTGATTATTAGTTTTTAATTTGTTAAGGCAAGATAAAACTTGAGGAATTATGAAGAACAAAAAAATTAATAAAACTATGTAGAAGTTAACTTTTGAGCCAGGAACATTTAAAGAAAGTAGTTATTTTTAATTAAATAAAAACTTGTTTTCATGTGCTTTGAGGGATAGTTAAAATGAAAAAATATAAGTACTTCCCAAGGCCTTAAAGAATATAATATTTTTAATAGAAATCTTGATGTGTTTGCAAAACATTTCTAACTTTATCTTTTTTATCCTCCTACCCCTAACCTCAACATGCTGTGAATAAACATGTCAGTTCCTTCACTCTCACTTAGAACTCATTCTTTCTGGTAAAGGGCAGGCATACTGCAGAGTTTTCACCCAGATGCTTTGTTTGATTAAATCTTCTTTCTTGAACTTATCTTAACAGTTCAAACACAGATGCCACTTTAACTTGCACAATCTGTGAATTTCAGATAGCCTGAGAAAAAGGGGATGAAAACTCTCTTGTTTAAGACTGTAATTCAGCAAAAAAAAGCATCTTGGAAAGGGTTTGATTTACGTTGATAGGTGGCTACTCGTGGGAAGTTCCCGATGCCTGCCTCCATCCGACCTGCAGAATCAACCTTCCCCCTTTACTTTGTCAGATGATCAATACTGGTACTCACTTGTATTTATTAAGCTTATCATACAAGGTAAACACTTTACATACGTTGTATGAATTATTCCTGAATACAACTCTTCAAAAAGTTCAGTCTCCAAGGAACCACATGACTTATGCAAGGACTCAAGAATTAGGGTTATCACTCAACAATATTTGGCTGCAAAGCTAACATTCTCTCCACCACTCCTACTGGACAAAATGATACTTCCATTGTCCCTCATTTCTCATGTTCTTACTATCTGCGTTCCACCATTGACCCACACACGCTATGTAGCTTAGTAGGAGTGGAGGGTCTCAGAAAAGAATTTGATGGGTTGGAAAGGAGAAAGCTGTGGAAAAGGAAAATGGGGCAACACCAACAGGTGGACACGGTGTAGAATAAGAAGGAAAATTCCTCCTCCTCCTCCATAGGCTAGCCAGTGTCATCAAGGACCCCCTGCCACCCTTGCTCAGCCATATGCAGAGCTAATGAATGGCCTCCTTCACTCAAGGGAGACCCCCTGATGAAAATAAGAAGCTGACAGGAAGCAGTGTGTCCCAGTGACTTAGCCCCCAAACCAGAACAAATGTCCATGTATCGCTAACGTAATGATATACATGTCTTTAGTTATTAAAAAATTTCTAAATTTTATTGACTGAAAATACTCTGTAGATTTAGTTGTTGTTGCTCAACTCTGGTCCCCACCTTGTGTCCCTCTTCTGTGACTTTGCAAAATGCTATCTGAATACATTTATGTTATATGATTTTGATGATGCACAATTATTTTGTTTCTAATCAATATCACAAAGCTAGAAGGCAGATAGAAATAATTATGTTATTAGGCCGGGAGCTCCTTGAGAATAGAGACTGGTAAATCCCACTTTTAACCCCCTGTGTCAAGTTTAATGCCTGAATTAACGTACTTATTCAGCCTATTTTTCTGGCATGAATGATAGAATTTATGAAAAACGTGGTGCACCTTATCCCGTCAACACTGTCTGAAATGTCTGCCTCCCTGCCCTCTTCATAATCAAATCTCCTTTTAACCCAGCGTTAGTCCCGGACTCCTCTGTCCCATACTGATCTCTCCATTATCACGATTTACCACACAAATATTGACTGCTTGACACTGAAATGCATGTTAAAATTACTCATAAATACATTTTCTAACCTATCAAACAGGCAAAATTTTAAAGCTAGGCCATATTTTGTTGGCAAGCCTGTAGCAAATGGAACTCTTGTGAATTGCTAGCAGCCATTCGAATAGGTATGGCCTCCACAGAGGAAAACCTGGCAGTGTCTGTCAAATTGCAAACATGAAAACCAACGATATGAAGGTTTATAGCATTTTAGTGATGAATGTCAGCACATTAGGGTAGAATTAGAGAAGGTCCTAATCTCAGGTCTACAGCCAGGCAGCTGTGTGACCTTGAGCGGCTGACGGAGCGTTACTGACCACTAGTTCCTTCATCTGTAAATAGGTTTGGATACAGCTGGCAGGACTGTCCTGTGATTTAAATGGGATATATATCTAAAATGTTTAAGGAAATGCCTAAGTGGGAGCTCTCAAAAAAATGACAACTTGAAAAAAGTCTTCCATAGTATTTAGTACAATTCTAGAAACATGATAAACATTTCATAAGCATGTGTGAATTGGCTTATTCGAATGCCTGAATTTCAAAAGAGCTAATGTAAATGTTCATTTGATTCTTTGGAGAATGTGAGGAACTTTCACCAATATCTCAATGAGTGGATCGTGTAATATGGCCCTTCAGCATCTGAACCCTGCACTTGGCCCCCAAAGCGCACCGTGCTCTGTGCATGTTCATTCTATTCCAGGAGTCTCACCCCACTACAGCTGTACGTACTGGGGATTGCACAAACATTCTGCCGCAATTCAAAGGCGCTGGACTCATGTAAGGATGAGTGACCTGCATGTACTATTGATGTTCTCTTTAGCTCTTACAGCAGTTCCCCAGTCACGTAATATCTCCGCTGTTTGATTCTCCACCTGCAGGTTTGGGTTCAGGCTATTGTAATTCTGCAGAAGGCAGACTACCATGGGCAATTTGAATCAGATGTGAAAAAAGTGGGAAGGGGGAACATTTCCAACCCCTTTATAGGTTGAAAGAAGAAATCTCTTTCCCATTAAGCAGTTCTGGAAAAATCAATGTTCTACCCTGAAAAAAAGTAGTCAAAGAAGAGCCACCTAGTAAAATTTCACCATAAAACTGCTTCTGCCCAAGTCAGACACAGTAAGGGTAACTAGATAATGTAAATCAGAGACTTGGCAAAGATCGTCACTTAAAAAGAACGCTCACTGTATGTCTCCAAGCACCTTTCTCAGCAGCTGGCCACAGCGGCGAACTTCTTCACTCTTAGCCTAAATTTCTGAATTGCAGAGTTACTGATTAGATAATGAACATACATTGCACACTGGAGAATTGTCACTCAAGAAAACACTACTAGAATTTCCACCTCAGCTGGGGAGGGAAAAACTAAAACTCCCTCCTTCATTGGACCAGCATCATTCTTTAGCCCATTAACTTGAATTCTCTCTCTCTCCCTCGCTCTTCCCCTCCCTCTCAGTGCTCCCTGCCTTCTGCACTTGGCTTACCCTTCCTTCAAAGGTGCCCTTGATCACATAAAGGAGGCCGAGGCCCTTTCCTTCCTCCCTGGATTAGGGAGTTGCTTACAACCCATGAACTCAGGACTGCCTGTCGTGAAGCAGACCCTGACAGATACCAAGCCACAGAAGGAGGCCCGTGTCCTAAATGTGCAGGAGGCAGGAGGACATTCTGTACTGAATTCACTGGCATGTGGTAAGTCTGGGGCTCACCCTGGCACAGCCGGGGCACTTAAAGTAAACAGAATTTCCCTTTAAAAATCATGGGAATGCCCAGAACTTTATATTTGTCTCTTGACACATAACATTCCCTTCTCCCCTCAAAAACAAACAAACAAACAAACAAACAAACAAATAAACAACAACAACAAAAAAAAACCCCAGAGCAAATAAAATGTTTCTCCTTCATTTTTCCTCTGAAACCTAACTTTCATAAATGTACCTAATAGAATAGATTGTGAGCAAGTCCCCTTATAATATGTATGTGTATTAAAACTTGTTAAAGTTACTTTAGGGTCTGAATTACTAAAATAAGTAAATAGGTGGATAGATAAATAAATACATAACAATAAGCTTGCAGCTCTCTCTGTATACCAACATTATCTTGTGTCAAAAAATGCTAAACATTTCACAATATGTCATTTTTCTGCCTCCACCTGGATAAGAAAAATATATCACTTAGATTGTGCTCCAGTGACTTTCACCTGATGCACTGGAAGTGTCAGAAACTGTGACCTGTCTGGAAGTGTCAGAAACTGTGACCTGCTACATAAAGGACTTTCCCATTGTCCAACATGAAAAGGGAAGAGACAAAACCCAACCCTACCCAAGTTGAGGTACAGGGCGAGCTTCCCCTTCTGGAGCTCCAGGGTTATGTGGTCTCCGCGTTGACCTTCTCCATGGAACAGGACCCCATCCCCTTGCATGCTCTTGAACTTCAGGGAGATCACATCTTTGAGAGTGCTCATCAGCTTCTGATTGAACCTGTACAGGAGGGAGCTTCGGCCGTCAAAGTCAGCGACGTCAGATTCTAGGCACAGAGAGACGGGTAGTGGGAGAGAGATCAGTGCATTTCCTCATGATTGCTGTTCCCTTTCCCACGCTAGAAAGATGTTGTCTAATTCACAGAAATGTTCTTGAGATCTGGAAGGTCTGGTCTCAACAGGACGCATATAGACCCCACCCAACCTAATTAGATGCAGGGGAATTATTCATTTAGGAGTAACCACCACACACTGAGTCAAAGTGAAATGATCATCAGCTTGGAAGTAGAGACTCTCATTTGTGGTATGTCAGCTTTTGCTGCAGGAGACAGGGTAAGAATACCCCAACTACCTATGTCAGGTCTGCTGTGCCAGATGCCTGGTTTATGATAATCTCTCAAGATTTATCCTCCTTATTAATTGGCTTCTGACAGTTGGAATTACTTGATCTCCTCATCCCAGGCTCAAGGTTACAGATGAAAAACAGATATCATCGACTATTCCAACTCTGGTTGAATAGTACTGTCTTCCTAGAACTCTGTGTTGGGAAGGATTCTAAGACTCCTTCCAGGTTCAGCAGAAAATGGTTGGTATTTGAACAGAGAAGGCAAATTGTTGCATCTCTGTCATCCCTGCTTTATCCCATGCTGGTGATATAGATCATTTTAGTGTTTTTATACAAAATATCCATTCATTATTATTAAAGCCAAAAAAAAAGAGAAGGCCAAGGAATCATGATTTAGATAAACTTACATAGTTGACGTATATAAACATGTCTAACAAATGTATGTCAGAGTCTGCCAAGAGGGACTCTATTTGGAAAGTGTTATCATAGGTTATTTTCACATTCTTTTTCCTATTTTTTATGTAAAAAAGTTTTATAGTGAGCTTTTATTACTTTTATAATAGGAAAAATGTAAGGCTATTTAATTATAACTTGAAACAGATTCATTGTAAACCATCTTGTGTGGGTGGTGTGGTGGTGAATGGGTCTGTGTAGGGGGTGGAATTATTCATATTTGAAACCCTGTACCCAGGAAAAGTCAATTTTTCATTATTTACTAAGCAATTAAAATCCTCAGTTTGAGAATACACAATGATAAATTAAGTATTTTTTTTTGACCAAAGATCTAGAAACATTCTTTGTAAGTCTGAAATTCTGAAAAAGGAAAATAAAATCATACTTTTCTGTAGCTAGTTTTAAAACACAAAATCTCAGTTTGTTCCTATGAAATAAAGTAGTTATAACGGAAAGATCATTGATGACTGCCTCGACCATAAAATGAAACTGTTCAGATACATAGAGATTTTCACAAACGCCCACCTTTCTCAGAACCTCCTCACCCCACCGCATCAGTGAGGCTACACCTACTGTCTAAACTGGAATTCTACCCAAACTAAAGGGAGACTATATACCACAGCTTCAACCATGCTATAATAGGGATTGTGGGACAGATAAGGTCATGGATTTCCAGCTGTTACAGCCACAGCTTGCTAGTGGGTCACCTTGGGCAACTTTACCTCTCTAAGACTTGATTTCCTCATCTATAAAATCAGGATAATTATATCCATTGGAGAAGACTGCTGTGAAAATTAAATGTAAAGTGACAGCGCATCAAAGCAATGCCATCATGCATGGCACGTTATTTGTGTTACATCAATAATAAGTAGGAGGAGTCTTAGTAGTGATCAGGATAACCAGAGGGCCTTGAGCTCCTAACGGGGCTGGCGCTCCAGCTCCATGTCCTCACCCAAAGGATTCCTTATCAGTGTCTGAGTCAACAGTTCACTGCTCAGGATTGCCAAGGTGGCCCCAAGTTCCCTGTTCTGCTGCATTTCAGCTTCTCACATGTAATGCTTTCTTCTGATTGCTTCCAGTCTGCCACGGTGCCAGCTTCTGCAGCAGAACTGGGTCTGAGGTGTTTAGTGCCCAGCAGTGAGTAGAATGACCACACAGCGTCCCTCGGAACATCTAAAGGTGACTCAGGGAATAATGCCCACACCAAGGAGAATGACCCGGTTCAAAGGGGGCAGATTCAGAGAGGGTTTCTCAGAAGAAGTAAGCAGCACGCCGGTCTTGAACAATATGAAGAAGTTACCCAAGGGAAGAGAGGGATCCAGTGTCACCGGGAGGGGGACAAGAAGCAGGAGAATGTGTGGTGCGTCACAGGACTGCAGGAGGCCAGCGCGGTGGAGCAGGGGATGGGCAGAAAGATCTCTGGGTCCCCGTGTGGTTATTTCCTACAGGCCGAGACACGCAGCATGAACTGTGTCGCGTTAGCAGTAACTCAGTTCCATGTGTGCTCATGGAGCACTTGCCCCACTCCCACACGCAGACACGGCGTTTGAACTCCGGCTTCCCCAGGCCCTGGGCACACCCTTCTGTTTTTGCCCCTCACATGCCACGTCAGACTCACCGTCCACAAGCTGTGTGTGTTACATCCACTCAGACCACCACGGCACGCAGCCTCCCGAGTGTCACCGGTGCCCAGCGCGGAGTCTGCATCAGGCCGGCAGTGGCCCGTGTGTGGCTGAGTGAAACAACACGGAGGAAATTTGCCTTTTGCTCCCTGGGAGTGACGACGTTAAACAAAAGGGAGAAGCCTGCTTTGCAGAGCAGCTCTGCTGCTGGCCCAGTGCCCGACTGGGAGCACGTTTATGTCAAAACTGTGGGCCTTACTTTCTTTCCTTGGAAAACGGTGCATAATAACGTACTAATTTACACTTACAACTGATTGTAAGGATGCAATAAGGAAGTTTGTGTAAAAAATTATATAAATATAAATATTCACTATGTTTCCTATTTCCTCCTTCCCTCTTCGTTTTCCCATCCCTTAGCATGGCGCCCTTGGCCACCAGGTCCACTCGGGAAGGCGTGAGGTCTTCAGTCAATTCCTGAGTTCCAAACCGTTCCAGTCTCCCGTCCACTGCGCCACCGCCCCGCCTCCCACCCATCCCGGCTGTTACAATACATGCCCGTCTCTCTAACGTCTGGCTAGTCTGCTGACTCTACTGATGACATAAATGTTGGTGACATAGGTTACCTCTAAGAAAACACATCTCCATGTTGTCATGGAAACCTAAAGGAAACCGGGCCAATCAGGAGACTAAGAACAACAACAAAAATACTGTTGGAGACCAGCAGACCTGGATTTCAATTTTTGCTTTGCTACTTACTGGGGGCCTTGAAGCAACTTTCTTGATTACTCTGAGCTTCGGTTCTCCAATCTGTACAATGGGGCTCGTAGAAACCTACCCTCGAAGTCACTGTGACAATTACATAAGCTCACACCTGGAAATACAGAGGCACCCAGTAACCGTCCATCCCCTCATTTCACATTAATCCAAAGGAACAACTCCATGGAGAAGATTTCAAACATGGTACAGTGATAGTAATCAAGAACACGGCATGAAGAAATTCAGTTTGGGTTTGGGATTCAGTAGCTGTCACCTCACACTGAGCACGCATGCACTTGATCCCTTGTCACTGTTGCCTGCCTTCTATAACCTGAAAATAGCCTCAGAACTGACCATCCGGATTCGACCTCCACCGATACATTCTCTCATTTTCATAAAGCATAAGAAATGTTGTATCCCACCATGGCTAAGGCCCTTCAGTGAACCTCCTCTGAGCTAAGAATTAAATCTCATCTCCAAGACTCCACATGATCTGGCTCTGCCCACCTCTTCCATCTCTTTATTTCTTTTTGCAACTCTCACTGCTCCAGGCCTGCTGTGACGTTAGCGTGTGTGCCCATGCATGTGTGTGTGTGGGCAGCGACAGACAATGTGTACGGAGCCCACACCACAGGCCCTGTAACTGTTTTTGGTGCATGAACTCATTTGATCAGATCAATTACCCTTTCAAGAAGATACTATTATTGTTCCCATTTCACAAATGAGGTCACCATGGCACACAGAGATGAGGAAGTGTGCACTTAATAAGTGCCAGAGCCAGCAGTCCAACCTGCCCCATCTGACCTGAGCACTTTCCCCGGGGCTGCCCTCCTCCCACAATGCCCCGATGCCCAGCGCATCAGTCAGGCTCCTGGCCCTTTCCCCAAGAGGTACCCCCTGCTGGTCTCCCTCTAAGCTCCCTGCCAGTCCCTCCATGATCCACCCATGGATGAGAGATTTGTTTTGTGAGTTATTTGCAGTCCAGCTCTGACATCAGTGCATCCCATGGGGACGATGGTACATTGTTAACCACATTAAGTCAGAGCCTGGCGCTGGCCCCAGAAGGTGATGCTGGCAAGAAACACTTGTGAAATGAGTTAGTGACCTGTCGTGGTACCTAAGCCCAGGCATGATGCTGCCTGGCTGTCCCCTGACTTCCGGCCACATCCCCTGCCCTGCCCTTCAGAGCCAGGGGCACATTCACACGGGGAGGGCTAATTTTTCTGGACACACACACTCAGCCACTTGAGCTGTGCCCCGGCATCACTCACGTGTGCTCATCCATGCAGAGACAGGACACTATCCTCAGTGAGCACGGGATTAGCCTGGAGGAGCATGGAAGATTTCCTCCTAACACCACCAACACCTGAGCAGAGCAACGCTTTGCTGATCTAAGAGAGCCCAGCCAGACGCCCTGGACCTGTGCAATGTTAATTAAGTTGTATACGCAACGCACCAGCCATTTCACAGATGAACAAACAGGTTTTAAAAAGTTTTTTAAGAAGGATTAAAATTTCCCCAGCTGAATACTTAGCACCTCCCTGGACACTAGGGAAATACTTAGCATTCCAGTAGTAATAATGACCCATATTTTTATATGGTTGCTATTAACAAAAAAAATTATTATATATTTTTTTTCTCATTGGATATTATTGTAACCACTTTGTCCCAATCATCTCATTTGGAGCTTAATTTGTAGCATGGGTCTGGTTATGGACATCAAAATCTTCATTTATGTCTTACAAGAATTTTGATAGATTCCCTTTAAGAATAGCAAAAAAAAAGAAAGAAAGAAAGAAAGAAAAAAGATAGTGTGTTGAAAAGTGCATAAAGAGAGGAAATGGGTTCTTATTGGCAGGTGGAGAAATAGGTGATCACCTCAAATGTAGTTTTAGAGCCACCAAGAAAATAACTAACAAAACTTCCACATTCTCTATCACAACTTCTTTGAGACATTTGTAGAGATTTCTTCCTCTGGATAAAATAATCCATTCCCCGGGGGGAAAAGAAATTAATTAGCACATATTATTTAATTTAATGTTCTTAACAGCCCTGCGAAGTCTATATTTTTTCCACATTTGTAAAACAGGGAATACAAAGTTCAGAAAGATTATGCACCTTGCCCAAAGGCATACAGAAGAAAATGAGTTGACACTGAAGCCATATATTTTTCCTCATAAAAAACTCAGGGATTGCTGTAAGGCTTACATGAGATGTGAGGACCTTGCACAGTGAGAACAAAATGTGCAGTGAGGAGTGTATATGTGTGTGAGCATATGTATAAGAAAGAAGATGCCAATTTAAAGCAAGGATGGTGTTGAATAGGAAGTTTTCTTTTCCTTAAAAGTTGATATGAATTTCCCTGGGGTCCCTGTTCTTTTGCATGTGTTCCTTCAATTGCAGACTAAGTCCACTCAGAGCACTGACTGTTCTTGGGAGGGCCAGGGAAACCACACACATACCTGGGGGTCTTTTTTAAGGGAGACATGCAATGTCCTCTCTGCCCCTGCCATCTTCACAAAGCTCAAACCCTCTATGCTACTCGATTTCTGTGGTCTCACTTTACTCATGCATTCTTGCATTCAAGCTCAATGGAGGTCCCTGCTCTCAAAGACTAACCTGGAGATATCAAACACACAGTTCCACACCGTGGGAAGGCGGTGAGCACAGTGTGATGGGGAAGACTGCAGGGGAGGGCGGGGCGGGGAGTGGAGCGGACCCTCTCCAGGGTGGGACAGAGGGTCAGGAGAGTGTCCGGGTTGGCGCAATGCTTCTCTGGAGTCCTGAGGGTGAGCGGCAGTCAGGCCAGTGTGGTGCAGGAAAGGGCTGTACCAGTAGAGGGAAGGAACCACATGTTCAAAGCAAGGGTGAAAGAGAGCCCGGGGCCCATCTTGGATGTACCAGGAGCCAGACTTGCCAGAGCCAGGGTCCTAGGAGTGAGCTCTCTGGACCAGCAGCACTGGGGTCACTGAGCACGTGTTGGAAGTACAGGATTTAGGACCTCGCCACAGACCTACTGAACCAGAAACTCTAGGTGTGGGGTGCAGCAGTCAGAGTGCGAGGGAGTCTCTTGGTGATTCCTATGCTCGGTGCTGTTTGAGAACCGCTATGCTGAAGCGTGGGATGCCAAGAGCAGGAGGGAGTCAGCATGTTGGCACCAGAATCAGGGGTAAAAATAACATGATATGGGATTCAGTGTGACCTTGAAGTCAATGGAGAAATAACTATTAAAATATTTAAAATAGAGAAAATGCATGGTCAGTTTTGGTTTTTAGAAGGAGCTCTTTGTTTTCTAGAAAATTCATCAGATTAGCTGTCGGCCAGCATTCTAATCTCACTACCCATCCTACCCTTTCTCAGCAGAATCGCCCAATTCTGTTGTCTCTTGCCGAGGTACAAAAGCCTAACGTGGTCCTTTGGGGATTTTTCCTGCTCTGACGCGTGATGGCCATTCCTCGGAGTTCCTTATCTCATCCACAGTGCTGGTGACCCAGAACACAGCTGTTGGATATTTACTTCCTGGAGTGGACAATTTCTCCCTCTTTCTCCAAATTGATTTTTAGGATCTCATTATCACAAACTCAATTCAATTCAATTTGTGGTTTGTTAAGATGAAGATGCATTGGCAGATTTCTTTAGAATATGAAGGATGGGCCAATCATGGCCCCAAGAGTCCCCCAAATAAGGGCAGGTCCTGCAGCTCACGACCTCTGCTTTTAGGGCAGGATAAAGCCAGCACGCGCCCGGCATCCCGGCGGTACTGAGAAATGCCAGCACTGGCCGCCTTCCCACGGGGCCCTTAATTGCTGACCTGGCTGTCACAGCTTGTTTTCTGAGAAAGACAGAGTTCTGGAGGCATATCCTGGCATATTTGATGGATGTTGGTAGCTTGTCAACAAACTAGCTAAAAAAAGGGCTTCACTGAATAAAAGATTCCAAGCTCAAATCCCCAAGTGGGCTGAGGCAGGGCTCCCGTGTGGGCCGGTGACAAGGAGTCTGTTTCCTCACAGGCCAGAAAGCCGAAGCTCAAAGATGACAGGAGGAACTATCGATTCACCCTGAGACAATTAGTCCCACTTGGACTCTTCGCTTGTTCACAGTAAACATGATTTTCAATACAATTACATTTTGAAGCTTATGTCATGATACATTACATAAGAAAAATGATTATTATTCAGACCGTTCACTTGCTCTGAAGACCCGAGGGCTTTGGCTAGCAATCCACAAACCACCAAGGTTTCCACAGTCAGCTCAAATTTGCACAGATTCCCCCACCAATTCTGTGACTTTGCCAAGCCTTATCAGAAACTCTGATGACCTCAGATGAACTAAAAAAATCAGAGAAGTTTCCAAAGCTAACTGTGAAAAAGTTTAAGAATAGCTTTTCTTTCAAAATTTCTAACTTTCCTATGTATGTATGACAGCATGTGAAAAAAGCAAGATAGGTCTCAGGAAGACAACATGCAACACATTCAAAGTATAAGAAAAAACAAAATTCTGGATTTCAATTGTAACCTCAGCAGATACACATTTTAGCCCTAAGAGTCAGACTTGCCTTCCTATAACTTCTAGGTTTTTCAGATATTTCAGATGCATAGATCTCACTTTGCACGCTTAAGATTTGTAGCTCAACTGGACTGTTCACTAATTAGAAAGACGACAAAATAATGTATTGGAGAACTTCCATAGTAGACATCCTTTCATTCATTTACTCCTAAGTTCATTGGCAGGTATTGGGCATATTCTGTACTCTTTTTGGTCCTTGTACTGAGCTCTGAAATGCAAAGATGACGAAGACATGGGCCATGCCATCCAGGGACTCACACGCAATAATGTCCACGTAGCAAATGAATCACTGTGGTCCACAGTAGCGGGCAATAAAGGGACGCGATATTGCCATCCCCACAACTTAGCACCCAGATAAGGACTGTTGGGGGTGGAAAGGAGAGAAATAATAGAAATAACTAAACTGGTTATAGATCGGGATTGTAAGGAGCTGACTGGGACCAAGTCCCTCCAAGTGAAGGGTGCAGGGGGGCAGTAAGTGAGAAGTAAGTGGTCACTCCCACTAAGGTGAAGACAGGTTGGCAACAGGTTTCACAAAGGGGATGATGTTTCATGAGTCTTATTCCCAAGTTCACAGGAGGAAAAGGAACGCTCAAGGCAAAGGCTGGTACGGAGCAGCCAACCCTTGTTGTTAAAGCAGCGCATACAGTTATGAGACGATGAGCTGCTTCATGGTTTATCGGGTGGTAGGTGGTCTTCAACCCCATCTCACAATTGCTCCCTGGAAGGGCGTTCATGGGCGAGAGGCATCTAAATGGCAATGCCAAAATTGGAGAAGAGAGCTGTTATTTACCCTCTAGTACTAGTTGGTATGTTTTTCTATAAAAAGATTTTCTGTAAAAAATGGTTTTACATTTGGGAAAGTTGAACAGTCTTTGCTAATGCTTCTCCCTGGGCACAATCTGAGGAACTTAGCGCAGGTGGGCAGTGGGCAGCCAACAGAAAATCACTCCAGCCACCACTTCAACAGGGAGTAAATGTAAGACAAATTGTTGGAGGCGAGACCTTAACATTTTTGTGAAAACCCACTGATGCACAAAGTGATTGATCTAACTATTAGGTCATTTTCCCTTTTAAGGTTTCCTTTAAAACCACCACCATTAGCATACCGGTCATGGAGACCAGTCAAATCACACACTGGGTGGTGGGGCATTCATTCAGCAGGAATAATTGTTAGCTGTGGATTTTCCTCCTCCTGGCCAGCCTTACCAAAGACCTGGTTTCCTAAAGCTCTGTATTTACGAGCATTCATTTGCCTTTTGTAGCTTCTAAAAATCTGTGAGCTCCTAAAAGGCCGGAGTTTATTTTTATATCTCCAAACCCTAGCAGAGACGGGCCTCTGAGTTCTGTTTGCTGACTGTTGAAGGAGTCTTCAGATCCTCAGTCAGTCAGAAAAGTTAAAAAGACGTTATCGATTTAAGATAAAAGATCACAGTGTTTGTTACATAACATGTGGTTATCACACACACACAGATACACACACCACTATGTATTTGTCTCTTCATAGAAGACATGTTTTAGTCATTCCTATATGAATTAAAAATAAACAAAAAAAGGAGAGTAGACAGATCTCATTCATCGAGCAACCTAATTTTAAGACACGTCTGGGCCTCAGTTTCCTCATCTGCAGAATGAGGGAATTGCAGTGAATCTTGCATCATGTAGGTTTTTGCAGCTCTAAAATGCAATCATTTCCAAAGTGAAAATCAGAGCTCACATTGGACCTCCAAGCCCCCAGGTCTGACTGCTGCCATCCTGCCCCCTGCCAGAGCCCCACGGTTACAACTGCTACCAACTGGGCCTTCTGAAGCTCCCTGTGATAAGGCCATATGGGCCCTATCATGCCAAAGGTGAAATTTACAACTTCATGGGCGCTACCATGTATGACAAATGACCCCCAATGATGAGAACAAAAACAACGAGGGCAGCTGAAGCTGCAGTGACAAAGAGATTTATCTGGGAAAGGAGAATATGACTTCAGCTCTGAGGCTGATGAATTTTGGATAATACCACTTGGCAGTAATTAACCAAATAGGAGCAAGGTCTTATGTAGAAAGGAGTCAACCTGAGGTATAAAATGATGGTCGTAATTCCTAATGAGGCTGGGAAGCCTGACAGATCATTATACTTTATCAAAATTTATAATGCTTTTTAAAATTAATTAGCTTCTCATATTTAAAGAAATTCAAATAGAAGCCCTCGGACAAAACTCCAGGTAGCCTAAAGTCTCCAGATGGCCTGATGAAGGTGTTGAAACCCTTCTGGACCTGGTGTGTTTAAAAGCTGACCTTCCTTGGAGGTGCAGATCAGATGTGATCATGAATAAGGAAGAGAAGGAGAAATGGAAGGAAGGGTGGTGAGCAGCCTAAGTATCTGATGAAGGTAATGATCACAGTTAAAGCTTTTTGTATGCTTATCATATGCAAAGCACTGTGTCAAGCAATTGCATGAAAGAAGCAAGCACTATTATTTCCTCCTTTTTCATAGAAAAGGAAACTGGTATCCACAGAGGACCCAAGATTGCCCAAGATTATACAACTCGTAGGTGGTAAAGTCAAGTTTCCATCTTTGGTGGTTTGAGTTGACAGCCCGTAAATTTAACATTACTCTATACTGACTTAAACGTTTACAGATTTCATTGAAAATCTTTAAGATCAGGAATAACAGATGTGAAAATGACAGTGCAGACTAAGAATGAAATGTCAGAGTTATACAAGAAGTGAAGCTTGAGACAATAGCTTTGAGTTCTGGCTCCTGATCATAACTACCTACAAACTACAACAACAAAAAATACTTACATGAGTCCTGGTGACCCTATCCAGAGATTATGATTTAGTTGAAGTGTAGCCAGAGTAAGTACCTTAAAAAATATATATCAAGATGATTATTATGTAAAATTAGGTCTGAGAACTCAGGCAAGGAATAGAAGAGTGGAGGGGTGTTAGTCCAAGAGCTCCTAGCCCAGACAATAGCTAAAATTTATTCCTGAAGTGCCTTAGCTACATCTGTTCAGGCATTGTAGATTTATGACTTTGGTCTTGTGAATAAAAAATTAATTGGGGTAATAGAAGATTAATTAGGATATATTCCCTCCAAAAATATTTCAGATACCAACACTTGGCAATCTTAACAACACAGTGTATCATGGAAAACACGAGAATACAGAAACAACTCAGAAACAGGATCAACTCTGCCTCAGAAGAAGCCTACTGGTTGTGTGACTTTGGGGAAGTTGTTCACTCAACAAAGTCAATTACTATTGATTGAATGGGCCTTATTCTGCGCTGAGTACTGGGTATCTGTCCTTGGCTTCATGGAGCTCATAACCTGGTAGGCGAGACAGGTAATTTGCAATGGAATACACATGTAAATAGATATTCTAGGCAGGTCGGTAGGTACATAGGTAGGTAGATAGGTAGATCTGTCCACCTATATTTGGGAATAAATGCTGTGAAAGAAAAGAATGCTATGTTTGAATTAGAAAAACAAGAAAAGTACAAAAGTACATTATTTAAATTGGGAATCAATTGACAGCTCTCTGAGAAAAATGATACGAAAGCAGGGGCTGATTAAGAATTGAGCCAAATATGGGTGGGTGGGGGGACCCAGACAGAGGGAACAACAGTCTGTACCAGAGCCCTGAAATAGCAGAATGCCTGGCATGGCAAAGGGTGAGGCTGATGGCCCGCAAGCGTGAGTCCAGATTGGGGAGGGCATTGCTGGATGGTTGCAGTAGTAAGAGACCAGACACTAGAAGGCTTGTGCTTCCTGCACAGGGCTGTGCGTTTCTCCTGAGTGCAGTCAGAAGTCGTTGAAAGGTTTTCAGTAGGCAGTGGCTCAACTCTGTATTTTATGATGATCCTGCTGGCTATAGCAGGGATAATGGACTGAAAGAAGTGAGGAGTGAAAGTGAATTGTGGAGTTAAAAATTCAGGTGACAAAAGATATAATTGAACTGGGCTAGAGACTATGAAGATGAAAATAAATAGACATATTTGTGGCGATTTTTGGAAGCAATACTGATAGAACATGTTGATAGATTTATAATAGAAAGTTAGGGAGAAAGGAGATTTCAAAGACTTCCAGGTCTAGTTGGGGCAACTGGTAGTATTTACAGAGATGGGAAAACCATAGGAAGAAAACACTGTGTGCAGTTGGATGGTACAAGGCAATTGAGAGTTTACTCTAATATATGTTAAATTTGAGCTATTTGTGACATAAATCTAGATATCAATCAGGTAAACATACATATATTTTTAAAGTTCAGAAGAAATATTTGGCTTGTGATGAAATTTACTTTACTAAAAGTCACTTCACATTTATAAATTTTAATTTATTTTTCTATAATCTATAGGAATAACAATTCCTCCCGTAGAAGATTGCAGTGAGATTTGGAGTGTGTGTTGCACATAGTGTGTGTACTAAGTGACAGGAAGTGAGGGTGCTGATGACAATGACAGCATTTCTAATGGCAACTACTAATTTAACAAATTAGGGGAGATACTGGCTCTCTCCTCCAGAAAGGGTTGTGTTAATCAGAATTCAGGATAGTTCTCTTCACACCCCATCTCTTCCTCTCTTGTAGTGTCTACAGAAGATGCATTGTCTGTAAGGAATTCTCTACTGACATCTTTATTTCAGGTGTGTATCTTTCTATCCCTGACTCGATGATATAGCAGGATCCGTGTCCTTTATTTCCTTGGTTCACCCGGATGAGCATGTTTGGCCAAAGACAAATCAATTTGACAAGAGAGGTGCCATAGGAGAAAAAACTGTAATGGAGGAGTCTTCAATAATTCTTATGGGAAAATACTGTAGCAAGCTGGACTGCCAGCTCCCCACATATGGGAGATATGTAATAGTCAGAATGAACCTGACATATTTCAAGAAAAGGGTGTAACTTATTTGGAATAACTATCTGCAGGGATGTTCAAATCAATTTCTTGGCTTACCGTAGAATTATTTACTCCATGGAATTATTTAGTGGTGGTAACCTCAGCAGGAGTAAACCAGTGGGAGATGGCATGCTGTCCCCCCAAAGGAGAGAAACTGGAAGTGACAGGAAGCTGAGAGCAGAGCCTATGACAAACGAAGTGAAGACAACAGTAGACACAGGTTCAAGTGTGAGAGAGGGCCCCTGCCTACCAGAGAATATGGCTAATGTTTCCCAAAACAGGCAACATGTGGTGGCAACAGAGGAATTTCCTCTGTGGTTAGACGCCTACACTGGTATGAGCTGTCACTTACTAAGTACGGACAATTTGTTAATGCTCTGCTAAATGCTTTCTATATAATAATTTAAATAGTCATAGGTAGTCTTTAAAGTAATTACCACTGTCTTTTATAGATGAAGAAACAGAGGCTCAAAGAAGTGAAGAGCGTTTGCTGGAAGGCTCACCTTTTTAAGAGCAGATCACCTGCACAGACCCCGGCCAAGAGCACAGGAGTCTGCTGCTCTGGACGTCATTGTCACCACCCTAAAAAGACTGCCCTGGAGACATGAGGCAACAGCAACCTCAGTAAAGTGGAGCAGGCCAGTCTGGCATTTATAAGAAGGAGTGAAGAAAATGAAAGACAAAAAGAGTTTTAAAACAAAAAACAAAAATAGAGACTACTTTTACTTGTACATATATTAAAACGGAGTATATCAGAATAGGTTTATGAGGCTCCAAATATCCACAGTTTGAGAATTGCAACCATGGATAATTTAAATTACTTACTGAGGAGAAGTTGTTATATTTAAAGAAATCTGTGTACAAGAAACATTCTGATAAACTCATACTTTATAGTACCTATAATAGGGTGTGTGTGTGTGTGTGTGTGCGTGTGTGTGTGCGCGTGTATGGAAGGAGGCCACCTATTAGAAAGATGCTGTAATTTTTTAAAAACACAATAAAAATCTTTTAAAAATAAATAAGGATGGCTAACTCATCCTAAAAATCAGGTGCAAAAAATTAATTAATCACTAATTAAGTATTCCTGGAGCATTTAGCAGGTGTGAGACACTGATCTGGTCCCAAGGGACCGAGAGGTAGAACACGATGGCAATCTAGTGACGACACAGAGAGGCACCAGGAAATAATATCACAAGATGAGACCTGGGATCGAAGCATAACTCATGAGGGGTGCGGGTCCCAGGACAAAGTCCAAAATCAGAAAGACTTTAAACCTAGGTGATGTTTGAGCTGGGTGGTGAATGGCAATCAGGAGTCCTCCTGTGAAGGACAAAGATACTGCAGAGAAAGTCAGTGGCCAAATGACAACATGGAATTGGGCAAGAGACTCACAGTCCACACAGGGAACCATGCGTGTCCACGGGTGGAAGCTGGATGAGGGAGGTGTGGGGAATGACGGGGGCTGGAGCACAGAGGGACCTGAGAAGTGTGGACTCTTTCCAAGGCCAGAGGGGCCCATGAAGGGACATGTCAATGCTCCTTTCAGAAAGGTCCAGGAAGCAAGGAGACCGTGGGGCCAGCTAGCGAAGTGCCAGGTGAGGGAAAGTGAGGGACAGACGTGGCTGAAGACGGGCAGACTGAGGCACCGGGAAGCAGGACCAGCAGGACAGAGTGGCTGGGCTTGAAAAAGGAATCTGCAGACATGGGAGTTTTAAGCTAGGTTTGGAGAAAGAAAAACAAAGACAAACAAAACAAAATACAACTAAACAAGAGCCTCCATTTGGGGCCGACTCTGTAATGCTGACAGACGAACGAAAGGCACTAAGACTCCTCAGGTCCCAGTCTGCTTGGCCTTCTCCCACAGAGGGAATACTTCCAAACTGGAAGGGGGAGACTTCATTGGAAGGAAATTGCAGCCCAAGAGAGGTTAGAAAAGAGAACAGGCTGTCTAGTACCATCACTGACTGTGCTCCTGCAGCAGACGGATTCTGCCAGGAGCTACTGAAAGCGGGTCCCGACAGCATGGGAAATGCAAGAGCAGAGAGAGCTGGATACCTTCATCTCCACTTTCTCCTTCCTTGCTTCCCATACACTAAGCATAACAAAACCATGTGGTTGTCATCTTGCTTCCTATATGCCAGCCGCTCTGCTGCCTGCAGCTCCTTTTGCAGGCAAGTGACTTTTCAATTTCTGAGACTCAGCTAAGGTAGACGCCTTTGTCTGACTCTTCCTGATACAAACAGTAACACTCGCTTACTTTCTCCTCTCTGCCCCCTCTGCCCCCTTTAGAGATTCCTATCAGGCACATGTTAATCCCATATTGCATGTTTTTATTTGCATTCTGTTACCTATCCTAGACTATCAGCAAAGCCAGTCATTCTAGAATCACTGAACGTATCCTGTGTGCCCAGCACCATGACTGGCCCTGGGATACCTGTGAGGCACAGCTACCACCTTTGTGACGCCTGGAGTTGAGTCAGGGGAGGCAGATGTCAGACAAACAATTGCACAGTTAACTGATGAAATGCAATCATAAAAAAGTGCTTCAGATATAAATATAGGACTTAGAAAAGTCTAGAAAAAGGTCTTATTTTCCCTTAATTCCCTAGAGGCTTGCAGGATGTTTGGGATCCAAGGTGCTAAATGAATTTTGTCAAGTGAATGAATAAATAAGTAAATGAATTAATGAATGAATTAATTAACATGCTGATTTTTCCAAAATGGTAAACCTTTAAGTCTTACAAAATTATAGAGTGTAAGATTTCTATGCATCTTCAGCAACATAGTCAACTGGACTTTTGAGAAAAAGATTTCTAAGTCCATAAAAACAAAATTAGTTTCCTAGAAACTAAAATGGGTTTAACAAGAAGTAATTCCAGATGAACCAGGTTGCCTCAGCGGAGAGAATGAGGCTGGACTGATTTATGTATCTACCCTTTTAACAGATATGTCTAGAATGACTGTGCCTGTGAGGTGCTGGCCCTTTACAGACAAGGCTCCTGGGCTCATGGCACAAATGCTAGTGCAGGGACTCGGGGAGGTGAGTGACAAATAAGGAAGCAGCAAGAAACCCATGAGATCACGGTCTGTGGTAGGCACCACAAAGTGATGAAAATATGTCATCAAGCCATGGGCTAGTGGGTGCGCAGGAGGTAAGACAGGGGGCTTTAGAGGGACCCTCAGGATGGACTTCTCCAAACAGGTGACAGGAGAATAAAGAATCACATTGGCAGAAGGAGCCCACCACGTAAATTCTGGGAAAGATTGTTCTGTGCAGATTTTTACTTGCCAGTGAGGAGTCTCAATCTCATTTTAAGTATAGCAGGAAGGGGATGCTATGCTTTTATTTCTTCTTTGTAAAGAATATTTTGGAGATTGCAAAAAAAGAAAAAACGGGTTTGGGGAAATTGTGGTGTGGAAGCAGGGATTCCAGGTAGGAAGGAGGCTACTTAAAAAGAATAACAAAACAAAGTTATTTCAGTAGGTCAGATATACTCATAATTAGGAGATTTCTGCATCTAATTTCTCAATGCATACTGTATAATTTTCCAGAGTCAAATCATGTAAGCAGCAAAGTGGTTTTATGTTTCTTTTCCGGAAAAAAATAGTGCAATATAAAACACTTAATAAAAATGGCTTTAACAACAAAAAAAAAAAAAAAAGAAAGAAAGAAAAAAAGAACTCGAGGTGAGGACTGACAGAGGCATCTGTGTTTTGGAGGAAGGAACTGGCAGAACTACTGGGAACTGTGGCTAAGCTGCACAGAACAAGAGGGCATGGAAAGTAGGGAGCTTCCTGGGGTTTTGCTTAGGCAAGTGGACGGATAGTGGCGTCACTTGCCAAGATAGGGGCATGCGAAGAAGCAGGTTGTTGAGGGTACTGGTAACCAAGAGTTCCATTTTTCTTTGTAAATCTGAGATATCTGTTACACCTTCGAGGGGAAATATCAAGTAGGAAATTGCATATGTCATTCTAGAGGTCAGGCCAGGAGATGCAGATTGGGAGTGACCAGCATGTAGACGGTGTATAAATTCACAGAACTCTATAAGTTCATCAAAGCATGGGCTGTAGATGGAAAGTAGTAGAAGGCCTGAGATGGGGCCCTGGGAAGGAGTAGGGTTAACAAGTGAGTTAGAAGGAAAAGCGATGGCTATTTGAACCGAATACTGCTGAGAGGTTGAGTGAAGTACCCACTGGATTTGGCTTCGTGGAGGTCATGGTGATCTTGAGTGAAGTATTTTCTCTAGAACATTCTGAATTAGTCAAAGATCCCCCAGAGAAACAGGACCAGTAGGATGTGTATTATATAAGCAGATATATTAAGAGATTTAGTGTAAGGAAGAGTGTATGCGATTGTGGGATGGCTGAGCAAGTCTGAGACCCACAGCGCAGGTTGTCAGGAAGGAGCTGAAGCTGCAGTCCACAGGTGGAATCAGGGAAATCTCAATTTTCCTCCTGAAACATTTCCACTGATTGAATTAGTCCCACCCAAATTATTAGGATAATCTCCTTCACTTCAAGTCAAAGATTGTAGACATCAACCACATCACAGCAACACCTAGATCAGTGTTTGGCTGGATAACTGGGGACCATAGCCTGGCCTACCTGACACATTAAATTAGTCATCAGGTGTCCAAAATTGACTGGAATCAGTTGCAGTGTGAAGGGAGGTGAGCAGGTGGAGACAACAATTAAAGACAAGTCTTAGAGAGAAGCCATTGCCACTCTGGGAAGAGGAGAGGAGAGGTAGCTGCTCAATAGGGCATAGAGTTTTTGTTGTTGGTGGTGGTGGTTTTGGTAGCATATGCAGCAAAGTTTTATGTTTATAGGAACAATCCAATAAAAAAGTGGATATGATAATGCCAAAACGGAGGATCGGATTCAGAAGACGTGCTGCGGTGTTGGTTTTAGATAGGAGCTGAGAGATGTGTCCCCCACTCACCCCAAGGAAAAAGAAGTGCCAGAGCACCAGAGCTAGCTCTTGGAGACCACAGAGCACCTGCTTGGAGTTCACCCCCGAGAAGTGCGTCCTGCATCCAGCACCCCCCAAGGTGGGTAACTTCCCACTGCCAGCAAGGTCGACCTGAAGGCAATTCATCCCCTTGAAGGAAGTGGTAGACCTGGATCCTACAGGGGGTGAGGTAGAACTTGAGTATCTCAAAGCCAGGAGTTCTTAGGTTGGTCCAGAATTAAACTTTCTCAGATCTGTGACCCTCCTAACACTGGAAACCGTGGCTGCTATAATGGGCCTTGGTTTTTTTTTTTTTTTTTTGGAGGAGAGGGTCCCCTGCTGCTGTCAGATTCTCCAGGGGGTTCACCAGGAGAAAATGTTAAACACGCTGCTCACAGGTGTCTTTCCACCCTGCAGTCTATGATGGAACCGATGCTGTGACTCCTCTTTCTGTGTAAGCAGACTGTGGGTGAGCAACCGGGCACGCGAGACAGTGTCAACTGACCAGACTGGGAGGAAACTAAAGTGTGAAGAAATGTTAAAGAGTAATAGGATTTTCAGGCCAAAATGGAAGGCTGGCATAATGATATATATAAATGAGCTTTTTCATGTCAGCATAAAATCTTCCTACTGTATTTAAAAATAAACCTCTGAGCAGTGAAAATTGGTTATTAAAGGAGAGCTAACAAGAGAGTCAGGATGCCCCAGAGGTCCTGGGATAGGAAGCATATACCCTTGCAGGAATTCTGTGCCTTATGATACAGAGCTTAGAGTAGAAGACAATCCCTCCTGAAACCAATGGTTTGTTGATGCATCTGTTGTAAAATACATGTTTTGAAAGTGATTATTCAAGATTAATACCATCATCTCACCAGTGAATGCCCTCCTGCAGGACTTTATTTTTAGCAAATATTCTATGTCCACAGCTCACCTGGAGAGTTTGTTAACATTCAACTTTTTGGGTCCCCATTCTCAGAAATCATAACCTAGTATGTATGAGATGGAGCTGGGGAAATGCATCTTTTAAAAGATCACTTCACATGATCCTGATGCAGGCATTCAGTTGATCTCACTATGGAAAACAGTGGCATATCACCCATTAGGCACTCCTGTAACCAAAAATAGGCATCTCCTAAACTAATGTAGTTGAAAGTATTAGTGATCAAAAGTGTTTACACATCAGGCATCATTGAGTTTTAGCATATAAGAATGTCGCTGCTTACGGCAGAAAAACAATTTATTGTGATTCAATTTAAGGTCTCAGTACAAAGCCTACAGGGAGAATTATAGGGATGGCGACTTTCCCTGAATAATCTTGACTGCCAGTTCTACCCATGATCACAAGTTTCCTTATGTGTAAAATAGAGCTCTACTTTCAAATTCAGTACAAACAATTCACAGATGAATGGGTGGAGGGCGTAATTACAGGATGGAAGCTTCCCATGAGTTACACTGGGTTAAAATGTTCTTTCTCCTCCTCTTCTGGAACAAGTCAAGAAGGAGAACTTTTTTCCCTTGTGACTCTGGGGTGGTAGGGAGAAGACTTTATAATACCTCACCCCAATTCTGGGGAAGAACTGAGCTTAAATTTTTCTTTTATTGCTAAGGACAAATGATTGCTCAAACCCCAAGTGTACTTAATTTTGAACTTTTATATTATCACCTCCAAGTTTCTTCAGCCCTAAGTAGAAGAATTTTTCTACTTCTGGGTTGGATTTCACAGTTTCAAATATAAGCCAGTATATGTAAGTTATTAAAGTCTGGAAATAACCTTAACATAAGGTGATTATCATTCCCAGTGCAGCTAAACTGATATTCTGCGGACAGCGCCACTCACAGGCAGCAGTGTGAAAAGGTGTGGGTGGGCACTTACTGTAGGAACAGCCATAGACCTCGACCCTCATGCCGATTTTTCCACTTGGGTTCCACGCCAGGGGCACAAAGCGGACAAACCGGGCTCTCACCGAGTGCAGCAGCTTGTGGTGCACCACGCTGTCGGCATTCATGTTGCCTGCAAAGGTCTGTGGAGAAGAAGGGAGACCCAGTGAGCTCCATGACACAGGGGACTTCAATGGAGATCCACATATGTTGCTCCACAGTGTCCTTCTGAGGCAATCTTCAATCCCTCAGGTATTTCAAGGGAAATTTGACTTGGGTGAAAACACTGCATCATATGTTATATTTTTTTCGGAAATAATGTACATTATTCTTTAAGAAACTCCCTTTTTTGAATTTTATGAAGAAAGCAATCGTAGCAAGTCATAAGACATGGCACCTAAAAAGCTTTTCAAAGTTAACAATACAGTGAAGTTCTGATGTCCCTAACGCTCACAATCTCTGTGGAAGGGGAGGCAACTGACAGTCTGCTGTGAGAAGGAAAGGCTGTTATTGAGGTAGTTGTTACCATTAATTGGGACCGGTCACTGCACTAAGCACTCCCCATCTCCATTATCGCCATTTTGCAGATCAAAAACAAAAAACTGAAGCTTAGAGAGAGAAAGAGGGAAGGAAAAAAAAATCTCTGAATCAACCAGGTGGCTAGTAACTGGACTGCAATTTAGTTTTATTCCAAAGCCCATGTTCTTTCTACAGCCTCACACTCTTCAACTATTCCATTGTTGTCATGGGAGGGAGACAGTACAACCCAGATCTGTGTGTTGTTCATTTTCATATTTCCTTGTGAATTGTAAGCAAAGCAATACCCAGCTCAGGAGCTATTTCGTCCACTAACATTATGCTTTTACAGCTTTCATTTGGATGGATGATTATTGGGGAATTTTTTTTTCTGCAGATGGAATCCAAAGGCTCACACCTAATCTTTTTTTATTGGGGTAATAAATATATAACAAAAATTTTGTCATTTTAATCATTTTAAAGAATATAATTCAGTGACATTAAGTATATTCACATTGTTGTGCAACCATCACCACCATCTATCCCCAGAACTTTTCCATCATCCCAATCATATCTCTTCTTTGAGATGGGATGTCAGCTAGCATGCCAATTACGAGCCATCATCCTCCTTCTTTCAGCCTCAAGTACTCATGGATAGAGACTTCTTGCTGCACAGTCATCACCAACCAGTGAAAAGATCCACTGGTCTCTCAAATGGCCAAAGTGAACACAAAGTAAGAGGATTCTGTCTATTTCATGGAATCTATCTTCAAAGACTCTAACCCTAACCTTGATTGTATTTTCACAACACCTGTGAATCTAGAGTGTCATGAATAATCTCTGACATTTCTACTACACAGAAAACACCCCCTAGCTAACAGCTCTAAAATTAGGGCAATTGATATAATTATTATCATGCATCATGAAGTGGCTTATAAAGAGGGAAGAAGCTCACTTTCTATTGTGCAGCTACTCTTGGAGCAAAACTCTTATGTAAGAGGATGACTTGGTGGAGAAGAATTTCTTGAGATTCAAATTCAACATTTCCACCCACAGATTGTCAAAGGTTTGGCTGTTTTCCCCCAAACAAAGCATGATTTTATTTGGCAGCATTGCTCTCCCAAGTGTCCTACTCCCAACTGTAGCCGCTGGCACGGGTATGAAGCTGTCCTCCATCCCTTGCTCACCTAGACAGCACTCCTTCCTGTGCAGTTTAGTTCTTTCTTCAAATTTCCTTGTGTCCATGTCACTTTCATATGTGTGGGAAGAAAAAGGGGAGGTGAGTTCTGGTGATTTCTCATTGTTTTAGGTAGAGTGAAGGGATTTCGTGTTTATCTACAGCCTCACTGAGGGGCCTTCCACTCAGCATTTTGACCTGATTATGTGCCACATCCCACCTCCCCAGGCACGTGAAGTCTGTGGATCTGTAGCATCATTTATCTAAACCAAACGTACGACAGAGACTATTCACACTGAATGTGATTGGTTGCCCCCTTCTGGGTTCTGGGCAATTCATAGACTGAATATCTCTTCAAACAATATTTAAAATCTGATTGTATACTCCAGATAGAAAAGTTTATTTTATGATGTGGCAATACTTTATTTGAGTTTATCTCTCAACTCACGTGTAGTACACTCTGATGAGAAGAAATCCTAGAATCTCATTCAAAGAAGGCAGCATTCTGGCATGACTGTGTGGCACTAGGTAAGCACATAAATCTTTCTGTGTCACACTATTTCACAGTGTTACGATTTCAGAGTCTCAAAGTCCTGCAGAACCATATTATTTGCAGTTTCACAGTCCAAGCAGACCCCAGGTCTCACAGTTATGAGATCTCAGTTTGCAATGCATGGCCTCCAGGTCCTCCTGGAGCTGGAAGCCTAAAATCACCGCAAATATACTTAGTGCTAGAGGCACATTGAGTCTAAACAAAGCTGCAACCAGTCCTTCATCAAGTTCACCAGTGGATCGAAGACAGCCACTTAGCAATGCAGGACACCATGGGCTAGAATGAATAGCAAAGAAAGATCTTCCTGTTATATGTATTAAAGTCACCATTCTATCCAGAGCTATCTCAACTACTGAACATAACATGTGAACAATAGGAATGACAACCAACTTCTTATCAGCAACAATGGAGACCAAAAAAATGCTGAAAGTAAGAAACTGTCAACTTAGCATTCTATATGCAAAGTTGGGTCTCAGAAAATAATATCCCTAAATATGGCACTTTGACATGCTGAACTAGAGAAGCAGCCTCAATTCTCTCTGACCTCCTCTCCACCCCCCGTTCTTGCCTCTCAATCTTCTGTCACTCACAAAGCACAGGATGAGGCTATTCTTCTCTACCTATAACAAATATCAGAGCCACCAAAGAGGAATACAATTGACTTTCAGCCCTTCTCTAAAATTGCATTAATCAGAGAAGATTAAAACTCACATCACAAAGAGACTGAAAATTAGACAACACACCTAGAGCCCAGATAAATTTTGTCTCTGCTCCTATTCAATTCCCCAAAAGAATTATTTACTAACCACTGTCTGAGCATTGGGCACATTCTTTCCCCCCAAAAGCCACTTACTACTCCTCGAAATGGCTACATTTTCCCCCATCTTCCTTTCCTCTAAGCAGAAGGGGATGTAAGCATCTAGACCTCGTCAAGGTACGGGGTGATCATTCTCCTGTGATGCCCCCATTCTTAAACATGTTGAATAAATTTATATGCCTTTCTCTCCTATTAATCTTCCTATTTTCAGTTCATTTTCAGTGAACCTTTAGATAGCAGAGGGAAACCATTACCCCTTGGCCCCTACACCAGCGAAAATAGCTTTCAAATATAAAGGAAAAATAAAATAGTTTCATTTAAACAAAAACTGATATAATTTATTAGCTATGAAACTTCACTGCTAAGAGATGATAAAAAAAAAAGTTATACAAGCTTAAGAAATTGATGCCAGATAGAATTTTTAGCATGTAGGGAGGAATGAGGAGTAGTATTCATAATCACAGAGACACAGAATAAAGAACATGTCACATATATACACAATGGTATAATATTCAGCCATAAAAAAGAACTAAATTCTGTCATTCACAGCAACGTGGATGGAATTGCATGTCATGTTAAGTGAAGTAAACCACACACAAAAAGACAAATATCACATTCTCACTCATATGTGGGAGCTAGAAAAGTGGATCTTGTGGAGGGGGAGAGTAGAATGGTGTTTCCCAGAGACTGAGAAAGGATGACGGAGGGAGAATGAAGAGAAGTTGGTTCATGGATACAAAAACACAGTGAGATATGAGGAGTAAGTTCGAATGTTCCATAGCACAGTAAGGTGACCATCATTAACAACAATGTATTACATATTTCAAAATAGCTAGAAGAAATAATTTGAAATGTTCCCAACACAAAGAAATGATAAATGCCCGAGGTGACGGGTGTCCTAAATACCCTGACTTAGTCATTACGCATTCTAGGCATGTATCAATGTAACATGTGGCACTCCAAAAATATGTACAAATGTTATGAATCAATAAAAAAATGGAAAATATGTGTATAAATATTAAAAAAATTTGTTTCTTAAACATTTTAAAAGTCAATTCATAGTTTAAAGAAAAATAATACATTGTAATGTTTATAATGTATGTAGAAGTGAAATACATGTCAAAAAAAATAAATGAGGCAAAGTACAGTAAATGGAATTATACATGTGGGCAAAAAATCAAAAAGGATATAAAAGATTGAAACAGCCCTATTCAGTAAAATTGACCTAATTGATATTCATAGAATACTCCATTCAAGGACTGCAGAATATGCATTGTATTCAAGTGCACGCAGCACATTCACTGAGCTCTCTACCACACACTACACGATAAAATAAGCCTCCATTGAAACCATACAGTTTGCTTTTTAACCATAATTAAATTAAATTAGGAATTGATAATAGGAAATTATCTAGAAAAACCTCAAGTATTTGGAAGTTAATCAACACTTCTAAGTAACCCAACGTCAAAGGAGAAATCAAAATGGAAGTTAGAAAATAGTTTGAATCGCACGATGATAAAAAACACTGTATCAAAATTTGTGGGACACAGAGCAAATCTTAGAAGAAAATGTATGGCATTAGTGCTTTGTATGTAAGAAAAATATAAAATTAAAATCTAATTTTCTACTCCCAGAATCTAGCAAAAGAGTAAATTAAATTTGGAATATTACTAAATTGGAAGACTACTCAGCAACTAGAAGTAACCATGTACTGATCCCTGCAGCAGAACATTAGTTGACCAAAAATAAGCCAGCCATAGAGAGTGCATACTGCATGATTGTACACATATAAAATTCTTGGACAGGCAGAACTAAGCTCTGATGATGGAAATCAGATTAGTACTTTTCTTGACGGTATGAGGCAGAGAACGACTGCAAAGAACCTTCATCAACTCATTTAGTCATAGCATCCCTGTGAGGTAGACAAGCTGTATTATCTTCATCTTAAAGACAAGGAAACCTAATTTTGGAGAGATTAAGTGAAATCCTAAATCATAAATAAAGTCATAAGTCAAGAAATTACCAGAATTGGGACTAGATTATAGAGATTCTGATGGAAGTCCAGTAACCCTTTTGCTTCACTCCATTGTCACCGCCATACATAAGCTGAGTCAGGTTTCTGCAATACAGAATCGCCATGGCTGCAGTTATAGCCAGCGTTTTCAAGGTCCTCCTCCATGCCAGCCACGTGCTAGTGCTAGGTTATTTGCATATGTCAGTTCACTTTGTGCCACTTATCATCAAGGAAGGCTTTAGCCAACTGTCTCACTAAATGAGACCCTCCCCCTCCCACACACATCCATTTAACCCTTCTGACTCTGCGATCCATCCTACAATTGTGTGGTCAGTTGATATAGTATCCCCACCTCACCAAGGAGACCCTGGGACTCAAGAGAGGTTAATGTCATGAACACACTGCAAAATCAGTGCAGGTCAGTTGCATTTTCAATTCTGAGAGACATTATTAATAGATACACTACTACTCAGAAGTGTGTTTTTGTTTTTTTGCTTTCTCTCCCCAACCCCACCTTGAATAGTATTATACTGAATTTGAGCACAGGCCTTAACAGTTATGAGATCAATGTTATTATAGTTATTACCATTAAATATTATGTCTATGCTTCTTAATGAAGCTGTTCATTGATTTTACCCCCGAACATGGTGCAGGAGTGTGTCTTTCTTTCCCTATAATTAAAGAACTTGTGGCTCAGAGAAGTTAAGTTCCTTGTAAGGTCACAGAGATAGTGAACTCAATCTCCCATATTCTTCTTCAGAGACCTCTCCACCACATATGGCCTAAACATTATAAAGAAAAATAAGCATATAGGAAGGAGATCACAGAAGTGGCTTACTGAGGATTAAGCAAGCAGGAGGCTGTACAAGAAATTGACGAAAGGCACATGCCAGAGTCAGCATCCAGCTCCCTCCCCTGTGCCACTCCCTTGTTCCTGGATATTAAACCCACTTGGGTTCATAAACAGAAGAACCTGTGGTCATCCTGAAGGTGCTGCTGCCCTTCCCCGGTGCTGCCTGCAGGTAGGGCACGAGCTGTGAGGCTAAGCCAGGGGTCAGCACTAAGACTGGCCCGTCGGAGTGGGTGGGTCTGAGTGAGCTGCCACCAGAGCCGCTCATTTAGATGCAATGAATGCTCTGTGTTCAGCCACCCCACACCGATGACTTTGGCAGGGAGATCACTGGCATCTGGGTGCCACCAGGCAGATGTTATTAATTTGCCTAACTACAGTGCGTGCAAGAAATAACAGATACAATAACCGAATCCCACACAACGGCCTTGACAGGGAATATCGGGAATTCTCAGAAAGACTCTATTTCAAGTCTTGTGCTCTGCCAAACACACGTGCTGCCCAGGGGGCTGTTTTAGGAGAAGCAGTAGAGGGGGAGAGGAAAGCGATGAGCTCTGGGTGCTAATCTTAGCAAGCCTGCTGATTCTCTCTGTCCCCACGACAGGGCACGTGGACTGTAATTGCTCTGGGGATAGAGATTATATCTCATTTTAAACTGCAATGTCCAGACCAGTGCACGAAACACAGTATTTCTTAAAGGTATGTTGAAATGGTTAGTAACCTGAACCAAATTTGTTTCAAAATCAGTGAATGTTGCTCACACCGTTATTAGAGACTCATGGGAGGACTCAGTAAACAGATGAACAAAGGAACATAAATAACTTTTGTAAATCTTGGTTTTCCTCATCAAGAAAATGGTGAAAATAAAATCTCCCTGGAAGTTGTGAATCTCACATGCAATACATATGTAAATGCTGTGAACTGGATAGGTTCTTACCAATATGAACAATGCACTTGCAGAGAGAGAGAGAGGGAGGGAGAGAGGCAGGTTCCAACAGGAAATCCTTGTGGAAATGTCTCTGTTTGAGCAGTATTCTGCAGTAGTGACCTATTAATACCCTCAGCCCCATGAAAGACGTGTACCAATTATGCTTAAATGTTCTGAATGATGCTCAAAGGGTTTTCCCCCAAAAAGAGTGCAAACTAAAGCTAAGGATGGGCTGGAAGCCCAGAGCTAATTAGAAATGCATTTTCTTTTATTTAAGAGGGTACCTTTGAACAAACTGCTATTCAGGGTATGTGCAGATATGAATTCCCAACAGGCATTTATAGGGGAAAAAATGAGAGATAGGTGTTAGGCACTGGCTATTGCTGGTAGCTGAGAGGAACTCTGAAGTGATAGATTTTAGGAGGTTAAAATAGAATCAAACTGTTGAATTCTCCCTCTTTTCCTAATCTTTCTTGCCCATTATATTATTATAAGTGCATATATGTGTATCCACTTGTCATTTCATAGAAACAGCTATTTGATTAGAAGACCACTCAGAAATTGATTGCTGTGTAAGAATCTAATTGTATCCTAACAGTTGGCAAGAGAGAATGAATGATCCACACCACTCACCACCCTGCCTCTTTTGCCTGGTTATGGCCTCCAGAGAAGAGGAAAAACACAAGGACTTCAGACAACAGTGGAGAAAAACTGTCATTCCCATCTGATCCTTACCACTGGTTCAGTGATCCTGGGCTTACGGAGCCCCCTCGGTTGGGGCTGTGCTGGCGACAGCCATGTGCTCGTGTTCCATTCCCTTCTCGTAGGAGTCACTGCCAGCTGTGTGCTCTCACTCCGCTGGCGCTGTGTAACGCCACCACGGAAGATATACTTGCTTACTTCTCTGTCCCTGGCAGTAGCAATGCCCCTTAGCAGGTATTGGTGCTTCTTCATTCCCAGCCGGCCCTGGTGCAAACTTTATGACACACGTGCTACTGTGCAGCTGGTGGCCAACTTGCCATTTCATCCTCGTCTCTCTGTTCTGACCTCAGCTGTCAGCCATTCTCCTGCAATGTGGTGTGGACACTTCAGAAAATGAAATCCAAAGTGAGGTCCTAACATCAGCCACTTTGTTATTCATTTACCCATATGAAAGTCATTTCTGATATAAACCTTATCAGATATAAAGTCTCCAAACACACTGAGGGATCCCCATCCTAACTCATCACATATATCCCTTTCCTTTCCCAGTGGTGGGGTGTCATAGGATTGCCAGCAGAAGTTGCTTAGAACCCACGACTATGGTGGGGAATGTCTTCAATTCAGTGACTCTCCCAAAGGAGGTGCCGGTGTTGTCAGAGTGACCAGCTACCAGCCCCAGGCAGAAAAATTCAGCTTCCCGTAGTTGGAACACCCCATGGTCAGGGAGCATCTGCGTCTCTACCGCAACTCCCCCCATCAAAGTGACTAGTTCTATGTCCTATTTTCTCAACGTTCTTCTAGTTTGATGAACCAGCGTACTCCCCTGTAAATTATTTGCATTAAAACTTAATCAATAACTTAAGCAAAAATTGAACTCGTTGAATGTCATGAATTATAAGCACCAAGAAAGGGAATTGATAAAGTTATTTTAAAGTAGAATTTGAAGAATCCTTAAATTGCCATTGGCTTCTGCCTGTTTATAGCTTTAACAATTGATTTGGAAAGAATCTTCTGAATGAAACTGCTCAAAATTCTTCCTAGACCAATAAAAACCTTACATATATAAAAAGTCTATCAGATTCCCTATGACCATGACTGTAAGTGTCCGGATCACTTATTACTAGAAAATAAAATATGACCAGCTAATTTAGAAATCACATATATCAAGCTGGAGCCAAACAGCAATATGGCTTTGTTACCCACTGGCTCGGATGATGCAGACCACTAATTATTCTTAAAGGCATTATGTATATAAAGATAAATATTTGTGCAATGAATGAGTGCAGACATATTTCGCCAAACTCCTCCATTTCTATTGCTGTGATAGTTCTGAAGTTCCGGATTTTGTGTGACTTCTGCTGTGCTAAGTATAAGGGGTAATAAAGTGACTGTTGACAACAGTGTCATGTATTTGTTTCTATCTCTGCGCTGAGAGAGAGAACACCAACATGTATGGCAGCTGCGCCATATGGCACACGCCTGGAAAAGACTGAAATAACCGCTTAGCAAAATCCGACTTTTCACATTCCACTAAGGGGAATAGAAACAATGTCTTTGCCCTTTTGAAAAATAAATAGAAAGCTTTTTCAACTTTCTCATCGACGAAGTTGGGAACTAGAGCATGGGAGTTGGCAGCAGGGCCTGACCTTCCATTAGAGCAACCTGGAGTTAAGGACAGATGTTGCAGCAAGGGCCAAGCCCCGGGCTAGAAAGGGAATAACCGACATGTGTGGGGTAAAGCCCTGGGGCAAAGGGCAAAATGGAAACCAAGATGCAAAGACACACAGGCTACGGGCTCCCTTCTGTGCTTGCGGGCACGGCAATGGCTTTAGCAGGTCATCTCGCCAAATTTTCCCCTTCCCAACACCATCTATCTCTGTTTTATCTGCTTAATTTTCCTTCCTACACTTATCACCACCTGACAAAATAAATACACGTATGGGCCTGCGTGTGTGTATGTGTGTGTGTGTGTGTGTGTGTGTGTGTGTATTCATTCATTTGCCTGTCTCCTTGGCATGACACTGAAGCTTCGTGGGAGCAGACTCTTATCCTAGAATCTCAGGTGAAAGAGGAGGCCCATAAATATTTTAATGAATGAAGGAATGTTATGAGGCATTTGTTTCCCTACTTTTTTCATCATAAAACCCTGTGATTTTATCCTAGTGCATCTCGAGGAAATAGTGCTCCGCAGAAATGCGAACATAATGTCGTAACAGAAGAACTTCCTGTTCATAGCTTTTGATAGAAAAACAAAGGATGGGAATTTTAAGAATTTTTTTTCAATGAAACATCATGAGTTTAAGGGGGAACTGGAATGATATTACAGTTTAGAGCTCTTTCTACTACCACCGCTGACTTTAGGGCTCTTAATACTCAGACTAGAGTGCTTCACAGAGTTCTGGGTTCTGGGTCCTGCTGCCCCTTCTATTTAGCTGACCAGAGAATAGGCTGAGGCCGGCGTGATTTCTCAAGGACCAAATGATGACTAAAAGGTTCTAGGACTCTCTTATCCTTGTTTCCTCCCCAGAGATGTCAGGCTCCAGGTATCAGTGTCTACACTGGGAGATAAGCCCCAAATCACCTGGCCTGTAGTCGATTTTCTCCAAAGATAATTTGACTTCCCTGAATGAGAACCTTTGAGGAGACAGCAGATTCTCATTGAAAAAGGAAACATGACAGTAGACACCATGTGTCTTTCTTTTTTTTCTTTTTCATTCATTTTCCTGAGATCCAGATCTCAAACTAGTACTCTACAAAGAAGATATAAGCTCAGTGTCAGCCTTTGGCAAAACCATATAATAGACCAAGTTTATTGTGATCTGCACCTTCACTCCTGTTCCCTTTCTGCTCTTAGCTGACTTTCTAGGTTTTGTTTTTTTTTTTCCTGTTAAATTGTAAGTGATTCAAGCATTGGCCTTTCCTAAGGAAAGTGAGCATGTGAATTTTTAAAAGGGACACTTAAAACACAAGAGATAAAAGAAGAAAGGGAAGAAGGAAGAAAAATTTCACATGCTAAAGAAATTAATTTCTGATGCTAGTTTGGTTGACAAGTGGAGGCAGAATCCCTGGATATTAGTTGCAAGTCCTGAGGACTGAGACCTGAGTAGATACAGACGTGCATAATACCTGGCCTGTGGTTCACCTCCCCTCATTTCCACCACCACCTTCCGCATCTCCTTCCTGGATCACAGCAACAGCCTCCCGGCAAGCATTCCACCTCCAGTGTTATTCCCATCTCATCAATCTGACAAGAGAGTTCATTACCTTTAAGGTCAAGAATGCATAGGGCCCTCTGCTTTCCAAACCTTCTCGTGCTGCTTCTTTCCTCACTATGTTTCTTCTGCCATATCAAACATTAGAGGAGCCCTCAAACACCAAACAGAGTGGCGAACTCATTCCTTAAGCATCTTCTCCACTGTCCTCTTCCCCACTCCCTTTGTTCAAGCTGACAGCACTCTCCTTGTCATCCCCATGCTCTCTTTTGTCATAGCAACACATCAACAAAAATGTTCGTATTCAGGTTGGCTTCCTCTCCTAGTTGGCATGCACCTTGAGGGCCACTTCCCTGATTCCTTTTTGTGTCCCTAGCACCTGCACAAGCGACAGCACACAGAAGGTGGGAAATGCTTGTTTGTCCCCATGAATTCAATGGAACTTTAGATAAACCTCAGTACAAAGAAAAGAGGGGATATCAGTAGAGGAAATTTCTGGTTGTCCACTATCATCAAGCACAAAAAAATGTAAACCTTTGGTCTAATCCAGGTATCTGTTATCATGAAATCATTTCCTCTGAACTATGATGCCTCTATGAAGATACTGACTTTTTCATTCTTCATTTCACTGACTGTCCCTAGATCTCCCTTGAGAAGTGTCACTGGATCATTGGCTGCATGATGCAGGATGAAGCTCAGGGGCTTTGAAGGAAGGTACCCTTGAAAATCACCTCCAACTATTATTTAATGTACAGCTTTAGGCCATTCATATCATCTTTCAGAATCTTGATGTCTTCATCTATTAAATACAGATAACAATGTCATATGAAATTAATCATATATATTAGTCACATGTTTATTTATTTCCTAGAGTAACATAACATAGTGGTAGTCACCTCAAAATACAACTTGGTGGAAGGTATTATAAACTGAATGTTTGTGTCCCCCCAAAATTCATATGTTGAAATCTTAATCCCCAATGTCATGGTATTAGGAAGTGGAGCTTCTGAGAAGTAATTAGTGCGTGAGGATGGATTCCCCCATGACAGTATTAGTGTCCAAGACAAGGAAGAGAGCCAGCCCTCTCTCCCTTGGTTCTGCACCATGTGAAGACGCAATGAGAAGACAGCTATCTGCACACCAGAGTGCCGGCCCTTGCCATACACTGGATCTTCCAGCATCCTGACCTTGGACTTCCCAGCCTCCAAAAATGTGAGGAATAGATTTCTGCTGTTTAAGTCTATTGCAAACTTGTCATAGCAGCCCAAACTGACTAAAACAGAAGGTCTTTAGAATTGCCAACCTGCACTAAATACTCATCCAATTTAAACAGAAAAAGCTTGCTCATTATGCAAATTCAATGTCAAAGAACTCCTCAGCCTCTCTTATCTACAAGAGTGTCACCCAAATTTTCTTCTGTACAAAAATGCCTGGGAGCTTTTATTATTGTAACATGGTGAGGTCCTAAGACAGAAGAGCTGAGACTCACGAAGATACAGCGATGCTCAATGTTAGCTCCTGGTCAGTAGACTGCTGGGCTTGATAGTGCACAAGATAAAAACGTCTGGAGCAAAATGCTGGGGGACCTGAATTCTAACCCCAAATGTATATTATGCAGTTATTTTATTACTATGATTATTGTTGTTGTTATTATTGACACGTTAACAGAGGTATTGGGTCCATTTATACAAAGATGTATCTACTGCCTCAGTGAATTTACTCAGCTAAGAAATTCAGTGAATTTTTGTTTATTTTCATGGCTTTCTGGAACATCTAGAACCAGCTATTCATTAGAAAAACTATAAAATTGAAAACAAGACCCTGACACTGTATTTAAAGTAGCAAGCTATTTTTGAATTGAAAAGTTGTTTAAAAAGAAAAAAAAAAAAAACAGTGATGCTTGTTGTAGCCTGCATTTCATTTCAGTTCTTTACAACATACTTATTAAAGCATTTTTCTATCTAAAAAAGAAAAAAAAAGACCCCCTAGAACTGTGAATTGATTAGCCTTCTCCAGTAGTTTGCAACAGTGCTTCCACTGCTGACATTAATCATGCTTCCAGCGGCTGCCTTCCACCAATACCAGGGAGGTCTGTATGCTCAATATCGAATGCAAAGGATCAACACCAGATAAATATATTTGTACCTTGCTGCATTGAGGAAAACTCAGGCCCTGTTCATACTTCGCTTCATTCCCAAGTTTAAATGGTGAATTTCAGTGTAAGCAGTTTGATAAATCTATACTTGGTCTTGTTTCATTGTTGACAATGTTTGAACCAAGCCAGACAGGCATTCTGAGTCCCTTAGCATGGCACATAAGCTCCTCTAAGCTGGCCCTGTTCTGTCTTATGAGTCTTATTTCTCACAATCCCTGCAT
The DNA here is from genome assembly GCF_020740605.2 of Lemur catta. Classification (NCBI taxonomy): domain Eukaryota; kingdom Metazoa; phylum Chordata; class Mammalia; order Primates; family Lemuridae; genus Lemur; species Lemur catta. The sequence continues at coordinate 97,121,776 of NC_059135.1, read as the reverse complement.
GTACTGTAAATTTCAAAAAATTAGACTGCTCATTGCCATTGGCCGTGCACATTACATGCAATCCTGTTTCAGTACCTTGGTGCTTTGCCTGCCTGGCCCTGCAGCGCAGTGCTGCGGACGGACTCTGTCTTGCTGCCTGGACTCCAGTCATTGCTCTCCCACTCGCTGGGTGTGACACCTTGGCATGTACTTAGCTTTTCTGTTCTAACATTTGCCCAGCTTTAAAATGGGGTTAATAGGATGTTTCTGTAGTGACTGCTGAGAGGAATTCATGTGTGTGTGTGTGTGTGTGTGTGTGTGTGTTAGTAGATATACAAATGTATGGGTATGTGTATTAGTTAACATGTATACTAATAATTTATGCCAGAATTATTCTAAGAAGTAATTTGCTATATACATTGACAGAGTGCTGGGATATTGCACAGAATAGTTCTAGCCTGAAGTATGATGTTCTGGCAGTGTCTGACCTATGTAAGTGTTAACTCCTATTTTGCTAGTTCTACATGTTTAGTTAAATCATAATTATTATTCTTCAGGCCCATGTTAAATACCGCCTCCCTTATTAAACAGATCTGAACTTCCCAGGCAAGAAAGAAAGGGGAATGTTTACTGGATGTAGAGAATGATCCAGGTACATGTTCTCACGTGAATCCCTGTCACATCCTGTGTTGTTTCTGGGCATTTTAGAAATGAGGACACTGAGACCTAGACATCCAGCGTGTTGCCCATGGTGGAGCTGGGATTGGAGCCCAAGTCTGTCCCCTGTGCAAGTCCCCGTTCTCTCTGCTCAACGCTGTTGCTTCCTGGGAGGCGTCATTGCTCCTTCCTCTGAACTGCCACTGCGCAGTGTTTCTTACTCTATCATGGCACTTAACACTCACTCTTTTGCGCTATAGCTATGCAAGTACACATCAGACCTTCACTATGGAAGAATAAACATTTTCAGAGCAGAAATCCCATTGTCCCCTATTTCTGTCTTTGTTCATGCATTTGCTTTATCAATGGACATGTTTGCTTCCTCTATAAGAGTCTACATTTTTAGGGTGAATTTAATTGTTGGAAGACTATACTCCCCCAGCATTTATAGCAGTAAGATCCAGAGTATTGTATTAGGTCTTTTGGTGAGCTAAGAAAATATACATAGTGAGTAAAAGACTGCCACGACATGAGGCCCTGATAGTTTCATGGAATATTGAGCCTGAATTTGGGGTTCCTAAGATTTCTTTGGTGTGCAGGTAGAATGTATATCACAGAGGAGGCAGTGCAGTGGAAAGGAAGGGAAAAGGCCAGTCAGACGGGCTGCAATCTCGTCTCGATCACGGTGGGACCTGGGCAAGTTACTGCACCTCTCTGTGCCTTAGTTTCTGCCCCTGTTAAATGGGTATGAAAACACTGGGTGTATCAGAGGGCCAGTACAAGGATGCAAGGCAAAGAACATGCAAATTATTTAGCAAGTCCCTGCATATAGCACATCTTCACTGCATGTTCAGTATTCATCTGCTTCCTTTTGTTGCCACTATGCCACTTGCCAGGAGAGGGTCAAGATGGGATCGAGCTCCCCATGGAGGCTAAGCCACTCTGCCAGGAACTGTGGGTGCAGTGCTGGTCCCGGGATGTCTCATTTCTGTCTCTCCTGTTTTCATGCTCTTTGTTGGCTCTTTATTCATGTCTTGAGAAAGCTCATGATGACTGTAACAATTAAGTATTAGAAATGTATAAAATATGACTGACATCGCATATGTAGTGTAACTGGATTCTCTAACTTACCTTGAACATTTTTAAACCTTGGTGGCTAGAAGGCAGAACGAACTGCTAGCTTAAAGCTGACGGTGTTTTCGCCTTGATATATACGGAGAAATTGCACATTTGTGCAGAAAATTAAACACAGCACTTCAGTGGGCCCTTGGTTTTGCTAAAGTAAAGCCACATCCCTGTTCAGGTGAAGAGAATCCTGAGACGTTGTGATGTGGAGCTGCCCTGTGTAAGGATGGAGCAAGCCTGAGCCTATGTGGGGCAACTGCACTCGCCCTCTTTCCCCAGGCCCCTCGATTAAGGTGGGAGCAGTAGCCCCCCTGGTTTTACACTGTGGGGATTCAGGTCAAAGGCAGGGTCCCACTGTGGGTGCAGCAGAGGGAAGCACAGCAAGTCTTGTAATTTCCTTTTACTTATTCCCAAGCTTTCACCCTGTGTCTAAATCTTATAGCTCAGAGTCACCTAGGCTTTGGAGAATTATGACAGGACACTAGAGAAGTAGACTTTGATACAGCAAAAAGTCCAGGAGTCCTGGGTGAGATGAGGAACAACAGCAAAGATGGATTTGAAGAACTCGTGAGCATTGCTTAAGATCTCTCAGGAATGTTTAGGGGTCACAGTAGTCATGGAAAATGGGGACTCGGTTAATTGCCATTTGGAAATAAAAGAGACATCTGAGGACACCGTATGCCACCTTAAACGGACCTACACCTGTGACTCTACAATCTACAACAGTAAATAGGCACAGATCAAATCTAACGAAAACTATGTTCACTTGGGGAAGTTCTCCCATTCTTAATCCTATATTCAATGATTAGAAATCCAACAAAAAATTTTCTACACTAAAAAAGTAACAAAAATAAAATAAGCTAATATTTGGAAATTGTTTACATTGTACACTCAAAAGCAAAACAACTTTTAAGAGTGTCCCAGGGACTGTCCGCATTAGACTTAATTGTCTGTACATACATGCCTGAATATATTTAAGAAAGAGTTTTGATGAATATTAAACTAAAAGTGCTTCCTCATAATTCCTCAGTTAACCTGAGACCCACATTGCCAAAGCAAACTGACCAAAGCATATTTTTGTTTTTGTCCATCCTTCCTTCCTTCCTTCTTTCCTTCCTTCTTCTTTTCTTTCTTTCATTTTTTTTTTCTTTTGGCAAAGAACAACAAAATGCAAATCAAAAGTCAGATTTATTCAAATACCATACTTAGGAGACATATCTGAACAAATTATTCAGAGCAGGAGCTAGGGATTCTGAGAGAGATGACAGGGTTGTATGAATAAATTTCAATATGGCTTTACTTCTTTGTGATATAATCTCCATCTTAATTTCCAGTGAGGCTGTCAAAATGCATTAGAGCTCTGTCTCCATTAAAGAGATTTTGGTTTTGTGAACTTACTTACTGAGTTATTTAGAGATTTCACTTAACTAACCTATTCCTAGAGATTTGTAAAGACAACCGGTTTAAAGGATTAGTAATCTTTTAACTGTTTTCCTTTCAAAGGCAATCAAAGTCCTTTCTTTCTATTAGCAGGGGTAATTGTTGGGTATATACCATTTTATCCTGTTTAGATTATTTGACCTTTTCCTCATCAGCTTTTATAGTTCTTCATTCTTGCTAACATTTCTTCACAGTAAGCAATCTTGGTGTATAGTAAATGCTAATTGGCCCTTTAAAAGGTTCCCATGATAAATATCTTTATGCCTCAATTTAAATTTTCTGGGCAGGAGAAGAGATGGGAGAAGTCACTTTGCCGTGCGTCCTTCATCCAGATCTGTGCTCCTGTCTCACCTTCCTTACTCTCAGCAACCCCTGATTGCTGACTCCTCGCCTTTTTCCCCTGTCATTCCCAGTGCCTGGTCTCACCTTTTCCTTTTTCCATAAGAATAGCAAGTGCTCTGGCTTTAGAAGACTGTCACTGGTCCTGGTTGGGTTTTCTCCACAAGAGTTAAAGCAAAAGACTCAGAGGTTACAAGGAAAAGCACTGAAGGGGACTGGCAAACGCCATTGCCCAGTGCAAGTGGCAGTTTACTAGGGGCCATGAGCGGAGGGTGTGGCTTGCTTCCTTTTTTATCACCTGACTGGTATCAGGGAAAAAGGGATGCTAGCAGGTCAGTGAGCTGAACTCACCAAGATGCCTTTATCAATTCCATCCATTTTTATGATCAAATTGTTTCTTCTTTCCATTTTAAATTTTCTAAATTTTCTATTCTAATTAGCATATCTAAATATGTTAATATCTTAAAATCTAAAATACCTCAAAGATCTAAAATCTCTTACTGTTTATACATTCTTCTTAACAAATGGTGTATCTGTTATGTAACAGACTTTTTAAAAATACACACTGGAAATATATTATTTTTAGGTAATTCCCTAGACAGTCTCTGTGAGGTAGATTTTATTTTACCCACCTAATAGAGAAAGACATAGTCCGAAGGAGTTCAAATCATCTGTCCGAGGCCACATCTCTGTTAATATGTAGAACCAGGATTTAAGCCTTTGCTGGTGCAGCTTCAGAATTTAACTTTTCTACAGGACCACGCAGAATACTATGGGAACTGGCAGTTGTCTGAACCGATGCCTGGCAAAAATACTTTTTTCTCCCTCGCAGAAATACTTTCATAGAACTGTCTCAGTCCTCTGCCTTTATGGGGGGTGGATATGCCCTTCTAAATGTTGTTCAAAGATATTGTTGACCCTTCTTTTTTTATACTGTGTCATATGCATCTCCTATAGAACTACTATTTAAGATACTGAACATTATAACACTCTTATTTTTTATATAAGGTCTTGGCTAAATAATTCTTTCTTGAGTTTAGTCATACAAAAATAATTAATTTACTGCAATGCTAAATGTGCATTTTCTGTTAGTGTCGGTGAAGGTATGAAACCTAACACACATTGCCATTTTTGCCTCAGCTGCTAGACAAACAAGTCTTCCCCAGGGGTTGCAGTCCAATTGACTAAATGCCTGCAACCTCATTCTGCTTCTGCATCTCTCGGTATGTCTCTGTTTAGCTTTGTCTTCCATGGTCTTGTTTCTCATAAGCTGATTGGGAGCAGCAGGCGTCCCATGGGAAGAAGCAGGGACTGGTGGACTATCGCGGCTTCTTACTAGAGAATCCTGTGCTGGAAGGTAACCTTTTCTGTATTGTGGGAAGAGACATAACCAGGTTTAAAGAGTCAGAAGTCGCTTAGAGTTAGCTACTGAGCTATGAGGTAGACACATGAGAAGTCACTCAGAGGATGCGGACGGGAAGCCAAAATGATAAACAAAAATAAAATGGGGAAGGAAGAGAAGGATTGAGGAGCTGCCTGTGTCAGCAGTTGGCTTCTCTGGAGCGGAGGGGAGGGTCCAGCACGTGGATTGTCAGTAGACACGGTGGGTCATGCTCCCATTGCTATAATCACTCATGCTTTGGGGGCACTTATACCTCTGATTTTTTAGCTGAAACAGACTTCAACCTTCACATCTGTGAACATTTAGTGTTTGTACTGTTGTTACTGTTTAGATTCTTTTTTACAAAACAAGGGTATGTAGCTCTGTCTTTTATCTACTTGCATCTCTACTTGTAGAAGGCAGGGACGCATTGTTTATTGTGTCAAAGCAACTGATGCCAGACTCTTCACTAAGTGAATAATTCATCCATTTGTTAAGTATATGTGTATATCTTTCGTCTGACAAAAATGAAACTGGTGTTACCGTGAAAAACAGAAGCAAAAACCGCCCTATTTTAGAAGGCAAGAGACATAACCTATGGCCTAATTAACCATACCAGGGACAGTGTGAAACGCGTCAAAGACACTGAGCATCCTTCATGTTACTGATAGACAATCAACCCTTAGAGGGGAGAAAAAACTTGCAGATTTTATTTTGTGTGGGTTTTGGAAAGGAGGAGAATGAATTATATTCATATTTTCAGCAATCTTTTCTCCCAAGTTTCAGCAACACTCTTTTTTTAAGCAAAGCATTTTATTAGCTTTTCAAACTCCCTATTTGCACATCTTATCTGTACCTAAACATTACAGGATAGAAAAAGTATTTTATTTTTTTCAGCTCTATTTCCTTTAATTTGCCCATTTTGAGTTTGTCTCTACTGAAACAAGGTTTTGGAAAAAGAGATGTATGGGGAGAATTATGGGGTTCCTTTGGCCTCCTGGGTCCCGTTGACAGGGTCCATCCACTCTGGTTAAGGGACCAATGAACCCAGAAGCCCTGCTATGTGCCCAGGGTTCTGTGAGGCCCTGAAGATAACGGTTTGCACAGAAATGGGCCCTGTGCTCAGAGCTTGCAGTCAGGCCGGGGACAGACATTATCATGTAGTCACACAAATTAATGGATGATTATGAAGGGTAAGGAACAGGAACATATGAATGCTTTGAGAGCGTATAACCCTGGCACTGGGCCTAGAATGAAAGTTCAGGGAATGCCTTCCCAGGGAACTGATGCATATGCTGCCATTGGCTCCCTAAGCTTCTTAAAAGCCAAGGCTTTTGCTAAACATGGAAGGACTGGACTCAATGAGGTGTGATGGGTCGTACTCAGAGGTCTCTGTAGAGGTGCACACTTGCCTTGCTGGAGTGGCCCCAGCAGGGCATCGTACTGCTCCCACGGCTCTGGTGGCTGCTCCGATGGCTGCTGCCACTGCAGCCCAGGGGTCCCTGTGCAGCTGCTGCTCCCCAGCCCTCCCCCAGCCCAGCGCCACCTGACAGCACCCTGGCTCACAAGAGTCACACGTCTGTGGACTGCGGCCCCTGAGGTATGAGGCCTTGAAATGAAGTCTGTGCTCACAAGTGCTCATCTGAGTGTGGGGAGTTAGTGGGTCAATGCCAGAGTTGATGGATAAATTCTTTCTCTTCCATCCTCTGGATACACTGTCAGAAAGTGCAGCAGCTCCCAAAGGCTACTCTGAAGCCTTTGAGGAGACTGTCGCCCCTTTGTAATGGCTTTCCCTCTTCCCTGTCTCTGTCCCATTTTTCCTCACTCCTAATTCCCCAAAACAGCTTTGACCTCAGATTTTATTTTGTTGGATACTCTGGCTCAGACAGGAGGGCTGTGGAAGGAACTCGAAATTGGTCCCCATCCTACTTGTCTTGATCTCAGGGTATAAACTCGGAGATAAAAAGAAATCCCTTTGTCAGAAATAATGGATTCTAAGAACATCAGCAGTGGGGTGCAGTAGCCAAAACAGTCTACTCATGGCTATGTTGTCCCCAGCAGAAAGATGACATTCTAGATGGGCTCTGTACTCATCTGTACCAGGCCACAGCCGGAGCCTGTGTGGGGTAGGGGTGGGGAGAAGGGGGATGAGCTCACATTGCTATAACCAACTACCATAAATTAGGTGGCTTAAACAGCAAACATTTATTTCTGACAGCTCCGGGCATTGGCAGGCTGAGATTAGGTGTCCGGCATGGGCAGGTTCTTGATGAACGCCCCCTTCCCAGTTTAGAGACGGCCATCTTCCTGCTGTGTCCTCACAGGGTAAGAAAAGAACAAGCTGGCTTTCTGGCCTCTTATTATAAGGGCACTAATCCCATCATAGGGCTCCATCCTCATGCCTAATTATCCTTCTTTTTTTTTTTTTTTTTTTATTTTTTGAGACAGAGTCTTGCTCTGTTGTCCAGGCTGGAGTGCCGTGGCATCAGCCTAGCTCACAGCAACCTCAAACTCCTGGGCTCACGCAATCCTCCTGCCTCAGCCTCCTGAGTAGCTGGGACTACAGGCATGCGCCACCATGCCTGGCTAATTTTTTCTATATATTTTTCATTGTCCAGCTAATTTATTTATATTTTTAGTAGAGACAGAGGTCTCACTCTTGCTCAGTCTGGTCTCGAACTCATGACCTTGAGTGATCCTCCCGCCTCGGCCTCCCAGAGTGCCAGGATTACAGGCGTGAGCCAACACGCCTGGCCCCTAATTACTTTCTAAAGGCTCCACCTCCAAATATCATCACATTGGGATTAGGGTTTCAGTGTACGAACTTTGCGGAGACATTCAGTCCATTGTGGGGGCGGGGGGGTGGTGGTCGGGGGAGAGGTGGCACATTTTTAGGGGAGTGTCTACAGAGCACAGTCAGAAGAGGGTACGAGGTTGGGGAGACATTTGAAATGACCCTGAGAGGAACACTGAAGGCACTGAGGCAAGCTGTACTGAGACAGACACACCAAGTGTGGGTGGAGGAGAGGGTGAAAGGGAAAGTCAAAATTACCGTCAGATAGTTACTGAAGAAGGACGCAACTTCTTTTGTATAGCTGTAAACTACAGAAGTAGAACAAATTGGAGCAAGTTATTGTAAGAAAGATTTAGCTCAGAACAATTAAACCTTTTTCTTAGGAGAAATGCTGTTCGACAATGGAAGAGACTGCGTGACAAGGAAGCCACATCCCCAGCCCTGCCTGTTTTCAAGCCTCTGCAGGCAGGACACAGAAGAGGAGATTCCTGCAGAGGGTGAGAACTGGGCTGGGCTTTTGCCAAGGCTACTTATCATGTGAGGAGTCTGTGATTCTGAGTTTCAAACAAGGTTAGCACCTCATTTAGAGAAACCTGTGCTGCAAGCCTCTTAAGAGCATGGATTGGCTCTCCTTACTGGCCAGTGACCTTCACACAATAGAAAAGAGATTTGAACAACATTGTTCTTCAGCCTTAGGCAATTCTGAGCAGTTATCCTACAAATACAGGCATTTCCTTCCAGTCGACCATGTGAGAGAGAAGGACAGTGTAGTACAATCCATCATTCCACAGGAAATGCAACTCGATTGAACAAGGTCAACTGCATGCATGTCTCCTGGTGCACTCACCCCAGGCAGTTCACTTATTCACTCTTTCATTCAGTCATTCAACTAACATCAGTGCTGTCCAGGTGTGGGCCACCATGGAGATGCCAGGGGAATGCTGTTCTCTGTGGGAATCCATGGCCAAAGGCAGAAAGCAAGAGCACAAGAAAGAATGCACTGGGTCACAGAACGTGAGGAAGAAGGATGTGGAGATTGGTAGGGCAACTGTGGCTCCATCCAGGGATAGAGTCCTCAGAGGCACTTCTTAGGGAGGGGACACTTTCCTTGTCTTAAAGGATACATATGATAGTTCTTGCTCAAGAAGGAAGCAAAAATTTGTCTATTGCAGCCATAAAGATGCTCAGGTGAGCCTGAAATTATATACTGATTCTGCCATTTACTTACTACTTGAACATCTATAAAAGCAGATTCATTTACTCAAAAAATATTTTTGAGTGCCTACTCATGTAGCATGTATTATGCAAGGCACTGAAAGTAGAGCGATGAAAAGACAGACACAAACCCTACCCCCGGAGGATATAGTCTTAAGGGGAAGGTAGTCATTAATTGCAGATTAATTTACTTAAATGCTTATATTGCACAATTGTGCTGAGTGAGAGGACTGGGAGACCCAGTTTGGCCATGGGTATGAGGGATAATTAGCACGCCTACCTCACACGACTGGAGTGGGGTAAAGAGAAATGGTGAATGCAAAGTCCTCAGCATGGTGGTGGGCACAACGGATGATAGACACAGATTCACTATATAGATGATATTGATATTAATGATACTTTTTCCTCTCCCATTAATGTCCCTTCATGAAAACAGACATATCCATCATCCTCATCCACCCACGCGTCCTTTCTTTCCCCTGATTTTCAAGCTGAACTTCCCTTATGCATGTACAACAAACATATTTATATCTTCAAATCATGTTCAAGTGAAATGTCTTTTATGACAAAAACCAAGGTATGGCAGGGAAACTCTTGCTCAATGGCTGGCTACCTGCCATTTGCAAAGTGACTTTGAATCACTTGCCAAGTGCTGAAGCTGCTGTGGGAATACTCAAGCCGGGGAGGGACGGGTCCCACTTTTGAGTCCATATGGCATCTGTCTTCTTCTGGATTCTTCACTGTTTCCACACTCTCATCTGTCAGAAGTGGAGTTGTGGGTAGGAAAGGCAGGCACAGCGAGGTGACCAGGAAAGGATGGACCTAGCACCCACCTCCGAGATCATCCCTTCCCCTTTTCTCTTGTGGGTTAGAGCGGAGGAGGTTAATAGCAGAGGAAGAATGAAGCTGAGGGACAATCCGCACTTTATTTAATATGTGCCTCCTTATTTATTTTTCTACTTAACCAAACAAAGGATAACGGTTTTGAGTTCAGATGAACTTGAAATTTACTCACCTTTTCTAAGTATCAGTTTCCTCACCTTTAATGTGAAAATAATGTGCCTTTCCCAAATGGGGATTAAGATGCCACATATATAAAGGACCACATATATAGTAGTTATCTGATAAATGTCCTCTCCCTTCCTTATGCCCCAAGTTTACCTCCTTTCTCTATGCTCTATCCTACATTGAATCTTAAAAAAAAAGACCAAACAAATAAAAAAACAACAACAACAAAAACTCTTTAACAGGTAAAAATTCCAAATTTCCTATTACAATGACACATAAATATCTATTTCTTTCTTTCTTTCTTTCTTTCTTTCTTTCTTTCTTTCTTTCTTTCTTTCTTTCTTTCTTTCTTTCTTTCTTTCTTTCTTTCTTTCTTTCTTTTCTTTCTTTCTTTCTTTCTTTCTTTTTTTTTTGAGACAGAGTCTCACTTTGTTCCCCGGGCTAGAGTGAGTGCCGTGGTGTCAGCCTAGCTCACAGCAACCTCAAACTCCTGGGCTTAAGTGATCCTCCTGCCTCAGCCTCCCGAGTAGCTGGGACTACAGGCATGTGCCACCATGCCTGGCTAATTTTTTCTATATATATATATATATATGTATATATATATATATATTTTAGTTGCCCAGATAATTTATTTCTATTTTTAGTAGAGACGAGGTCTCGCTCAGGCTGGTCTCGAACTCCTGACCTCGAGCGATCCACCCAACTCGGCCTCCCAGAGTGCTAGGATTACAGGCGTGAGCCACTGCGCCCGGCCAAATATCTATTTCTACATAAGAAAGAAAAGAGAGATGAACTGAAAAATTTTATGCCCAGGGAAAATTTTATGTAATGTGACCATGTAAACTCAGTGTAGCTGAGGACAATCATTCTTCTGCAACACACTTGGAATATTTATAAAAATCTACCCTACATTATGTCACAAGAGAGACCTCCATAAGTTCCAAGGAATTAACCTGTTATTTGACCACAATTCAATGCAATAAAAATATATAATAAAATAATAAATTAAAAAAATTATACCTCTGGAAATTTAATAACCCAGTAATAATTTAATAATAAACCATGGGTTAAAGGGGCAATAATAAGAGAAGTAAGAGAAATGACAATAGATTTAGAGTTGAACACATAAAAAACCCATATCAAAGCTAAAGCATCATTTAGAGGAAAATGTGTAGCTTGGCTACTGTGACTCCTGAAAGAGCTTATTCCTCAAGATGGATCCTGAATGGCTAAGTGGGCCTAAATTCAAAATAAAGCCAAGTGGTTATTTTCTGATTATATGTCACATGTGTACTCTGTGTACTCCGAGTTCCCAGAAAACCCACGTTTTCTTAACTTTGAGACTTTCACAGCTGCCTGTTCTTGTTTACATCTCCTGAACCAATCAATAGGCTGTGACCTATGTCAACCAATCAGAAATCAGCAATCATCAACCTATCTGAACTAAGCAAGTTTGCATCATTTATTTGCATAAGACAACCTGCATGGGGACCTGGGTGGGAGCTTTATAATAGAAAAATTCTCCCTTTGTTCTCTGAACACACCTTTAGTTTTACCCTCAAGGCTCTGTCTCCTCAGTTTGTAAACTGTTCACTGGAATAAAGCCTCTTTCCTCTAAACTCCATTTCAGAGAACTTTTGTTCACACTACATTGATAAGAACTTGAAGCTCTGACTGCGGGGGGCGGGGGGCAAGGGCAATATACGTAACCTAAACTTATGTACCCCCATAATATGCTGAAATAATAATAATAAAAAAAAGAACGTGTGAGAGCAGGAACATAAGCCAAGCCTAAGAATTCCATTCCTATAATATGATATTGGTCATATCTTGTAGCACTTTATTATTATTAAAGAAAGAAAAGCATATTTATGTGAATCAGAAAATAATACTATATATTTTGATTACAGCTCATGAGTTATGATTTGTGGAATATTAATCATGGTAGCAACCGTGCTAGGAAAGTGCTTTGCATAAACCAGCCTTAACCTTTCTAATAGCCCTACAGATTTTGCTAGTAAGAAAATAGAGGCTCAGAGATTTTACATAACAGCTGGCATACGGTGGGGTTTCCCTGTAGCTGAGGTTTTGTTCTCATGTGTCTGATTTCCATGCTGCCGTATCACACTGTCTCCCACCGGGCCTCAGTGCCAGCGTGTGCAGGGCTGTCAGCACAGTGATGTAAGCAGTTAGGAAGCAGAATCAATCCTTACTGTGGCTAATAGGGAAGTTTTCGTGGTGCAGGGAGGCTGCAATGGGCCTCAAAAGACTGCTAGAAGCTGGAAAGTTAGGAAGAAGGCCATTAAAATCAAATGATATAGCGGGGCCTGTAAACTTTCAAGACCTCAGTTCTCCTGTCTGCAAGTCTAATACTAATGTTCTCTCCAGGACGGTGATGGGAGAGTAAATCAGGTCATATGAATGCAGATTGTAAGCTCTGGAGAGGGCTAGAGCTATACAAACCCGAGGAACTATTATGATTACTCCAGCGATAATGTTTGCCAAGTGCTTTAAACTCCTTGCAAGAAAGGTGACATGGAAATGCACTGGGCCATTGTGATCCTTGGCACAGGAATGTGGGGTTGGAGCTGGGACACCTGGAGGTATAACTGAAGTGTGAATGCAGAAGGTAGCAAAGCAAAGGAGCAACTCTGCAGCAGGTTTGCGCGAGTATATTTGAAAACTTGACATTTCAAAATACATACCTAATTTTATTTCAAGAAAATCCCAGAATCTGAGGAATGTTAAGAACACTTTAAAAGGAAAAACAAAATGACAGTCTTTCCTTTGTTAAGTATCTTGTTTTACTTTAAAAGAAACACAAGCTCAATTTACAAACTTCAGAGAAAGGGATTAAACCAGAAGGAATCCAAGAATCAAACACACACTAAATGGTTTGAGCTAGGATTTATGGGCACGAATAAAGGTGGCAAAATATTTTAAGTGCCTCCTTTTTACAGTTTGCAAAGCCCTTTCATATAGATACCTAGTTCCTCCAAATAATGTCTCTTTTAGTAGGTGTCATTATCCTCACTTTACAGATTAAATCAGAGGGTTTACATGAAGGAACTTGACAACTCATGGTTGTTATGCAAAGACTCTCAATAATTGTTATTTTAATTGTATTGATGGAAAAACTAGGTTAAAGGATTTAAGCAGTTTTTTATAAGATTATGAAGCTGGAAAAGGTAACAAATTGAGAGTTAAATCTGTTGTTCAGGTTTTTAAAACCACCCAGTGATGCTTCCCTAGGTGAATCCACTCTCCCCCTCTCCAAGATAATTTCATGGAATCGTCTCTCTTTGCATCTGCAATATTCCTTCCTCTCCCTGACACTTAGCTGATGACTCCCTTGTATTTTTAGAACATAACAGAAACAGACTAGAACTACCTCATCTACACATCCCCAAAGCCCTACCCTGCCCTCATCCTAGCACACAGGCTACCTTGCCCCGGTGGTGTGGACAGCCCAGCCGAGCGCTCTCGCTAGTAGGCAGGGCCAACTTGTCCATGTGTATGGCTTATCTTAACCTCCTGCCCTCGCTTCCCTTCTGAGCCACCCCTTTCACCATCAGTTTTCTTCTTCTACCAGGTCATCCATTGGAGCATTGCCAACATGCCTTAAGTCTCATCCTAGGAAACAAATAACAAACAAAAAGCAGGCCAACAATCAAACTGACCTAGATTCCACTTCCTTTGTTACTCCTGCCCCAGTTCTCTGCCTCTCTGCTTCCCTTCATTGCTTCCCTGACACCACACCCTCCTCCTTCACAGCCTCTCTCAGGGGTCTCTCTCAGTTTGCTCTGTGGCTCTGCCATTCCAGTTTCTAATTGCTAGAGGCCCCAGGGCTCTGTCGTGTGTCTCATTCTCTTCATCACCCGAGGAAGATCTTTTCCTAGGTGATCTTATTAACCCCATAGCTGTGAAGACCATGGATATGCCCTGTGACTTCCACATCTGTATGTCTAACCTTCTAGCAAATCTACCTGCAGGTCTGGCTCTGCAGCTTCCAGGCTCATTGGTGACTCAAACTTTACAGAACTGAAACAAAGCCTTCCATCTCCCCACCCCCCCCTGCCCCCTACAAATCAGCTCTTGCTCAACTGTTACCCATCTCTGTAAATGGCACCACTGTACGAAGATCCTCCCATGACTCTCAGTCTTGGGGTTTAATCCTATCACCATTTTTGGTCCATACCTCAGAAATCACCCATCAGTCTTTCCCATTGGCTCAATCCCAATAGGATCCCTTTTAAATTTCATCAGCCTTACATCCTTGTCCAAGCCATATCTTTTCTTTCTTGAGCCACAGCAATGATTTCCTAACTGGTGTCACTTCTTCAGTTCTTGTTCTGCCTGCTGTCCATTTTCCCAAAGGTGGCATACTTGTTCTAACACGGAGAACAGATCACACTACTCCCCAACGTAAATACTGTGTTGGTAGCCTGTTCCTATTTGATTGAAGTTCAAACTCCACACGCCTTACCAGGTCCCACAAGTTGTCTGAGTGATTTGTGGCTGCCTTGCCCTCCACCATTCTCTTTGCCCTGTGCCCTGGCCTCCAGCCACCCAGCTACACCAGACTTCTGTCCCTGAGTGCACCCAGATAGTTCCCACGTCAGGTTCCCTGTACGTCGCAGTCAGAACTCACTCTCCCAGATCCCCTCTCATGGCTGCCGGTTCTGTTGGGTCAAGTCTCAGCTCAGATGCCCCCTGCTCAGAGATCCCAGCCCTTCCTCTCCCAGGGAAATATCACTTTCTCCACATTCTAAGTTGTTTTCTATCACATTGACCAGCAGTTTACTTTTTCGTATGACACATATCATTATCTAAATTTGATTTTGTATGTTTGTTTCCTTTCTTTCTTTCCAGTGGAACATGCATCTCCTGAAGGCACAGACTCTGTTTTGACTCTGTTCTATCTCCGGAGCCCAGGACAGAGCCTTGTACTTAGCATATTCCTAGAGGATATTTACTGACTGGCTGTGAGCTCCAAAACTGCTTCAAAAGGGAGTAGAGGGAAGATTTATTAGATAGAGTCTTTATGACAAATTTGGAGACAGACGATATAAGCCCATGGAAAGAAAAATGGTGACTGGTGCAAGAGTGTGTAATTTAGTGCTAAAGTACATGCTACGTATGGCAAGTGCTGTAAGGAATATGCTGATTTGATGGAGATGGAATTGGACTTTGTCTAGGCTCCCGTGATTTCCAGAGAATTACAACAATTATCTGTCTCTCTCTCTCTCTACCATAATATGAAGGCATTATACTCCACAGCATCCCCAAGGACAAATTCGATAAAAATTGGTCAGTATAGTGAAAAACTGTGAGCATTGCAGGAAGAGAAACTTGGCTTTGAATCTTAGCTCAGCCATGTACCAGCTCTGGCAAATTTCCTTTCTCTCAGATTCTCAGTTTTCTTATCTCACAAGATGACTTGGGGAATAAATGAGATAATGTGCACCAATACATTCCTAGCCACATAGTTAGTCTTAATAAGCTATTAAGCTATTAATAACTTAATAAACTATTAGTGGCTATTAATATCTGGAATGATGACTTCACATATTAAAATTTATGTAAAATATGATTAATACCAATAGTAAATCAATAAATAAGAAAAGAGTTCTTGATATAAAAGCAAATTAACTGTATTCAGAATGAGAGAACCATTTTTAAGAAAAACAATAAAACAAACACAAGACAAACAAATATGGTAACCCAGGTCCTAATTCTAATTTTGATTTCTGTGTAGTCTTCAGGGAAGGAGTTTCCCAACCACTGTATGGGGAACAATGTGTTTAAACTGTAACCTATTTGACCAGCTCCTGGCCCTGAGTATCCTGTTAGGGTCCACTGTGCCATTTGCTTTCCTGCCCAACCATTTCACCATGAACTCCACTGAGGAAGCTGCACTGCCTGACCTCACAAGGGAGGCCATGCCCAAGTTAATAAAAAGTTAACAGCAACCCAGAGAAGTTGAAACTTATGTCCACACAAAAACCTGCACACAGATACTTATAGAAGCTTCATTGACAATTATCCAAACTTGGAAGCAACCAACCAAAATGTCCTTCAGTAGGTGAAAAGATAAATAAACTGTGATATTATACATCCAGACAATGGGACATCATTCAGAAACTCAAAAAAAAAAAAAATACGGTATCAAGCCATGAAAAGACACGAGGATCTTTAAATGCATGTAACCAAATTAAAGAAACCAATGATTACACACTGTATGATTCCAAGGTTACATACTGTATGCCTTTCTGGAAAAGGGAAAACTAGAGAGGCAGAAAAAAAGAAATCAGTGGCTGCCAGAGGTTGGGGGGATGGAGAGATTAATCAGTGGAGCACAGAGGTTTTTAGGGCAGTGAAACTACCCTGTGTGCTACTATAACAGTAGACACATGCCATTATACTTTTGTCCAAATCCACAGAACGTACAGCACCAAAAGAGAGGCCTAATATAAATGATGGACTCAGCAATACTGACATTTCAATGCTCCCTCCAGAGAGGGAGAACACAGGAGGCCATGCATGTGTGAGGGCTGGGGCATGTGGGAAATCCCTGTACCTTCTACCCAATTTTGATGTGAACCTAAAACTGCTCTAAAAAATAAAATCTATGTTAAAAGATTAGCCATAGTCATCTTTCATAGGGCATTGGAGAAAGTAAGCCTTCTATGCAAGATAATTCATATGCAAACTGAGCTTGCTCCATGTTATTCTTGGATGAAAAGTTGTTTCCCTCTCTCAAAATGTAAACATAGAGTAACAAATGTCTGCAGATGTCAATAACAGAGGTCAGCAGTACCTCAGCACAGAACATCACCCAACAAGGGTAGGTATATAAACAGTCGGTGCCTCGACCGTTTCATACCAAGGCATAGAACCTGTAGATATTCTCATAAAAATATGGCAAGATAAATTCTCAAGGATCATGTCTGCACTATTTTGAAAACATGAAAACCTACTTGACATAAACATAATTGTTCAAAAATCAAAGACTGTTGAAGAAATAGTGGTAAGACCATATAATGGAATTTTAAGCAGCTATGGAAAAAAATCAAACAAATGTACATGTGGTGATAGGAAATTTTTTTAAAAATATGTACTCTTTTACATTTACATGCATACAATTATGCTTCTATATTTAGAGAAAAATCTGTAAAAATACATGCAAAAATATTTAAAATGATCACTTTAATAATCCTACCCATGGGAGTCAGAGAGTGGAATAGATAGAGGGACAAATGACGAATTTTACTTTTATTCTTACATTTTTTTCTAATGTCTGCTTTAAAAAACACATGTAAATAACATATAGCGCATTCCATGGAGTGAATTCACACTTTATCAGTGTTTTGTTGTCTTTATGAAGTCCTTAATTGAAGGAACTCAAAGAGTTTTTGATGAATATATATGCTTGGACCAGTTTGATCCTCTCAGGTCATCTAATAAGGTTCTAAGTAAGCATCAGTCCCCCCTATTAACAAAATCCTGTGAGCATATGGTGTGTGATGGTACCAAAATGGGTCTAAAATAAGGAGAAGCCCTTAAACACCATCCCCAGAAATTAGCACTGGCTCCCAGAACCATGCGTGGCAAGGAGCCTGGATCCAAAGACTGGCTGGCTGTTGACTCAGCTAAGAAGCCCACTTGGATCCAGATGGTGCTTAAATGTGCACACAAGATGGATGTGAAAGTTTTCCTTGTATCATTCACAAATCTAGCTGAAAAGCTCCTGTATTTCCTGGAATTCAAAAAAAAAGTTTAATTTGTAGCTGCTACATTCTCTGGTAACCATAAAGTTTCCCAAAATCTATTTGCTTTTTTTCCCCAGTGACTTTTATTATTATTCTTAAGATGCATTATGACCATTTTTGATTGCATCAATTACTAGTGGCTCCTAATATATTATTGTCTCTAAATTTTTTTAGTTTCTATACCATTTACATTCCTCATTCTTTCTCTTAAGTGGAGTGACCCACTAGCTAACCTTTAAATATAAAGGAAGAGACTTTTTTCCAAGAATAAATCCTTCCACTAAATAATTATTTCTCACGTGGACAACAGTGTTCCTAATGTAAATAACCCCCATCTCAGCTGTCTGCTGGGTGAGCCTGAGCTTTGCCTGCCACATTATTATACAAAACCTCGGCAGTAACTGCCTGTGAGGCAGCTTTAAGGCTATTAGCAAAGATTTTTCCAGCTTCTTTCTCCGTAGGGACTTTTATTTTAATCCCTCACACTTCTTACTTTAATGCCATAAAATCTAAATCTTACTTTGATTCAAATACAAGACACAGCCTCGCATCCCCAAAACCTCAGGAGAAACCTGTTTACAGGTATCAATATTTCCATTTAAATACAGGAAATGAGTTAAAAAAAAAACAAATCAATAATGCCTTCCCCAGCACTTCTCAGGAGGCGTGAAGCCTGACTCACGGAGGAGCTCTAATTCATTTCTCATTACTTCCTTAAGCTTAAGAAAAAGGTTGGTCCATATGGACCCTTTGTGGATGCTCACACCAGAGTAAATGTCTTCTTAAAAACAAGAGAAATTGGGTATCAGCGTAGAATGGCATGCTCACAAAAAGGCATGTATGCAACCATGAACTGTCACCCGCCCAAATGCTGAACTGCTGAACTTTATAATGATAATAACACCATGCATTCAACTTTGTCTTACACACACACACACACACACACAGAGCGCACACTCTAATGTCACAGCATCCTGGTATTTTAGTTTAGACAGACTCTTAAGGATCACGAAAAACTCCAATCTTAGCACAGCAAATCTTGACTCTATCAGCTCCAGCAGAGACCTCTTCTGTCTTCCTGAATATGTCCATTTACCTGGAACTGGGTGCTTCATAAATCACCATTCCAAGGGTGTTTCTTGTTCTGAGACAGTATTTACTTCTCAGTAATTTCTATTCTCCTTCCTACTTCTGCCTTTGGGAATATTTGAAAAAAGCTTCCGTTTCCTCATTACTGATTTTCAATACAGAGAGCCTAATTACATTAAATGAGTGGCAGCTGTCACTCACACGTTTTCGTTCTCCTGAATTCATGATAGGCAGCATTTTTTCCATTTCCATATTAGTGTAGATGGTTGTTTTGAAATTAAAGGTAGTAATTCTCCATTTTTTTTTAATGAATTTTTTAACCCAACTCTCCCAGTTAGTTCTGGGACTCAGGTTCTTTCATCTACTATACTATTCCTCCTTCCCAGTTCCATTTTTTGTGAAAATTTACAAGTCTGATACTAGTGTTAACCCTGTTCCAAGGAGGAACAGCAGGTCAATATCTGGAATGACTTTGTAGTTCCTTCTCGGGGACACATTTCAGGGTGATGCACCTATTAATGAATTTGGAATATTCTGTGGTCAGCAGTTTGGAGTTCCTCAGAGTTACCAGTTAGTACATTTCTTCATTTGTCCACCTGGATAGCTGAGTACATGCTAATCTGAAATGACCTACTGGATTTTTTTCTTTAAGTCTTTTATTTTGAAATAACTTTAGACTTACAGAAATACTGCAAAAACAGTGCAGAGAAAATCTGTGCACCACTCAGGCAGCTTCCCCTATGCTAAGAACTTGCATAATCACAGCATCATCACCAAAACTAGGAAATGATACTGGTGTAATACTGTTTACTTTCCCACAGTCCTTATTTGCATTTTACCAGTTTCTCCCTGACTGTCCCTTCTCTGTTTCAGGTTCTGATTAAGGATCCCACATTGCGTTAGTTCTCACATGTCCTCTAGTCTGTGACAGCCCCTCAGTCTTTCCTTGTCTTTCTGGTTGTTTTGTAGAATCCCCATTAGTTTAGGTCTGATTTATTTATTTATTTTTGAATGTTTAGATAGAGTTAATACATTTTTGGCAAGAATGTCACAGAAGTGACATTGTGCCCTCGGCAGTACATCGTTTTGGGGGGATCATGATGCTGGTATGCTTTTTTATTGATGATGTTAATGTTCATCCCTTTCTTATGGGGGCGTCTGAAGGTTTAATTGTGAAGTTATTGTTTTTCCTTTTGAATTAATAAATATCTTTGGAGAGATACTTTAAGACTATGGAAAATCTTGCCTCTCCTCAATTTTTCATCCACTAGTTTTACTATTCTTATCTGCAACAGGTACTACTGTGGGTCTTCTCATGGCGATTTTCTATTTTGTTCACTCATTCTACTTTTGCTAATTAGAATTCTTCTGTAAAAAAGAGCTACTCTCTCTCTCATTATTTATTTATTTATCCAAATACTTATTTATATCAAGTTAGACTCTCAAGGATATTTAGTACGGTTAATGGGTTATAATATGATGTGGTCGTGGTTTATCTTGTTTCTCCAATTGTTCCAGCACTGAGATCTCTTTTAGACTGACTCCTGTGTCCTTCTGGTTTTCCTCCATCCTTTCCTCAGTCATTTCTTATTTTCTTGGTGTCACTGGATGTTAGGCCCATTTATGTTCTCTCTTCCCCGGCTCTAGTATCAGATCATTTCTCCAAGAATTCCTGGTTGTCTTTATTGGAGAATGGCATCCAGAAACGAAGCTCTTTGCACTAGAGGAGCTCCATCCTGTTGGAGGAGCTCTGACATCTAGCTGTGCCCTGCCTGGGCTCTAGTGGTCCGCATTTCACTTGCTAGGCATTCGCACATCATTTATTAACTAAGTGATCCCATAATTTTGCCCAGAATAAATATTTCATTCACTAGCATATATTTTATAGATTCTATTTTCTTTACTTTCTTGAAAATGAGAACTATTTTGGATCATTTTTAATATTTCAGCATATCTGTTCTCAAGTCCTGTACAGAATACTATTGACTTCTTCTGTCAGTACGCTCAGTACTCAGAGATGTTACGTGTGTGCAGAAAGGACCAGGAAACGTGAACTCATTTAGAGCAGCCAGAATCTCTTTTATTATCTCCCTGCTATTTGGAGTTCAGTTCTCTATTGACCGTGTTGGTTCATCCCTTTCCAATTATATTTGATAATATCGAGAATTATATTTGATAAAAACTACAGAACTTTAACTTTCGTTTGGTTGTAATCAGAACATATGCTCGCTTGTTATATAACTTTTATATATATACACACATACATATATACAATTAATGAATGAACTAATTAATCTTAGTATAATTAACATATCTCTAATATAATTATTTATTAATATATCTTATTTTAAATTCATTTTATATTTAAAATCTAAGAATTTATTTTTACTTAAAAATATTACTAATTCTCTTTATTGAAAAGTAATGTAGTCTTACTGTAGAATAAAAAATCCCATAATATCACCATCAGAGATAAAGACTATCCCTACTATGCACACATGCACATATATATATGTACACACAAAAGTGATATTACAATGCACATACATTAATGTGTTCTGCTATTTTCATCTAACATATCAGGAGAGTCATTTCACATGTAAAATTATTCATAAACATAATTTTATTAATAGCATAGTAGATCATTCTATGTGTTCATTAGAATTCTTTAACTAGATCTTTATTATGAAATCACTTCTTTAAATATTTTGCCATTATAAGTCACACTGTAATAAATAACTTTGTACAAAAATTTTTGTCCACATTTATAATCACCTCCTAAGATAGTTCCCTAGAAGTAGATTCACATTGCTTCTAATAAAACCAAAAATATATTTAACGTAACTGAAAGTGTTGGTTTTATCTGGTTTTTCTTTATACTTCCTGAAAACCATAATTTTCCTGAACTTTAGGCTTCTAGATAGTATTTTTTCTAATCTTGTGTTATTCTTTTGTATTTATCTTTAGTTACCTTTCTTTACATAATTGGTAAATACTCTGCTAAAATCTGAATTTATCAGGGAACTCCTCATGCAATCAGTTCAATGACCTTTAGTGCCTTCTTCTCTATTCATTTATCTTGATCATTGCTGATCATTTTTTAAACACAATTTCATTTTTCATTGTTTCTCAGTTTTCTTGACATATTCCTTTTGTAATTCGTTCTGGGAACTATGAGTGTGGTCGTTTTTGAATGAGTATGCTAGAATCCTTTCTAGGGATGAGATTCAGTGCTTTCATGTGTCTTCTGTTGTTTCCAGTCTATAAAGCAAAACCTCCTTGTGTTAAGAAATAACACATCTCTTCATCCTTTCTTATGTCTTCCAAGAGTTTGAGGCTGCCTGTAAGGCAAATCAAAAATTTATCGATCATTTCTGTCAGTGGAGACTCCAAGCTAATGTGAGGAACAGCGATGCTCCGAACCATAGTGGGGTCTTTCACCTGCGGCTGCTCTGTTTTGTGTCTTTGGGCTGCCACATCCTCATCTTCAGTTTGAGTGGTAGTCTATTCCCTTAAGGATATAATATTTGTTATCCCTGAATTTTAAATGTATGCCAAGTTCCTCAGGTGTGCTTAAACCATCAGGTTTAAGGAATTTCAGCCAGTATCCTACCTTCCTCACATGCATATTCGATTCTATCAGCCTTTTTTTTTTTCAAGATTCTAATTCCTTTGGACATAGTTACACTTCCATTCTGTGTTAGCGAGTGTTATATTACTGATTCTTGGTGGATGTGCAAGATAGCACAGTTTTATCTGCAGTAATAGAACCCTGAGTCAAATTGGTTTAAATAAAAGAGAATTTAATACTTCACACATTAGTAAGTCCATCAGTAGAAAAAGCTTACGAGTTGATTGATGGAGTAGTTCTATGATATCTTCAGGAATTTCTTTGCAACCATCCATAGGTCCAGCTTCATCCTAAGGTAGATGCACTTCATTGTCAGAAGTTGGCTACTAATAGCTACTGGGCCACTTGATTCCTAAGTCTTATTAAGTAGGGAAAAAATGATAGACCACCAATAGAAAGACATAAATCCTTCTTTGCTATATGACTTGAAAATTTAGGACTCCTGGCTCTACCCTGTACAGCAGAGTTTCTGTACTGTTGGAATCTATCAAGGAAACTGGAGATCGTGGAGACACTTTCTCTTCCTTCCTTACCCATAGGCTAAGAATTGATGCACAGGGTAAGATCAGGGATATGGTTCCCTATATCCTTCCATATGTTCCCCCGCATTAACTTTGACTCAACTTTATTCTTACCAGCTACTGCAACATTTCTTAGAGTGTTTCAATTGCAAGAGTCCCACAAGTGTATGAAATACCATGTACTAGATTGGTTTTTAGAGTATTCATAAAGCATGTGAGCATGCTAAGGTCTATGAGAAGCCTTGTGGTTGAAAATAAGTCTCTTTTAACATATTTAACCCCTCATTTTCCAAACCTAATGAATCAAGGAACTCTCGGTGTTGCATATCAGCTCTTTGAATCCTATGGTAATAATGTTTTCAAAGAGGACACTTCGGGAAAAGTCACTGAATTGTATATAATAGTTATTTCCATTAGAAATTTCATCTCTTACTCCATACTTTGGTATACTAAGACATTCCTGCTAAGACTGCAGGTGTCAGAGTGAATGTATTCGTCTCATACCTGAATAAGTGCAGGACGCACTGCCCCAGGATATTTTAAGCTAAAGGAATTTGAGAAAACAGCCAAAGCAGGAAGGTCATCCTCACTCTCCCAGGCCCCCTACCCTTCTTCCCTGAAACAATCCATGAAACCTAGGAAGGATTTTATGATTTTCCTGAAGCAGGTCATAGGACCTCATGTGCAAACGCCCTCCCTACAGTTGGAGGAAGGGAGCATCCTTATTTGTGAACACACAGGGACACCGGGAAGAAGCTGAACAAATAAGCCTTTTTAAGTTTTCTACAGTTTATTAATATTAGATAATATCCTTTTTGCCCTCTCATATTTTTGCAGGACTATCCACTCTTCATCAAACCTACTAAAAAAGAAAAATAAAACTTAGGTCTTCGTTTCCTTATGAAGGCTCTCATGTCATATAAAAGTTATATTAAATAAATGTGCATGTTTTTCTCTTGTTAATCTATTTTTCATTATTAGGGTTTCAGCCACGAACCTAAGATGGGCAGAGGAAAAGCTATTTCCTCCCCTACATGCCCCGGGAGGTGCTCTCAGCCTCAGCCAAGAGTCAGTGCTGGGTGGGCATGTCAGCCATGATTCTGGAAAATCAAATGCTGGTATCAGTTACTGAATCGATAACCAGCAGTTGGTACTTCACATCCAACTTTATTTCCCTAATTCCCTCTCCCTTGATCTGGAGTGGGAGGTGGGAGGTTAAAATATCCTGGGTTTCCAAGAGCTCAGTTTTCTCTCAAAGACATCAAGGTCTTTACAGTTGCTCTCCAGGTTTCTTTTTTTTTTTTTTTTTTGTAATTTATAAAGAAAAGTTTATTTGGCTCACAGTTCTGGAAGTTGGGAAGTCCAAGATCAAGGGGCTGCATCTGTTGAGGACCTTTTTACTACATCGTAACTTGGGAGAAGGTATCGTATGACAAAAGAGAGGGCAAGAACATGTGAGACAGATGAAAATGGGGACCAAACTTATCTTTTTTTTTTTTTTTTAAATATTTTTTTTTATTTCAGCTCATCATGGGGGTACATAAGTTCAGATCATATACATTGTCCCTGTCCCGCCCATCCCCCCGAGTCAGAGTCCCAAGCGCGTCCGCTCCCACTCTCCAGACAGTGCGCCTGGCACTCGCCATGTATTCATACCTCGATCCCCTCCCCCCCCACCTCCCCGGGTCTGCACCCTCAAGCATGACCATTCCCCAGAGGGTGCGCAATGCACTCGTCATGTAGGCATACACCCATCCCCTCCCCCCACCCCCCCATCCCAGTCTGATATCCAATTGGTATCCTTCCCTGATGTACATTTAGGTGATGATCAGGGAAACCAGTTTTCTGGTGAGTACATGTGATGCTTGTTTTTCCATTCTTTGGATACTTCACTTAGTATAATGGGTTCCAGCTCTCTCCAGGAGAACCAAAGAGATGTCGTATCATCGTTATTTCTTATAGCTGAGTAGTACTCCATGGTATACATATACCACAGTTTACTAATCCATTCGTGGATCAATGGGCACTTGGGTTGTTTCCACATCTTTGCGATTGTGAATTGTGCTCTGTCCCCCCGGTGACTTTGAGAAGAGATTAGCAGTCGCTGCATTTGAGAGGTCCTCAAAGCAGAGACCAGGAATCCCTACGGGTGTGACAGCCCCTTCCTCTGAGCGTCACACAGCCCACCCCGATCCCCCAATCTCCCCTTCAGCCTTCACAACCTTGCTCTTCCTCCTGCTGCTGTGCTTGGTTTGCGTGGAGCACAACCTCTGCTGCACAGGGTCTAGACGTGGCCTCTACAAAGCACGGCACCCGCATGGAGAGCTCCAGCTTCACAGTTGATTTTCCTTTGTGGAGTATCTTCTCACTTGGTAATTTTTTGAATCCCTTTTTTTCTCAGTTCTTGATATACTGTTTTCTTCTCAGAGCATCTATTTTAGCCTCTCTAGAATTATTTACATATTCATTATACTTTGTCTTTAATTATAGTGAGTACAGTACTGATTATTTAAAAATCTTGTAGGGTAACTGCCTTGTCTCTATTTTTTTCCACCAACCTTGCCAAGTAAGTATTGTTATGGCCACTTTGTTTTAGAGGAAACCAAGGCTGAATGGAACCGTGTCTGTGGCCACTCAGCGGAGACTAGTGAAACTGACCCCAGATGGCTCTGACTGTAAACTTCACCCTCGTTCTAATAAGCCTGAGGGAACTTCCTGTATTGGGTTTTGATGTGTGCAGTAGGTATAATTAGGAACTCCTTACATTTGTCCCATGGAGATTTTTTTAAACACATGATATATATGTATACATACCATTTGTTTAGTGCTTTTTATGTGCTGGAGACTGCAGCAAGCTCTTGAAAACCTGGTCTTTATTCTTATAACACCTTAGGAGGTTAAACTGTTCATTTCCCATCTATTCCATCACTTGATGCTTATAAATCACAATTTGCCAAGTTATAATGCTAAAGCAAAAAAAAAAAAAAAGGAAAAAGAAAGAAAAAGAAAAGAAAAGAGAAAAAAAGGAAAGGGTTTTTTTTTTTTTTTAAACTCTAGCTGTGATTTGGAATCACCTCAGTAGCTTTAAGAATTTACCAATGCTTGTGTCTCTTCTTCAGAGATTCTGTTTTAATTGGCCTGAGGTGAATGTAGTTTTTAAAAGCTCTCTTGTTAAATCTAATGTGTAGCCAGAGTTAAGAACCATGAGATCAGATGATTCAACTAAAACCACGTAATTGACTGTTTGCAATTAGATCTAGAGTTTCCTGGTTTCTACCCAAATTCTCTTTCCATTAGTCCAAATGGCACCCAGTGTTTTTTTTTTTCTATGCAAATAGACAAAGACATTTAAAGACTCTGCAGTTATAAGTCCCTGGCTCTCCTGAAGCACTTGGATGGATGGAGATAGCTCTCTAGCTCCTTTTTCCTAATAATCAGCTTCTCACCACACTCCGCAGCTCTCAGGGCAGCCCAGACACTGAGCAAACCCCCGGCTCAGGCAGCCAGGGCCCACCAAGCTCCCCATAATCCCATTTCTTTGTTCTCTTTTTCCTTTTCTACTTAAATTAGCTTTTTAAAAAAACTTCCAGCTGTCAAGCTATTTTAAAAATTGTTCTTTATTTTAAACAGACAATTTTACATGGCTGAACGTCGTAAAGGGCGTTATTCAGTATTCAGGAAATGTTTCCCTCCCAGCCCCGTACTCCCAGGCGCTCAGCTTCTCTCCCCAGAACTGTCAATGCCCAGTTTCTTTTGCCTCTTTCCAGAAATATCTTATGTCTATATAAATACATATTTTTATACAAATAAAAATATATAGCACACTCTATACAATACTTTACATCTTGCTTTTTCACAGATTAATAAATTTTGGATATCTTTTCCTATCCGTATATAAGGTGCTTCCTCATTCTTTTTTATGTCTTTGTGCATTCAATTGTATTGCACTGTTCGGCTGATGGACACTTGGTTTGTTCCCCGGCTCTTGTTATTATAGACAAGCCTCTCAACTAATTTATTACATGAGCTTGTCCATGTGAAGTACATTTCTAAGATAAATTTCTAGAAATGAAATTGCATAGTCAGAATGTGAATATTGATAATTTCTATAGATACTGCGAAAGTGATGTTTTTAGAGGTTGCACAGGTTTTCATTCTGAGCAGCACATCTGAGTATGTGGGCGTCCTCATAGCTTCACCAACATGCGTGTTACAAAACGTTTTGATCTATATTTCAATCAGAAAAGTGGAAATGCCATTCAATGTAGTTTTAGTTTGCATATCTCTTAATACATTTAAGTTCTAGATGCTAATTTTTAAAGGTATCTTTTCCTGGATTTCTCTTACATTAATTCTCAGCATTGTGCTAATCAAACTTGCTATTTATTATTGTAATTATTTGTTTCAATCTAAGCTTGAAAGGCTAATGAATGGGCCAGGTTGGGAATCTAGCCAGTATATTTATTTTGGGGGAAAAAAAAATCTTCTGTAGTTCCATATAACTGAATTACAAACATGTTTCAAAAGCATGCGGCGTCAAGCATGCACACTCTCCACACTGCACATCACGCATGTGCTGCTTATTTGATGGGACCCAAATATCTGCTCAGCTTCACGGTACAGCACTGAACAGCAAGTGCATTCGGAAATTGTCTGCTAGCCCCCTCCCAAGAATTGATTTCTTTCCCTAAGTAATTGCACTTTGAATGAAGGTCTTTAAATAGCCATAATAAAAGAGTTAGCATTTTAGAAGGTTTTGTGAATTTTATAATTTTCCATCACATCAGGGAGCCAAATCCTTTCTATGGTTTAGAAGGAATACGCTTTAAACCCCAAGGTCCTCAGAAATCAATTTATGCCAACGTGCAGGTTTCAGATGTGAAGTGGAGGCCAGAGGGGTGAGTAACTCGCATGGTGTCACACCGCGGGCGGCCCACTAGGAGCAGAAACCGGGCCTCCGGCCCCCAGCCCAGAGGTTACCACTCTGCATTCACCTGTTCAGATACTGAAACTAATAATTATTCTTCATTCTTAAGTGCAAGCCGAAGGGTCATTCTGGACTTGTAATTACTTTTCTTCTTTTCTCTGACTTTGCATCAGGCATGTACATGGACATGACACAGACTCAGGTGCAATGGCCCCCAGGGGTTGGGGTCCTGCTGTGTGGCCCAGAGCCCCTCTGAGAGAGGCCTCATTCACTCAGCTGATGGGTGCGTTGGCAGCTGGCAGCCTTCAGCTGAGTCCCTCTCTTGGCACTGCTATCCGCAGAAGGGAACCTCCTTGGCCAACGCCATGCCTCCTCCCCGGGGCCTGCAACCTAAGACTGTCTGTGTGGGGGCGACAGGCAGGAATAAGGCTCAGCCCCTTTCCTCAACTTGAACAACTCTGAAGGGCTCTCCCAGCCCCCAAACCTCCCATGAGGTGGCTGAGATCTCAGCTATGACTCCAATCACAAGTTGACAGGAGGAAGAAAGGACTGGTAAATATGTTGCTGCAGCTTGTCTTTAAAGTAACACGTGAAGAGGTGGAATTGGGAAGTGATCAGGCTGCTGCTTCTCTTTAGAGAATGTTCCCTCCAGATCCATGACTTCATTCTAAGGTGGGTTTCCTTTCCCTGAGGATGCGGACTCTGTAGTGTAAAGGACCCTGCACCTGGAATTCTTTCTCCCACGAAGCCTCTAGGTGGCCACTGCTAATCTGGGCCTAGGAATTTCAATGTGGATTAAAATCGGGTATGATTATGTCTTGTTATACGTCAAAATTATATTTTGACTACAACAAATAGATATTTTAATAGAAAGAGGCAGAGGAGAAAGAGGAGGCTTATCAATAACAGTAAAAAGGAGAGTCTGTACTTCCATTGTGTGTTTGATAGCATGCATGAGAGCCTTTTGGAGACCTCCTAGAATGAGCACTGTGACCCAAGTTTTATATTACAAGACTGAGATGAGAGATGCTAAGTAACTCACCAAAGCCAAGTAGTTAGTAAAGGGAAGAACCAGGATTTGAATGTGGGGTTTTAACCCCAACCCACGACAGTCCCCACTCTACAGATTCTCTCTCCAAAGCAAAGCCCGTGAAAAGAGAACTTTTAATGGAACAGGAAGTGCAGAGTAAACAAGCAGTCAAATAAGAAGAAAGAAGCTGTATGACCTTAGAAATGCATCTCAGAGACTGTTTGTAAATTAAGAATATAGGAAATATATTCAATTAGCTGTAGGCACCTATGCACAGCTATTAGATGTATGATCTTCCAGTAAAAATGACAAATCTAAGGTTTAAGAATGAGATCCTCACACTCTACATACACTTCTTAATGTCCGGTTATAAGTGTTTTATTGGGTCTTTCACATGCATTGACCCATATAATCCTTACAACTTTTTCATGAAGACGTTATTTATCAACCTCATGTTAGAAATGTATAGGTGAGACTCACAAAATAGAAAGGACTTTCCCAGCAAACTTCCCTAAGAATAGTAAACCTGGAGCTCAACCTCAGGGCTAAGAACTTAAGGTGTAGCTTTTCCTCTGCTTTCCTGTGGTGCTATTGTTTGAAGGCGGCACGCAGGAACATGTGTTTCAGTGTTTTCAATACTGTGTCCTCTGTAGCACCAATATTTTAGGAGACATTTGGAAAATACTAAGGCAAACTTTGTTAAATTAGTTTCCTCACTGTAACGGAGAAATATACGCCCAAACCTAAAACATTAATGTGAATGGTACATTACTGAGAAGTGGCAAAGTATATGCAAAAATTTCCCAAAGTAGTTTTCCCAATTAACACCCCTCCTTTCTTTATAGACTATGTATTAGGCGTTCTAATATTCCTTGAAAAAATCAGTTAAGAACCACCAAGAAGAGCTCTATCAACTCTATGACCGATGGATTATTGGTGATTAATTCATGTCTCTTCTAGAACTTCAGTTCAGCTGAGCACACATTTGTGGCGTGCCCAGCATGCGCCATGCGTCCTGTGAGAAGAAAGGGTAATGAGGAGTATCCCAGGAAGGCAGCCACCTTGCTCCACTGTCTCAACGACTATTAGAAGTCAAGCTCTATTGTATTACTCCCCATTAATTTCCTTTCTCTTCTCTTGTACTCCCTTTTCCCTTTCTTATGCTCTATTTAATGCAGTCAGTGTCTGAATCCATAATATGTAAGAAATTCTATCTCAGGAAATTAACTGGCATTATGGCATCTCTATCCTGCTCTAAAAAGAAAGAATAACTAAATATATTCATTCTTTCTCCTATTCGTTTATTCACTGAGGGTTTTTGAGTACCTACTCTGTGCCAGACAATCTTTGAGGCACTTAGAAAACATTAGTGTTACAAATTGGGAAAAGCTGAATGTCCTGATGGAGCCCATATTCTAGCGGAAGGACAGATAGGAACATAGTAAGGAAATCATATGGTATGATAGAAAGGTTTGGGTGCCGTGGACAAGAGAACAAGTGAGCAGGGTAAGGAAAGCTCTACTGCTGGGGTGAGGGGGTGGGGCAGGCTGCAGTTAAGGAGGCTCATCATGGAAGTGTTGTTGAGAATGTGAGCTCTGAGCAAAAAAAAGAAGTAGGGAGTGAGCTTTCTGGTTATCAGAGCAGAACCCAGACATAGGAAAGGGCGAGAGTAGAGGCCCTGGTGTGGTCAAGCAAGAACAAGTCAGCCAGCGTGGCCGGGAGAGCAACAGGAGAGGATATCAGAGAGGTCCCAGGAAGTTGTGTGTGTCACAGACAACTTTGTAGGCCACAGTGTGGACTTTGCCTGTTTCTACTCAGCACAGTTGGGAGCCACTGCCCAAGGTTGAGTAGAGAAGAGCCATAATCTAGTTTAAAGTTCAAAAGGATGCCTCTGGCATCTGTGTTGACAATCATCTCCAGGGAGATTATCAGGGACACTGTTAAGGGAAAGGTGACAGTGGCTTGTAGCTGGGGACACAGTGGTGGACATGGTGACAATTAGTGGGATTCAGTATATGCGTGAATCTTTACTGAGGTTTGATATACACAAACTGCACACATTTAATGTATACAATCTGATGAATTTACAGACATAGGCATACATCCGGAAACCATCACCTCAGTCAAGGAAATAGATATACCCATCTACCTTCAGAAGTTTGCTTGTGTTCCCTCTTTTTGTGTGTGTAGTTTTTTTGTTTTTGTTTTTGTTTTTGTTTTTTTTGGTGGTGGTGGGAAGAACTCTTAATATAAGATTTATCTTCTTAACAAAATTTTAAGTGCATGATACAGTGTTGTTAAGGATAGCCACTATGCTGTAGAACACATCTGTAGAACTTAATTATCTCGCTAACTGATTCTGTATGTACTTCTGGAGGAAGAGCTGATGAATTGTGCCATGTGAGAGAAAGAGAAGAGGAAGGTTGTTTCAAAGGCTTAGGGGCTACTGGAAGGATTGAGTTTCCATCCACCAAGATTTCAAAGGCTGAGGGTGGAGCAAGTTTGGAGAGAAAGTTACTTTGTTTCAGGTGTGTTGAGTGTGGGATTGCTGTTGCAGGTACAAGGGATTTGCTGAGAGGGCAGGTGAATCTACAGGTGTAGAGTTAAGGAGGGGAGTCCATGGAGATACACATTTGGAAACGGGAGAATAGGTAGATCAAGACAGGGATAAAAGAATCATCCTACAAACAAATCTGACAAAGGTCTACCACCAAGGTAGGAGGAAAACCCGAAAGATGAGGTGTCCAGGAATTAAGGAAGAAGGAAGTGATCAAAAGCGATGTACTGTGGAATTAGGGTTGGACATATCCTGACTAATAGCCAGCAGCACAGCCATTAATATGAGGCACTGAAATCAGGTCCAAGCTAATGAAAATGGACCCCAGGTACTGGCAGACCGGGTGGTGCTATCGTGTTTATTCCCTCATAGCCCAGGGGACAGCAGTCTCCTTCTCCTAACTCTGTGCACTACCATCCACAGTAGAGAAGCTAACAGACACGCCCAAAGTTACTGAGGTAAACAGTAATTAAAACATCAGGGTGGGAGCCCAGGTTTTGGAACTGTAGTGAGTAACATACAAAAAAGTGGAATAGCTTATGTAATGTATGATAAACACTAAACACTGAGGTCAGATTCTGGAAACCAACAGCACTTGGTAGACACGGCCTGTTTATCTCTCTCAGAGCTACTGGGCTGTTCCTTGTTAAAGATATGGAAGATGTTGGAGCTCTATGAATCAACATCTGTCAAAGTATATTTCTAAAGTGAAATACTAAAATCATTGAGTATGTACATATTTTAATGGAAGCAGGACATTATCTTTTATTTTTATATCTTCTAAAATATTTGTTATGATTTTATTATATTTTTATAAGGGTTGCACTGAACACAGTTTTGAAAGCCTGGGACAATCTGAACTCTGTCATGTGGTCATAATATATGACTGTCAAGGTTTAGAAAGTAGAAAATTTGTTTAATCATATTTTGTCTATAGGCATTGTTGTTTTCTCACCCATTCTTAACACTTGCAGATTTATGAAATTCATGAGAGAAAAGTAGAGTTGCTTCCATTTCATTTGCAGATGTAATATCCTGGCATTAGATCTGTTCTTGCGGACACTGGATGTTCCAAAAGCTAAACAAAGCCTACAGGTCAGTCTTTCCAATGATGAAAATGTCCTCCTTCCTCTTCAGTATCCATGTTATCATCTCCAGTAAATCCAAGTTAGAAATGTCTAACTTTCACTATGCTTAGATCTTTTAACGTGGAAACAACAAAAATGGGCCCCAGCTGTAACACCCACATATTTAAGCAGGCACTTAGTTAGCCCGCTATGACTTTGGGCTCACTCCTGAAGGAAGCAGGAGAATCTCACTTCCCAAAAGGGTGATGGAGATTGAGCCTTTGAGTTCACTTGTGAAATGCACTAAAGGAAGGGTATTCAACCTTCACGGGACTTTTACCAAA
Organism: Lemur catta; assembly: GCF_020740605.2. NCBI lineage: Eukaryota > Metazoa > Chordata > Mammalia > Primates > Lemuridae > Lemur > Lemur catta. The sequence continues at coordinate 97,088,900 of NC_059135.1, read as the reverse complement.
GATAAGTCACACAGCGAAGGGCTGATGTGGAAAAGCTGGTTCAGTGAGATGGTTTCCGGCACCTGCTGTGTGAGGCTGCCTGCTGTCACCGTGACCAGCTCTGCTCTGTCCTCCAGCACATTCTCCGGCCACTGATGGGACTCTTGCAAAAGTTAAGGGTGACAAAAGAGGACCTAGAATCCAGTATGCACATTTTATTATTATTTTTGTAAAATTAAAATTAAGCTGAGATTTCTACCTATGGCAAAAATTACACCTGTTCCTTAAAAGGGTATGGAAAATGAGAATAGTAGATTTTAAAAATCCACCTGCTTAGCACATTTTGCAGAGAAACAAACTTTGTAAACACTTTCGAACATTCAGCCCCTGATCCTTTTATGTACATGTCTATCTAAATGTCTATTTTTATTTTTTTAAAGTATCATTTGCTTCTTATACAAAGCATAAATTATACAGAAAAGGGAAAAATGACAAAGAAAATATTTCTAGATATGGGGCATGGAGAACATGGACCTAATTTAAGAATAGCTGTTTCTAAAGAAGGAAGAACTCACAGCTCAAGGGTTAACTCTACATGCAATGGAAGTGAACCTCCCAAACTGAGGGTCAATCTTTTGTGCTTATCAAAATGGGAGCTACATTCTTGCAAAATTATCGACAAAACCTCTACATATAGAAAAATCTGATCATACTTTTCAAATTAGAAAAATAAAGGGAAAATATCTACTCAGAAATAAAAAACTAGATTACTTATTGAGCATTAAAAGTAACATAATTTTCTCTCCCTGTGTTGAACAATATTCAGAATAAGCAAAAATGACTTACCCTTTGCCTCAGGAAATACTTGTTTTATGAGGTAAAACTATGAACCAGCTAAAATAGCTTTTTGATCAAGGCTAACAGCTTGCTCATAGAGACTCACTTTAAGATTTTTGATACTCTCTGGCCACTACTCAAAAGATATTGGGTCACAAACACTTCCCTGTCCCCACAGGTTCCCCATCTGGCAAGATTAGTCTTAAAATAATACAATTTAGGCCCTGGACTCCTAAGAACATGTGTTCCTGCCTTCCATATGGGACTAAGACTCTGACATAGTGAGGTTGTCTCTTACTACAGCAGTTCGGATACATTTAGCTTTCCTTGAACCAAGTGGTGTTTTTTTTGGGGGGAGCATGTCTTGGAGGAATTGTCAGTAGACAGCCCTAAAGATTTCAGATCACTGCATCTCTAGATCTCTTGTGCACTAAACTAGCCCTTTTCTTTTTTTAATTTTACCTTTCTTTAAACATCTGTAGTGTTATCTATGTTCTTTACCACCTCAAGAAAAGGAGACAATAAATTTTATCTAGTCATTTTTAATGTCCTTTTATTCTTTTGTTATTTAATCCATTTTTAAAAATCTTAAGCTTTTATCTCGTCCTCCCTATTTTCTCCTTATGTATCTGTGTCTTGTTTCACTGTGTGGTCAAGTCTTCGGCAATCCTGTTGAGTTTTTACAGGGCATTATTTTTGTCCAAGAAGTGGATGGTTTTCATCTGCCTGATGGGTAGGATATTTCCATTTGCAACTCTTGGACAAACCTCTCGTCTACAACATTTATCAGATGCATCTTTCTTCAACTGAAATGTGATCCACCCTGTCCTGACTACCACAGTTAAGATGGAGCACAAGGCTGGCTGAGGTGGTTCATGCCTGTAATCCTTGCACTTTGGGAGGCCAAGGCAGGAGGATTGTTTGAAGCCAGAAGTTCAGGACCAGCCTGAGCAAGAGTGAACCATCTCTACTAAAAATAGAAAAATTAGCTGGGTGTGGTGGCATGCATCTATAGTCCCATCTCCTAGGGAGGCTAAGGCAGGAGGATCACTTGAGCCCAGGAGTTTGAGGTTGCTGTGAGCTATGATGATGCCATTGCCTCTAGCCAGGATAACAGAGCAAGACTCTGTCCCAGAAAAACAGAAAAAAAAAAAAAAGATGAAGCACAAGAAAAACTACAATGCCCAGAATGCCCTGTTAAGAGTATCCTTGTTTCCTGTTCTATCTTCAGTTTTAACTGTGGCAGATACTAGTCCCAGATAGAATGTAGAATGTTCCACTTCTGGATTCTTTCTCTCCTTCTAAGCTTGCAGATATCACTGCTTCAACACTGCAGTGTGCTGGGAATGAAAAAATTCATGTAAGAATTTGAGGCACTATGTATGGAGAAATAGGGAGAGAGAATGATACAAATTCTGACCATGACTGCTTCACAGCAGGTCTGCAGCAGGACACATGTACAGGTTTCTGCGTGCAGTATGTGTTGTCTTTCTGACCCACGGACATGTGATTTCCAGGCAGACAGTCTTGCTGTTTGCAAGATGTGCATGTTTCTGCAATTTCACTTCATACTCTAGCTCCTCCAGACTCCCAATCTGTGACAATATCTCTAGGTTTGGGCCATTACATTAAATGCTACACTCCCATCTTACAGTGCAATTATGGCTTTCATTTCTTTTTTCTTTGTTGTTTTCATGAGACACTGGGAAAGACAGAGCCAAAGACTGAACGTAGATTCACATCGACACCTTAAGCCCCTGAGAATGGGGTTCTCATTCAAACTCACTGTATGGATTCATGGCAGGGTTACCTCGCATTGAAACTGTGTCCCACTTGTCACCTTCCTACCGTGATCTCTGCAGCATTCTGGAAGATGCCAGCCGGGGCTCTCCTTTGTCTGGAGACTCCACTCAATGTGGCTCACCGAGCTCTGTGGCCCTGCCAAGGGTCTAGCGCTTTCTTCTCTTCATCTAACATGTGAGCCCGTGCACCCTGCTCTAGCGCTGCCTCACCGTGACAGAGGCCCGAAGCTCCGCCACTGTATTGGCTCTTCCTCCCTGTGAAAACACAACATCTTTACCCAAGTATTTCATGAGTTCAATAACTTAATCAAAGATTTGCAGAACTGTATGGAGGAGGCAATTCATGGATTTTTAGCCTTCAATGATCCTGCTGCCTCTACACACACTCTGAAACAACACAAAATTATTTTTTCTTATCTCATGAGCAGAGAAATTTTACCTATTTGCAGGCCCTGAAGCCTAAACTTCTCTCCAGAAATGAGCTTACCAAATCAGTTTTTACTACAGATACTAAAAAAATGAAGCAACACTTCTTCTATGCCTTTATCTTTATAGAATCTTTGGGTTGATGTCCTTGCTTTACAAAGCAGATTGCAAAAACTCAGATAAGTCACCTGACGTCCTTACACTTGCACAGCTGGTAAATGGCAGATGTCCAGACTTTGAGGACGGTGAAAACTCTCTCTCCAGACCTGGTATTTCTGTTTCCAGGCACTGCTTTGTCTTTTACAGAAATACCTTCTGCGTGCACCCTCGGTGAGCTGCTGCACTCATCTGAGGCTCTGTTCCTCATGTGTGAGATGGCTGTAATATCCATCTAGAAAACAGCCGTGCGATTGAGACCCCCTAAGGGGAAGGCAGTGCTGGACATGTGATAAACACTTCATATTAATTTCCTATTTTCTCCCTTGATAATTCTTTCCTCAATCTGGTGACAAGTATACAACTTCATGTGTCACAGGAAAATGTTTATTTCAAATGGATTTAGAGAAATAGGGAAAGGCCATTGTGGCTCTCCTATTTGTATATCCACAGGCTAAACTGCACTGGTATTCCCTAGGAATTTGCTCTAAAGTGACAGCTTCATGTCACTAATACAGCTTAGCTGTCACCTGTACTTGCAATCCTTTCCCCACTCCCAAGATTAAGTTCAGTGTCCTACCTTGGTATTTCCTCCCTGACTCTATTATTGGAGTTAATATGTTAAATTGTTTACCCTTTTACTCCTCCATGTAATCACCAACTCTTAGAGTGGTGTATTTACCATTTTTGCTTCAGTAATGTAATTACAGAAATTAAGTTATGAGTAATATAATAGACAATTGACAAATGAGTGCATGAGTGACTGTCAATCTCCTTTAATTCCAAAATATTCTTTGGCACTCCTGATTGTTGTACAATGCCCAAATCCTCTGACTACACCTGGCCAGATAACTCAGCAGAAGTAGAGAAATACTCCCTGCTTCTCAGGAAATAAGAAACACTCCCTTTCTTATTCTCCATGGGTGCCTGCTGACCCACTCTAATTCTTTCTGCTTCCACAATCTCTATTTTGTCCCTCTAGCCCCTAACACGCAACATACACTTCTTGCTTTGAAAACCATTCAGATGAGCTTCCATATACTGACCAGAACCCACACTTTCTGCTTTTCACTGGTTCTCTTCGTGCATGGCTGAGGTTACAGATGAGCCCATGACAGCTCGTGCCAATAAGAACCCTGCCAGGCTCCCTGTGCTGCCTGCCAGAGAAGGTGAACTTGACAGAGGGTAGACAGTCAGTAAAGGTAGGACATACAGTCACAGAATGGGAGGAGCTGTCCCAATACCTGCCCTTGTCTTGACCGTAACCCTGGCATTGGGATGAAGGGAAGAGGCTTCCTTGATAGGGATCACCCCTGAAACCAGGGCATTCTCAGGGGTCTGGAAAGTGTCAAAGAATCCAAAGAATATCTTTGATTTCAGGAAACATCTTTTCTACAACATTTCTACAAATACTTGTCTCAGCCCCCCACAGGAATGAGTTCCTTGGTTTGATGTTCAGAATTTGTTCTTTTCTCTAGAGACATGTAACTATCAAAGACACTATCTGTTGGACACAGATAAGGTGCTATCTGTGGATGATATAGAAGAGGGTAAGCCAGTGTAAATCGAAGTCTTTGGAAAAAGAGAAAGTTTAAAGGGAAACCTTTCTAACGATGTGCAAGGTAGTAGCCTCTTTGAGGAAACACACAAAAGCTTAGCTTGTCTGTATTTCTAAATATCAGGCAGAATGCTGAAAGAGAAGGCTTTGAAAGAGAGAGACACAAGGTAACCTGTCCTAGCTACTCTCTTAGTACACACAAAGACTTCATGATGTGTTTATTCTGGGCCCAAGAACTTTACTTTTAATCACCTGTGTTTGGGTAGGGAAATACAGTCTTACATGAAATATAGTCTCAATAAATTTCTGATAATTTGATATGAAAACTATAGATAAAATAACCTAGCAAAAACCATTTCACACCTTCCTTTTTTTTCTTTTAAAACATTGTTGAAGTCATGTCTCTTCATAAACTCTAGATATCGAAGTTTATTTTTTAAGGGTTGTAAAAAAAGGTGATAGCTTTGAGTAAATTTGGTGAACAGGTGTAAAGAAATAATGACATTTTATGAATGTGGCGGTATAAGAACTGACTATGAAAAATAAAGGATAAAAAAAAAACAAGCAACAAACTATCTGTATTTACATAAATTACTCTAAATATATATGCATATGTGTTTAAATGCATCAGAAAATGTAATGACTATTTTAGTATTCCAAGCAGTGATATTTGGAAGGAAATCAAATTTTCCTAATAACACTAAACTTTCTTTGAAGAGTTTATAACTTTTTCTCTAATAAATTTATTTTAGAAATAAGGTCTCATCCTTTTAATACAATCAGTGATAAGAAATCTACATCTTTTCAAGGTGGATTTGAGTCTAGAAAGAGCCAGAGTCATTTCAAGACCAAACTGGGGAAGAGTGAGTGAGTGGGGATGCTGGCTATGCTGGATTAGGTTCCTACTGATGAAAAAGTTCTGGGTTGATTTGACGGTTTGCTTGAGAGCACTTAAGACTACTTCAAAATAAAGGTATTCCACAGTGTTTCTATAAATGGAATCATTAAAATTAATGCAATTTCTTATTGTGACTCTTTTGAACAAAATGTCACTTAATTGGCAATTTAATGTCTAATATTTTGAAAAAAATCAGTCTTAGTACAGGTGTGGTAGACAAAGGGGTTAGTGCTTTTACTATACACAGGGCTCAAATGGTATAAGAGAAAGCACTAGAAAACTAACAGATACAGAAAGGACATGAACAGTAATTCACAAAAGAAGAAAATCAAATAGCTCGCACAAATGGGAAAATCAGAAACTCAAACTAGTACAGTCATGCACCACATAATGACGCTTTAGTCAAAGATGGACCATATATGTGATGGTGGTCCCATATTATCACAACACTGTACTTTTACTGTACCTTTTCCTTGTTTAGATACACAAATACCATTGTGTCCCTACTGCCTACAGTATTCAATACAGCAACATGGTGTGCAGGTTTGTAGCCTAGGAGCAATAGGCTATCCCGTATAGCCCAGGTGTGTAGTGGGCTGTATCATCTAGGTTTGTGTAAGTGCACTCTATGAGGCTTATACAGTGATGGATCTGACTAATGACACATATTGCCAGATGCATTTTTATCATTAAGCAATACATGACTGTATTTTAAGCTAGAAATGTCAAATCAAAGCAACAATGCTATATAATCTCTACCAGTTACATTAGCAAATATTTTAAAAAAGTACTAAAAGTTTAAAAGATATCAAAAAATAAAAAACAGACACTTCTGAGAAGGTTATAGACTTTTAAAAAAATATTAAAAATAAATTTTAATATTATATATGTATTTATATACATAGACATATAGAGAGAATTATATATACATAGATATAAATATTAGATAAGAAAACAGATAAGAGCTTGGGAGACATGCACACAATGTGATTCTATAATCAGGAAATAATCCATAATACTAGAAAAAAGTAGCTTACACAAATATATTAATTACAATATTTTGTACAAAATGAAAACTACTGAGCAAACACTGAAGTCTAATATCTTCCTCCTCGTATACACCAAATTGAGTATTAGTGATGGTTTTATTTAGGCAGTGTAGTTATGGCTAACAAAATGTTCTTTCTACATTTCTACATTTTCTAAATTTAGTATTAATATAGTGATCATTTTTAATAATTTTTAATAATCAGCAAAATTAAGATTTAGATTTTAAAGGGAATAGAAAATATGTTTAAAAATTTCTCAAACTTCCTCACATTGACACATAACATCTACAAACTGCCCACAGATGACAACACACTGAGCAGTGAAAGACTGAAAGCCTTCTCCCTAAGTTTAGGAACAAGAAAGGATGTACACTCTCGTCACTTCCATTCAATATTATAATGGACATAATAGCCAAGTGATTAGGTAATAAATGAAATAAAATGCATCCAAATTAGAAAGAGAGAAGTAAAACTCTATTGGCAAATTCAGTTGTTTTTGTAAAGTATATTGGCAATGAACAATCTGAAAATAAAATTTTAAAAATTATTTGTAATATAACCAAAAAGAATAAAAAGAATTAAGAAACATTTTAACAAAAGAAGTGCAAGACTTGTACACTGAAAGCTGTCGAAATAGCATGCGGACTACAGTGGGTAAACATGGTCAGGGACACAGAGGACGTGTGTGAGCGTGTTCGTATCTGTGCAGGTGTGTATATAAACACACATGTGCATTCACCTTTTAAAACACTTAGGTTGATGGCCACAAAGGGCATTACCTACAATGTTAGTTATGAATTAGCAGCTGAGGTGTCAGACAGAAATATCAGTCAGGTAGGTAACCATGAGTATGGAAAATGCATGTGAGTAGATGGAGATCCCACGACCCCGCCGTGGGAGGTGGTGCAAGTGCCGCAAGCTGCAGGCCAGCCCCCCGCCCACCCCGCTACCTCCCAACTGCACCCAGGACAACGGGGAACACAACCTCAGCGGAATCACCATGCGGGGCAGTGTCACAGGTTCCTCCCGCTAAGCTCTCCCTCCGCCCCCATCTGCCTTAGGACTTGTCCCTCTGAGCCGGGGAGAGGTGGGCGAGGCAGTAATCAGGCCCGAACCACGAACCACTAGCCGTCCAAATAAGCGGCTGTGTGCCCTCCGCCTTCACCCTTCCGGCCTCTGCTGTGTTCTCCAGTTAGGAAGAGGTAGGGAGGAGAAACAGAAAACACCGCTGGAGGAGGCGGCTTTAGCCTGCCCTACGCCAAGTGCCCTCCTTAGGAGCTAAAGACTGCCCGGGGACCAGTTAAGGAACCACTCAAGCGTTGGTGTCTGTATCAGTTTCCTATAACCACCGGAGCAAATTACCACGAACTTAGTGGCTCAAAGCAACATAGATTTATCTTACAGTACTGGATGTTAATAAGGCTATTAATATATGCAAAGTCATTTACAAGAATCTGAGGAATAAAATTAGCAGTAACACACCTTCAGTATCTGCTATTTAACAAGTAAATATAGTTTCGGTTATTATGAACAAGTCTCCATGATTTCTACTTTGATATTAATTAGGAGAGTAAGTAGGTGTTGTTGAAAAGGAAACATTGGTAGTTTATTTTTTAAATTATAATCAATAAAATTTATACATTTTAACATGTTTTTAATAAGATAGCATTATTGAAATTTTCATCTGCATCATCCTTTCGCATTTCATTTACAAGTCCTAAGTGCTGTGTTGTTACTAACTGATATGTTCACAGTGTGCTTACTGTGCATTTGTATACAAATGCATTATTTTATTTTCTTTATTTTGCTTTCCTTCAGACAAAAAGTCTATCTGATTTAAATTAAAAAGAGATCAAAAGTAAACCATGACAATCACAAACCAAAGTAAATCATAACAAAACTCATAACCTTGCTGATGATTTTGAATTAATGCCAATACTATTTCATCAGTGATGGTGACTTACCTACCCAGTGCTGAGGTTTTAAGCAGATATATTTTTTGCTCACTCTCATACCATGCTGTTTTCCCCCACCCAAAAACACATTGGAATTCAAGTAAGCAAGTGATCAAATGTGGTATTTTAGAGATATTACTGAGATAACCTTAAGTGCACCTTAGTTTATTTTTAAAAAGAAAATCATTCACAAACTTTAACACTTTATTATGATAGCAAATTTTTGCCCCACACTTTTGAATTAATCTCAACCAACTGGTCTTGCAAATTTTCCATTAAAAAAACACCACTTAGATTCATGTGTTTAGAATTTGTCTTATGTTCAGTAATTTTCAGAGAACTGCAAGGTCAAACAACATGGTATTTTTCTTATTGTTATTTCTCAGTTCTAACAAATATTAATAGTCAAGTTGATTGGAGCTTTGTGTAAATGTAGGCCAGTGGGAAGAAAGAAGGTTGGAAATAGGAGGAGAAAGGATAATTTTACAGATACAGTAAGAAAATGAGACCATGCTAATGCCTGAAGAGATTTAGCAGCGGCTTGGCAAAGCCACTTCAACTTTTACCCTCACTTTCTCTTCTTCTCTATCCCAATTAGCTGTGATGAGCAAACAGGACAGTCGCTATGAAAAACTCTTTGAGAAATAATGGCTACTATGTAAATGTAAAGACAGACATATAAAAAGAATTATATCTTGATCGGTAACACACCCACTACATTATTTTATTTATGAAAACTGACATTTTCATAAGCACTTCTTTCCATTTCTGTTCAATTCTAAACTGCTGCTCCAAGTTGCTGTATAATTCCTCTTTGGTAAAGTCAGAATTTTAGCATCTGTCCTCCCCCACGCTAATGACAGCAGGTCTCCACCTCCACACAACTGATAATGAGCCTGCTATGATGTTGTCCTGGTTTCCACTGAATTTTTATTTGGGTCACAGTAATAGAGGAAAATAGGAGTGAGAGGAAACTGTGCCTTAGAAGCTCTCAGAAATGGCCTGACTGCCCCATCACAGAGGTGATGAAAATGCATATTCAGACATAGTCAAAATATTTTAGAAGATAAACACCCTACTAGATATAGCAAAAAGTTTCATGGCTTGAAGTCTAAGGACTTTATTGTTTTCAACATAAAAAATTTTGTCACTCTGAAATGCTTTCCGTAATAATTCTCTACTTTCTTTTCCCACGTGTATTAAGCTAGTTCATGATGTTGGAGCTTAAAAAATCATACCCTGAAATATAGCACTGTGGCTTGGTGAGCACTTTGAACTAAAGAAAATTTAAACAAAAAATTAAACAGCCTCAGAACTAAGAACTTTCTAATTTTCTTGTTTCTCCCTACCGCCAAGTGCAGAAAGGGGACCATGCAAGGTCACACCCAGCAAAGCCATGGGTGCAGGGCTGCCCGAGGTCTCGGGAGCCCACCCCTCACGCCAGTGCCCCAGCATGCAGGCCATGGAGTCCAAGGAGATTATTCTGGAACTTTAAGATTTCCCATCTGCCCTGCGCAGTTTCAGACTCACATGGGGCCTGCCATGCCTTTCTGCTGGCCTGTTTCTCCCTTGTGGAATGGGTATGTCCACCAAATGTCTTTCCGCCACTGTATCTTGGAAGTAAATAACTTGTTTTCATTTTATAGGTTCACAACTGAAAGGAACTTGACTTGAGTCTCAGATGAGACTTTGCATTTTTAAGTTGGTGCTGAAACAAGTTAAGATTATTGAGACTATTTGGATGGAAGTATTGTATTTTGTGAGAAGGACATGAGTTTTGGGGGCCAAGGATGGAATGTTATGGCTTGGATATGGTTTGTTTGTCCCCACCAAAACTCGTATTGAAATTTGATCCCCAGTGTGGTGATGTGGGGTGGTGAGGCCTAATGGATGGGGCTTGGTCATGAGGGCTCTACCCTCCCGATGGCTTGGAGTTCTCACAACAGTGAGTGACTTCTCCCTCCAGCAAGACTGGATTAGTTCTCCTGGGGATGGAGAGTGGGTTGTTATAAAGCCAGCAACCCCTCAGGCTCTGCCTCTTCATACATGTCCGCTTTCCCCTTGACCTTATCTGCCATCCTATGATGCAGCACAAAAGCCCTTGCCAGAAGTCAGAGCCATGCCCTTGAACTTCCCAGCATGCAGAACCATGAGTTAAATAAACCTCTTTTCTTTATAGATTACCCAATGTCAGGCATTCTGTTATAGCAACACAAAATGAACTGAGACTAATAAGAGAGTTTTGTTCTTGTTTTTGAGTGCAGTGCAAAAAAGAGAAAGAGAGAAAGAGTGAAAGAATCAGATTCTTTGTGCTGCCTCCCATCTTATTACATCTTTTGAATACTTGGGGAAACTGAGTCCCCTCCCTATCAAAGAGTAAATATTCCTCTCCAACTATGTAATTTCCTGTTTTTTTGCCATTGAAATATTTTAATTATCACTCTGGCTGAATGAATAACTATTATTTCACAATGATCTGTGAACCTATTTTTACCAAGTATTTTAAAACTTTGATAGTCAACAAACTTTTTAAAAATCGCAATTAAGGACTTATGTCCCCAAACTTGACTTTGGAAAATACAGAAAAGCACCTGAAAGTCAAAAAAAGAGTTATTAAACCAATTATACATGTGATATGTTAAATTATATGGAAATATTGTTATTAATAAATAAGAAATTACTTTTATCTTTGAGTTATAATTATATTGGTATGTTATTTATATGCTTTCTAAGATTACATGAGATTCCTAGAAATATGACACATCTTGACATAATGTTGTCATTCATAATCTTTGGTTATTATGTCAAATTGTTGTAGGTCATAGAAATAACCAAATTTCCTTATCCAATTCCTTGTATATTATAATAGACTCTCTCAGATCTTTAACCATGGCCATTTTAAGTCTTATTGAACACAACTAATTGCTTTATTTTGATGCCTTTTCTGAAAGCACTTTGTTAGCAATTAGAATTCAGAAGTGTGATATATTCAAGGAGTTATATGGGAAAAATAAAAAGTACTCTGACAAGTACAGGTTTCTGATAACTTTGAGAATTTCCAAAACTATAATAAAAAAGAAAAATGAACCCATAAAATTGCTAACCTAATATCATGCAGAACAAGAATTAAATACATGGAACTGAATTGATGAAGAACTATGATATTTTTATGACTTTTTCTTTGATATATTGCCAATTCTTTTAATATTTTGTTATCCAGATATAACAAGACTTTTTCTTTTAAGATACCTATAGCTTGCTTCAATGTAGTAATTTGTACTTTTATAAACAGAATTGGAGAAATTACTTTTTTCTGCCTGACTGGTCCCTCCAAATTTTGAAACCATTCCAGAGTGTTCTTATTTTATGGCAACATAGGTATTTACACAAGTTGAATAAGAATTCACTCTTGGTAAGAAGGCACAATTGAAAACACTGGTTGTATTATCAAAGCTTTGGCAGGAAATGTCATACTTTCAGATACAACCTGACAGTTTTAAGTAAATTAGGTTGACTTTATAAAGCCAATAAAAAGCCCCCTAGAAAAATTGTTCTAGGACTATTAAAAAAAAAACCAGTTTATTCTGGCTGCCTTGTAGGTAAGCAAAGAAAGCATTTTCTGAGGGGACCAGGAACTTGGAGATATTTTGAGAACTTCCAGAAGAGAGGTATTCACCCAAGTTTATAGATATTAGTGGCACAGTTTGAGGGTGAGTCCCTGGTTTGGCTTCATAACTCAGAGGTCTTTTAAAAGTCTCATCTGAGATTCCTTATGAGAAGTCCAAGCATAGTGTACTTAAACAGAACCTATAAGGCCAATCACGTCTCCTGTTGTACTTTATGCAAATAATCAAGCCAAGTTTATTGAGACTAAAGTCATTTTGAAAACTGGACTTACTGTGATTATTTTTGGTAAAAATGGGATGATTGGAGAGAGAAAAATTATGTTTCAGAAGAAAATTGTAGTGTACCCATTTTTACATCCTAACTCTATTCCTCGTTTTTGATATTTTTTTTATTTTTTACCTGCAATTTAGAATGGATCTGAATTTCTTGTGGCTTCCTCCAATACCTGGCTACAAGCCTCTAAACTAATGTTTCCAATTTTCTCCCAATTTTCTGACTTGAAATCACTAATATTAAAACTGCCTTTTCTCTGAAACCTTAGAAGTTGAAACTGGTCAGCTTGATACAATCTTCAGAGAAATCGCCATGACAGTTTATAGACAGCCTTTTGTAACATTTGAACAGCAATCCAGAAAAATCTGTCAGATTGACACTTCAGCTCCAACTGAAGATGCTTCAAACCCAAATCTAGAAATTATTTCAACTGACTTCCCTCCAAACTCTAGAGAAAATAGTTTATAAATTGCTCTAAGCACTAACCTTTGTTTTTTTCTCTGATTCCATAGAAATGCCACATATTAAAGACCTGTTTGCCTGCTCCATATAGAGGCTTAACTTTGATGGGAGCCCTGTGTCCTGAAATAACACACGACTGTTTAATTGGGTGGGCCTACTCCCGGGAATGGGGACTGGTTTAATGCGAATCTTTGCACTGAACTACTAACTACATTTTTCTCTCCATAGCTACCAACTCTGCTTTTAATGTGTAAAACTTCTAAGGAAATTTCAGACAGGTAAATGTTGGGGATCGGAAAATGATACCCCAAAGTATGGCACTTTGGCATGCTGATTGCTTTGAACTAAATAAAATGAAAAGGCCTTAGAAGCAGCCTCAGAACCAAGGACTTTCTAACCTTCTCTTGTTTCTCACCCCACCCCACCCCCGCCCCCAAGCTCATTGATGAGCTCTCTCTGGGAGTTCCCTGATCTGACTGAGGAAATTTCTTTTAAAAGATATTTGTCTTAAAACTCCCTCCATAGGAGTCTTATCCAATAACCTGGAAAGATTAACCACCAGAGAAGAGAAAAGCTGTCATCACACTCAAGAGGGACTTTTTATCTATTCTTTTGAGGGCAGTTCCAAGAGATTACCTAGGAGACTTTATCTGCATAATAAGACAATCTCTGTTCACAGTGAAGTTCCTCCCCTCATCTTCCTAAGATTTGTAGCCACCTCCTTCAGAGCACAGAGGAATTTTATCCCCAACTATTTTGTCTGTTGTTTGGGGTCATTCAAGTTCCCTGAAAATCACTGACTACCCCTCAAAGTTCCCTACACACCCTGTTTCTCTATCCTCTATGAAAGTAGTATTTAACCCTCAACTCTATTTGACCCATTTTTTGAGTCACATATTTCGTATGGCTCCAGTGCATATTTGCACATTTATAATTTTTTATGCCTTTTCTTCAGTTTTTCTATTGTCAGTTTATTTCTGCAAACCCAAAGCTTCAGAGGAGGAGAAAAAAATTCCCTTCACTCCTGTAAAGCCCAAGCTACATATCCTTGTGCTACGACATTACTTTTCACACAAGTCTCCTTCCTCTTTTCCTCTTCTTCAACCTAGTCAACAAACTTCCACCACATTTATCTTCTTCATCTACAACTTTAAGCATATTAGACTCCTGATCAAACATTTTCAAAGACTTAGCCATGACTCATTTTTGAATGACGTGCAAAAACATTTGCTGGCTGTTCAGATTGAGATAGGAGACACAGAGTTCTACTACTTTCTAGTTAAGAAATATTTGGCAAGATTTTCAACACTCCAAGGATTTCCTCCATGTAAAGTGGGCGCAAAATTTCTCTCTCAAAGTTATGGCACAATTGGATGAAACTGAATACATAAAAGTTACTTGGCAAGATGATAGCTTTCTTCCTTTTTTCTTTAGCCCCATCCAATTTTTCCTTATACTCGTACCCCAAGATAGACAAGATTATGGATCTTCTGTGAATATAATCCCATCTCTTCTGTTTCTGACTTTGTTCATGGTGTTTCCCCTCCGCATCCACCATATGCATGTAACTAAACTTATCTTCAGATGAGCAACAGCTACCTTTGGCTTTACTGGGGATCAGTGAAGGATACCCCAAAGTATGGTGTTTGGCATGATGAGCACTTTTGAAATAAAGGAAATTGGAAAGTCTTAGAAGCTTTGTCAGAACACAGAGCTTTCTAATCTTTTCTTGTTTCTCTTCCACCCCCTGCCAAGCACAGGAAGGTGCTTTCCCTGGAATTTCCTTCATTTGATTGAGGACACGTCTTCTAAAAGAAAGACAATTGTATCAAAACTCCCTTTCTAGTAATCTCATCAAATAACCAGAGGAGATTAACCACCAGAGAAGAAAAAAGACAAAAAATTGTCACCATGCCCATAGTTTTCATGTATTCTTCTGAAGGTATCTCCAAGAGATTACTCTGGAGATTGCATAACACAGCAACTTTTGTTCACAGTGAAAGTCTGCCCCAAATTTTGCTTTGTCCCATACTATTGTCTA